>NC_040092.1:14918645-15221675 GCF_003369695.1 Bos indicus x Bos taurus | reverse complement strand
AGGAGCCTGAGGTCAAGGTGTCAAGCGGGGTTGGCTCCTTAGGAAAACTCCAAGGGAGGATCCATTCCATCCCCCTCTCCTGACCTTCGGTGGCTCCGGCAGTCCTTGGCACTTCTTGGCTTCTAGAAGCATCAGTCCCCATCCACCCGTCTTCACAGCACCATTTCCTCTGTGTGTCTTTCCTTTCCTGTTTCTCATAAAGACACTTGACATGGGATTTTATGCACCCCACCCCACCCCAAATCCAGGATGGTCCCATCACAATTAGGTCAATTACTACGATTCTGAGTAGACGTGTCTTGGAGGGGAGACAGTATTCAGCCCACTGCATGGCTACTGGCCCCATCCTGGCCAGCGCCATTCTGGGGATGTGCACACAGATTCTGTCTTCATCTTGGCCAGAGGAGGCTGTGCTGATTCCAACCGAGATGCGAGCCAAGATGCTGCAGGCTGGCTCTCGCACTCTCTCCTGAGCTGTCAGGCTGTTGATTCTTTAATAAAACACTCGGGAGGAGAGGCGTTAGGACGGGAAGAGCTCTCTGGGCACCTTGGCATGGGACTTTCCAAAGTCAAAGAGGCCCGAGGAGTGTGGCTATCGCCCGCCTGGCTTTCATTGCGTGGTAACCTTCCAGCCCGGGCTCCAGGCAGTGGGCAGGAACTTGACTCGAGCGACTGCCTTCCACAGCTGGATGCAACCCGGTGGGGTGGGGGAGGCAGGTGGGATTCTGCTGGGGGTTGTCTGGTGGTTGAGGAAAACAGAGGAGGCACTGAGGATGCAGAGGTGGTGGTCTTCCCGGGCAGCTCAGCCTCACTGCTGCAGTGTCTCCGCCTGCCCCTGCCCCCACCCCGCCCTGTTTTCTTTCTTCAGGACCACATCCCTGTTCCTTACCAGCCGGACTCCAGCAGCAACCCCTCGTCCACGACATCCTCCACGCCCTCCTCGCCAGCGCCCCCGCTCCCGCCCAGCGCCACGCCGCCTTCTCCCCTACACCCTTCTCCACAGTGCACAAGGCAACAGAAGAATCTCAGCCTGCCAGGTACCTCCTGCGCGTGGGAGGTCATGGGGTGAGCAGTCGGGCTCGTGCCAGGGCCGTGTCCAGGCCAGTCCACATGAAAGGTGTTGAGTTGGCAGCGTATGGATTAAGCCTTACCATATGCAGGGCAACTGCTGCATAGTCCCTTATGTGATCTTTAGAGCAGTCACAAGGTAAGTAGGATCAGCTCCATTTTACAGATGAGGAAACCGAGGCTCAGAAGGTAAGGAGACTCTCAGAGACTCTGTCTTTTGGGAAGCAGCAGCCCAGGGTCTCTACCTAAGTCTGAGTCACAGGGGGAGCCATCTGCTCTGGAGCTGGACATTGCCTTAAGTGCAAAATCCCTAGTGGGCCGGTGGCTAAGACTCCATACTCCCAATGCAGGGAGCCTGGGTTCAAATGCTGGTCAGGAAACTGGATTCCACATGCTGCAAATAAGTGTTTGCACACTGAAAGCTAATGAGCCCGCATGCCCCAATGAAGAGTGAAGATCTAAGAAGAGCTCAGACCTAGTGCTGCCAAAAAAAAGAAGAGCTAAATCAGTTGAAACTGGCAACGGGATCCTGTGCTAAGGATCTCAGGGCCCACACACCTGAGCAGGGCTGCATCCTGAGTCTGCGCAGACATCAAGACAGGACTCCGAAAGAGTGAGCTGGCGTCCAGGAGTCAATAGCCAGCTCTCTCATGCCCCTGCCCTGTGACCTCTGGCTTCAGTTTTCACACCTCTGAAGGGATGCCGGTGGACAAGAGGACCCCAAAGGGTCTTCCAGCTCACAAACTCCAGGCCACTCCGCCGCTGACCTGAGACCATGTGCTGGGCTATGAGACAATGGAGAAGCCCTCGTGTGGTGTTCTGGCTTCTTGGACTTACGAAAGGGATTTTTCTCAGCTCTCAGGTGAGACAGACCTGAGTGTCTTCCCACCCCTTCCAGGGCTCAGCCCAGCCCACCTCCTGTTCTCCGACCTCAAGGACACTTCCAGCTCAGCCATATTTGTGGCACCATAGCTGACTTCAAGACGGAGGCTGGCGGGATGAGGTCTGGTTTGACGAGTTGGGAGCAAAGTCTAGCTCTATGTTGTTCAATATGGTACAGACTAGTCACACGTGCCTATTTAAATTTAAATGAACTAAAAATAAATACAATTAAAATTTTAATTCCTTGGTCACGCTTGCCACACTCCAAGTGCTTGGGAGCCACTAGTGGCTGGTGGCCACCATGTTGGGCAGCACAGGTGTAGACCACTTCCCACCGTTGCAGGAAGTTCCACTGGACAGTGCTGGTCTAGGGGTTGGTTTCCTCTTGAGCCAGAGAGCTTCCTCACAGGGGGAAAGAAAAAACCCCAGGTCCTCAGTAACAGGTCACATCTCCAAGCCTACCCAGCCACGAGAGGATATCTGGGAAACAAATGAAGACTCAGCCCCACCTTTAGGCAACACCCAGATACACCCACCCATTGAGCATAAGCTGCTCATGTCACCTGCCCACACCACTTTGATCTGGGCTGCATCCGAAGGGATAGAGTGCGTCTTAAAGACTTGCATCATGAGGAATTTTTTTGGTTAAGTCCAATCCCGAGGCAGCCTCGTACCTGTGGTGTGAGGGCCTCTCACCTGGCAGCCAACAAGGACCATAACGGGAATCATCAGTTGGAACCGTCTCAGTAAGTGCCTCCGAGTCAACCAGGCAACAGTGCCCAGCGTTTCCGTAGACCGAGGGTTCCCACCAGCACCCCCAGCCATTTCCACTTCCGCAGAAGGAGGCGAATGGGAAAAAAGCCCTTTGACACCCCCTTTACCCCTTAGACCCCTCCCCCCTCAATCTCAGCGGGGAAGAGTCTGGATGCTTTCCTAGAGCTGTTCCACTCCTCACCCAAGATACTCACTTCAGGGCTATTTTCCTTGTAACCATTGCTGCTTGTTTACAGACACGGAGCTGGCAAAGGACGTCTTAAGGGGGAACCGTGCATCAAAACACCAGCACTCTTTTATCTCTAGGACACTCGGCTGGCATCTTGAGTCGCCAGGGGTGATCCTTATTTCCTTCATCCTGTCAGTCAGAGCCCTGGGGAGGGGTCTTGACCAAATTACTATGCCAGCCTGCCAGCGGGTCTGCATCTACTCCATGGCTGGTCCCAATAGTGCCCTGACCCTCTTTGGGGAGTGGACTAACGGGTCCTCTGGGTGAAGGCGCTTTAGAACAGCAGTTAAAACAGTGTGAACTCTGGAACTAGGCTGCTTGGGTTCAAATCCCAGCTCCATCACTTAATATCTATGTGCTGTTGAGCAAACTAGTGACCTGTCTGTGCCCCTGTTTCCTCATCTGTGCAATGGGGATAATAATAGTACCTACTTTGTAGAACCCTCAAAGGGCTCAACATTACCATACATGTGCAAAACTTAGCAGAGCACCGGTCTCATCCGAGAGCTAACCGAAGGTGAGCTGCTTTCATCACTATTAGATTAAACACAGGATTAGCAAGTTACCGTGGCTACCACTGCTAGGTATTATGCCCTAACCAGAATTGTGGAAATAAAGATGAGGTCCCCAGATACCCTGAAATTGGGAGTAGGAATTAAAATTAAACTTTCAGGGGAGGTAATTTGGCATCGTCAGTGTTTCAAATGTACATTCCCTTGACCAGCAGTATCACTTCTAAGAATTTATACACAGAAGTGTTTGCACAGGGATCTATAATGATTTTTTTTGGCAGCAGTGAAAAATCTGGACTCAACCCAAATGCCCATCAGGAGGGGAGTGTTTGAATACACTGTACTATATCTGTAAAACCAAATACTCAGCCGCCCTTGAAAAGAATGGGGTAGCTCTTTGTAAATATCCTGGACATGGGAAGAAATCCATAATATCTTTTTAAGTGGAAAATACGTGATTTGCAAAAGCACTGGTATAATAGCATCCTATTTGTTGTAAAATGATTTAATGTATTTATATGTATATATTTATACCTGTGTGTGTGTGTGTATGTGTTTGTATATGCAGACAATTGTCTGCGAGACTTCATGGCAGGTGTTCTTTCTAAGAAGAGGAATTTTATTTTATGCACTTCTGTAGTGTATATAATAGCAAGAAACATGCATCCGTTTTATGACTGAATAATAACAATAAAATGCAGTGTTGACATAGAAAACAAAATAGGACGCTTGCCTGGTGGCTCAGAGGTAAAAGCGTCTGCCTGCAATGCGGGAAACCTGGGTTCAGTCCCTGGGTTGGGAAGATCCCCTGGAGAAGGAAATGGCAACCCACTCCAGTATTCTTGCCTGGAGAATCCCATGGACAGAGGAGCCTGGTGGGCTACACTTCACGGGGTTGCAAAGAGTCGGACTTGACTTCACTTTCACTTTCACCCTCTAGAAGGACAGCCAGACCTTCCCCCACCCCTGCCGCCTGCCTTAGGCGGTTTTGGCGAAATTCCTCCAGGGTGACAGGCATCTATTCTGTTCATACAAGGCCCCGGTCACCTGTTACATACTCCAGACTGAGTCTCTGTTGATGGGAAAGGAGCTTTGGCTCTGGTTTCCTGCCAGATGTTGAGTTTTCTGAAGATAATTCAAGCTAACACCTAGGTATAACAATGCCCCTGGCACTGGTTACTCTAGAACATTCTTTTCAAAAAGAGGCCGTGTGGTTAACAGGCATTTGGCTTAACTGTTAACCTCAGGGCCCGTGAAGGACACCCTTCACAGATCTGGGATTGTGCTCTGCTGGTTGGGTGGACCCCCTTGCTCTTTGCCACTCCCTTCAGAATCCTGGTACCATGTTGAACGTGGCACAGTGAAGGGTGGAGGGCTTTGTTTGGATCCCAGATTTGCCCTCTCCCACCTCTGTGGCCTTGACTATGGCACTGACTCTGTTTAGGCCTCAGTTTCTCATGTGTAAAATGGGTCTGACCTGCCCGTTTGTATGACAGTTGCTGTGGGAAGGTACATGAAGGGACTTTGTAAGGGACTGTTGTATGGGTTCCTCAGACTAAAGTGTTCAAACGCCTTCCTCCTTTGGAGTAACCTGGTGCCATGTTTACTGTCTCCTCCACCAGAAAGTCAGCTCCATGACACTAGGAAACTCATCTGCGTCACCTGCCACTCTACACCCAAAGCCCAGCCCAGTGCCAACTGCTGAAGGCACTAATTAAATGTTTGTTGAGTGAATGAATGACTGAACACGTGACTTGAGGCTCGTTTACCTCCCAGAACTGCAGGGTCTTTTTCTTTAAACTGTCTCTGGCCCAGCATTCCACCCATTCATTTCTTTAACGGATGTTTATTGAGCATCTGCTATATACCAGGTGCTGTTTGAGGCACTGGGTAAGGAGCAAGGTACACATCAGATGTGCCCTGTATGAGTTCACAGTTGCCGCTGTAACAAATTGCCATGAGCTTAGTGGCTCCAAGCAGCAGAAGTTTACAACTCTACAGTTAAGGAGTCAGAAGTCCCAAATCAGTTTCCCTGGGCTCAATATCAAGGTGTCTGCAGAGCTGGTTCCTTTAGGAGGTTCTGGGAAAGAATCCATTCCCTTGCCTTTTCCTAGCTTCTGAAGGGCCGCCTGCGTGCCTTTGCTCATGGCCCTGCATCTGTCCAACCTCCGCTTCCGTTGTCACATCTCCTCCTCTGATCCTCTGAGTTGGATCCTCCTGCCTCCCTCTCATAAGGACCCTTGTGATTATACTCAAGGTTCACCCAGAGAATCCAGAATAATCCTCTCATCTCAGGATCCTCAACTTAACATATGCAGAGTCCCCTTGGTCATGTGAGGTAACATATTCCTGGGTTCCTAAGACTAGGATGTGGCCGTCTTGGGAATGGAGTTGGGGGAGAAGGGCCTTGTTCTGCCTGTCACAGTCTCTGCCCTCATTGAGTTTATAGCTTAGTGGAAGAGACAGGTGTTAGTCTAGCAAACAGACACACGAAAATAGGATTATAAATTGTGGTGAGTGCTGTGAGGAGAGAACAGTGCTATGAGCAAAGTCAAGAGGCTGAAACGTCAGAGGCAGCTTAAGGCAGGAGGGAGGTTGTTCAGGCAGACAGAGGGGAGCACATGTAAAGGCCCTGTTACCAGAAAGAGCTGGAAACATGTGACTGATGGCTCAGAGTGCCCATAACCAAGGCACCAGGCAAGGTTCAGAGCTGCAGGGCTGAGGCCTGGTGGGGCCTTGCAGGGAATTGCATGGTTTAGGCAGGGGATGATTTGATCTTTCCACCTTCCTTCTAGATCCTTTCTTTCAGATGGCCACTGAGGCTGCTCTCTGAGGAGTCCATAGGGAGGGAATGTGGCCTTGAGAGTGGAAGAGCCTTGAAAGTGGCCTGTTTGTCTCTCTGACCTCTGGTCACCTGCAACCTCTCAGTTCCCGAACTGTCTTTGGTACCAGACAGCCAGGAGCCACTCAGAGTCATCAGCTGCCTCTCTGACCTGCTTCTCTCTGGTGTCTGTCATCAGCAAGATCAGGCGGGGCTCACAGCACCCTTCCCCTCCTCCTCTGCCCAAGACTCTCTCCCTGTCAGTCATCAGGAACGAGTTGTCCTCAGGCCACGGAAGGGTCCTGGCAGGAGTTGGAGGCTGTGTGTGGAGGCATTTGCCGGGCGTCCCATTGCTGGACCCCTGTCCCTTCTCAGAGTGACACCCATTCTGCATCACCAGCCCCGCCTCTTTAAAAGAATGTTTAACTGCCAGCTAACCTTTTCTGCAGACACTGAATCCCCAGTTCCAGTTCGGGAGGAAAGAGATAAGCTAAGTCTCTTGAGAATCCCAGGTAGTTTTTCTTTTTAAATTTTAGTCCTTGTTGACTAATAAAATGTCCAAATGCAAAAAAAAAAAAAACAAACACCTAAGTTATCTAATGGGAAAAGGGTCCCTGATATCATGGAGGTCAGATTTCTTTTAAAGCTGTGTTCTGTAACCTTGAATGAGTTGCTGCCCAAACTGGGTACTTTGTTTTCCAGAATCAAAAAATGCATCCATTTGGGTTCCAGCTAGCTAAGATATTTGGGGGATTGCTGTGCTAAAAGAGACTTGAGTAATTCAACAAACATGAGCAGTTCACTGACTGGGTGCAAGGCTCCAAGCCAGGTGCTTGGATCCTGAATACCAGAAGTTGCTGTCCATTCTGGGATGGGGGTAAGCTTTATAAACCAGTTCCACCCTCAGGGCCAGCTCATGACTGAGTTGTTTGAAACTCTGTCTATGAATTATAAAGCATTCTGTCTGTTAGTTAAGAGAACTTAGAAAGATACCAGCTTATGCGTTGCCGTTAACCCTGATTCTGCATCATCCCTGAGCTCTCATCTCATGTAATGATGAGCCCAATGTAGGAGAGATTATTATTGGTCCCCATTACACATATCTGGAAACTGAGACTTGGAGAGAGATGCCCAAACTTTCACAGGCAATCAAAGGAGGAACACGGATTCAACCCTACAGGATCGGCTTCTGGACTCCAGGTTTGGAGCCACTGTACTGATTTCTTGGTGAGCCAGCTTGTCCCTGAATGGATAAAACTGTTTCTGGAAGTGTATCCACCAGCTCAGACTCATATCTGAGCCCATCCCTGCTCACTGCCTTTACTTGAGGATATAAAACTCTGTGTGACTTGTCCCCTGCCCCTGTCCCCTTGTCCCCTGCCCTGCCCTCTTGGCCCCCGATCCAGGTTCTCCACCCCACTGGAGCAGTGATAACACTGGAAACCTTGGGGATGTCCAGAACAACTGGCCTCCAGTACACAGACGGAAAGTAAAATGAATTCTAGGAAAATCAGCAGTGAATCTGAGGAATTTTCTTTTATATTATCTTTCTTTAGATACAGAAATTAATTTGTGCCTTTGCTAGGCAGAATAATGGTCTGATCCTGGGTCCTGTGAATATGTTACTTTACACAGCTAAAGGAACTTTGCAGCTGTTACTGAATTAAGGATCTTGAAGTGGAAAGATTACCCTGGATTGTCTGGGTGGATTCTAAACACAGTCATGAGGATCTTTTATAAGAGGGAGACAAGGCGATCAAAGACAGTAGAAGTTGACGTCAGGATGGAAGCAGCGACTGGGGTGATGAGGGCGTGAGCCAAGAAATGGAGGTAGATTCTCCAGCTGGAAAAGGCAAGGAGAAAATTCTCCTTTGGAGCCTCTAGAAGGAACAAGCCGCCTATGACTGTTTTCAGGCTTCTGACCTTCAGAACTCTATGAGGATAAATTTGTGTTAAACCATCTAATTTATGATAATTTGTTACAGCAGCAACAAACTCCGGCAGCCCCAAAGAAAACCAATACAATGCTCAGTGCAGAAACTTAGAAAAACATGGGAAACACATAGAGGAAACACATAGACCACCTTCATCCAGTGCTCCTGGCCCCATCCCCATCTGGCAGTCCCAAATCTGATCTCTGTTTCTGTGAGTTTGATTTTGTTTTTTAGATTCTGCATATAAGTGAGATTGTACTGTTTATCTTCCCCATCGGATTTATTTTACTTAGCATGGTACCCTCGAGGCCCATCCCTTTTGTCACAAACAGCATTTATCACGGCTGAATAGTATTCAATTGTGTATGTATGTATGTGTGTGTGTGTGTGTATACACACACATGTTTTCTTTATCCATTTGTCTATCGATGGACACTTAGGTTATTTCCATAACTTTGGATGCTGATTTCTTTTCCTTCAGATACATACCCAGAAGTGCGATTGCTGGATCATCTGGTAGTTCTAATTTTTACTTTTTTAGGAGCCGCCCACTGTTTTCCACAGTGGGTGCACCAATTTACATTCCCACTAAGGGTGCACAAGGGTTTCCTTTCCTTTACATCTTTACCAATATTTGTCATTTTCTTGTCTTTTTTGATAATAGGCATCCTAACTGTGAGGTGATACGTTATTGTGGTCATAAAGGATTTTCTTAAGCCACTATAATCACTCTGCCAGAAGGGAGAAAATTAATGTGTTAGATTGTGGGTTTAGAGGCTTTTTCTGTCTACGTGTGTGTCTTTATGCATTTAACAAAGATGAGATGGTGCTCAGGATGGCTCTCCAAGGTGGGGTCCTCTGTCTTTAGGGAGTTTCAATGGGAGGGTTGGCTTGAATGTTTCTGGATTCTTTACACATGTTCTCAGTCCCTTAGAATTCGGGGTGTCTGCAGAAGTCTGGAAACTGTCAGGGGTGGGCAGAGGACCACAGGGTGGCTACAGGAGCCCCATTTGTTACCTGAAGGGCCAGCTCTGGGGCGGCACTCACTGTGGTATTTTCTTTCTTTTGCAAGCGTCCCACTACTACAAATACAGGCAGCAGTTCATCTTCCCAGGTGAGTTTCCTGTGAGCTCAGTTTCTTCCAAGCGAGCCCACTGAGGCATGGCAGCTGCTGTGAGGGAACAGCAGCGAGTGTTGCCGGGGTAGATGAGCCCAAAGAGGATCAGGTGGAACCACCCAGACAACAGGCTAGCGACTGGCTGTGGAGGCGGAGGGTAAAAAGGATGGGGAGTCCAAGGACTCAGTGGCACCAATGAGGTCCCAAAGCACAAATGGAAAGGCCTGAGTGGGTGGTCTGCAGTGCAAGGATGGGCAAGGGTGGGGAGAGGTCCAGAACCCCATGGTGGGGGAGAGATGGTCAAAGGGGCTGTAATCGGGCATGGGAGACATGAAACCAAGAGGCCTCATCATCCCAAAGGGGACTCAGGAGTGAGGAGAACCCAGAGATGATGCTTCAGTGAGTGCTTCAGGCCAGAGGCTTGAGGGCTCCGGCAGCCCCATAGGTGCCGATGGGGAGTTTTGTTCAGGATGTCATCTTGACTGCTCATGCATCTCAGCAGGTAAATTCAAGTGGCCAGGGAAAGAAGAGAGGGAATTGGGCAGCCAGGGACTCCTGATCTGTTGAGAAGTTTCCAGCCGCCGGCATCTCCCAGGAATCAGGCTTTTGAGGGAGCTCGTGGACCCCTTGTCTGGTTTCTGACTGTCCAATCTTTGGCTCTCAGATGTGGTGCCGGTGCCGGAGACGCCGACGCGGGCACCCCAGGTCATCCTGCACCCAGTGACCTCAAATCCAATGTAAGTGGGACAGAGACCTCTCCCCCTGCCCTGGCCTTTCAGTTTGCTCAGGATCCCTGTCTTCTTTCTTCCTCTTCCTGGAATTGATGGGGTGGGAGGCAGGGTTGATGGGAAAGCCTGAGGGGGCCATAGAGACAAGGGAATAACTTGGGCAAAGAGAGGAGAGAATATGACAGCCCAGGCCGAGATGGACAGTGCTAGTCCCCCTGAGCCACTTCTGCCTTGTGTCTCTGGTCTTGCCAATCAAGTGTGACTTCCAGGGGCCAGACCATTTCCTTCAGATCCCCAGACCCTCCTGTGATCAGAAAGACAACTTCCCCCAGGCAATAGCTAAACCTTAATGGAAGGGCAGGTATTCTACATCATTATCCCCTGTTTAAAAAGGAAAATTTAGGTTTTATACTAGAGATCAGTAACTTACAGCCAATCGGACAGACCCATGTTTTTGTAAATAAAGTTTTATTGGAACACAGCCATGCCCATTTATTCACAACATGCTATCTATGGCAGCATTCGGACTACAACAACAGAGATAGTCGTTCCAATAGAGACCGCTGTGTGGCCAGCAGACTCTAAAATATTTACTATCTGGCCCAGCAAATTTGCCAATCCCTGGTTTCTAACATTACAAAAATAAAACAAGCTTATTTTGTGAAATTTAAACTATTCTATAAAAAAAGAAAAAGAATAATTTATAATTGCACCACTCTTAGAAGTATGCTCTATTCATATTTTACATACTTGTGATCTAAACTGTGCAATTTCCATCCTGCTCTGTTTATCCCTTAATGCTATAACATCATATTTTTCTTACTATTCCAGACTCTTCATACACATTGATTTTAAAATACCATATTGATGTAGAATGATTTCCTTAACCGTTTCTCCACTGCTGGATCTTACATCTTCCCATATTTCACTGTTATAAACAGTTCTGCAGTGAACATCTTTGTGTGTGATGTCTTTAGCATCCTTAGGATACAAGCCCTCTTTCTAGGCACTCTATTGCCCATGCAGCCAAAGTGAAATCACTTGCCATAACTTCTTTGGTTGTGACCCAAGTCCAGGGCATGCTAAAGACCCAACTTCGGTTTGACATCTTTTCAAACTCACATTTTTGCCTACCTGGTTTTTCTTCCGGCTCCCGCAGCTGCTCCATCCTTTCTGACCCATGTTACCCACTTTGTTAAAGACCCAAATGGTACATTTGCCGGGGGGATGTTGTGCTGACATCTAGCTCCAGATCGTTTCTCTGCAGCACATAAACCAATTCCACAATTTGTGCAAGATGAACTCCAGGTTATTAACTGAGAGTCAGGGAGTGCCAGTGAAAAACGAAGTCAATAAGTGCCCACGATCTGCTTAAATGTGCGTGGAGTGATGGGAACTGACTCTTTGCAGCAGGGAAATCATTTAATAGCCCTGGCTGCTGTAATCACGCCTGATGCAAGCCGAGGAGGGCAGCCCGTTCTGTTGGGCGTGAGGAGGGACTCCAGCTGCATTGTTCCATCTCCCCCGGGGCATCAGATTTCCAGCGTGTGGTTTCTGCCTTTCGAAGCTGTACTGTAAATTATTGGTTAATAGGACGGCAAATGCTACTTCTTTCTTCTTCTTTGAGCTCTTACAATCTTTCAGACTCCCTCTCACCAGGAGTCTCTCCAGCAAGTGGATTGACCCTGTCTGCAGGGTTGGTAGCTTCCTGGTGCGGTCTGAAGGTCAGAATAGGGGAGCCCCCCTCAAATAAGGAGATGGGTTGGGAGAATCTGCTAAGCTTCCACTGGAGAAATAGGAAGAGGCCATGGTGGCCATTGTGATCCTTTTCTCCCACCAGTTCCAGTTCACTCCGGAAATATCCTCTACCTTAAAAACCCACTCCCCCCACCAAATTCTTTAACACACACTGTGCGTTGCATTTCCCTCACGTATCCTGTGCTCCAGCACGCCCACACATCCCCTGCATGTGCACCCAACTCACATGCACACAGAACAAACCCCTGCACAGAGCACATCCCATGATACCCACACAGTCCTCAGTGGACACTTAGCACTCACGGTGTGTGTGCCCCCAGCTCCCATACCCTACTTGTTCCCGTACTCAGAACACAACTGCAGCTCAGGAGCTCAAGAATGCATGGGATACACACACGCATGCACACACTCGCACAAACACCTGTGTCTTCCAGTCCAATACAATCTGTCTCCTCCTCATTCTCACCCACATATCTCCACTGAACGTGATTGGCAAGGTCCAATTCAAAACACTGCGAACTTTCAAATTCATCCAGTAATCCTCTCTCTTAGGCATTTCCATCACCATCCATTTATTCAGTTCATACCTAACTTTTGACCCTTGTTACTCATAGCCTTTCTGCACTAGTAATATAAATATTCCTTAAGGTCAGGAAGCCATGTCAGTCTCAATGCTGTATCCCTCTAAGGGTCTGGCACTGTTCCTGACTCTTAATTCTAATCAAATGGGTGAATGAATGAATGAGCAAAAACAGCCCAAGAATCCTTCCAAAAGATTCAGAACTGTAGAGATCTGATTAATCCTTTCCTAAGGAACACCTAGAGCTCTGCGGATCCTGCCTGCCATCCATGGCATTTTATAAGGAATTTATAAGGCCAATTTATACAGAAATTGCTAGATTAGGGGAAACCAACAGAGAAAAATGAGCCCTGAGCAGACCAGAAAGTCCATTTAAAACAGTGTCCTTGCGCACCTCTCCTTGGTGGCAAGGTTATGGATTATTTTAGACACAAGCAGTGAAGGGAAATTGGAGAAAAAGGCTTAATGGAGAACTTCACATTTTAAGATGTTTCATACATGGATCAAGTCAATGCATGCACCCATCATTTCACCCAAGGGTCACGTTTATTTTTCTTTCTTTAAAGCTTGGAAGGAAATCCATTACTTCAAATTGAAGTGGAGCCAACCTCGGAGGTGAGAACCAGAGAGCGATGAAGCAAATGAAGCAGCTTTTTCCGGGGGCTGCCTACTTGGCAAAGGCGATTGATGTCTTTGATGACGCAGAGGGCTTGGGGTGGACTGGGGTACAGTGCCCTGCTTGATGGATGTTCTAACTCCAGGACGACTAATGAGCGAGGGGCCCCTCTTGGCGCCAAGCCTAATGGGCCGTTAACATGGTGTGCATCACGGAAAAGCTAGTTGTGCAGAAGTTGGCAAGTGATCTGCATTCTTAGTTGGAAATTCAGCTCAGGGCCAGTGAGTACCAGGGGGGATGTGCCCCAATACTCTCTGAAGAATATGTGAGAGGAGGGGACGAGGGCCTCAGGGTCTCTGGCTTAGTAGGGTGTTAAGAATGTTCTGGGGCCTCTTCCCAGCTGCCAGAACTCCTAGAGGAATAAACGAAGTCTTTGGGGTGAGAACTAGAGCCCTGACTCCTCGGCTCTGCTGGTCTGTCCTGAACTGAAGGGAATAGAGTCAGGGTACCCAGAACAAATCATGTCCTTTTCTAGAATGATCGCAGTAGCTGGAAAGTGACCCTCAAAGAAGCCATATTTCCCATGTCATTTCTCCTGAACATGCCTTTGGGAGTAGCTTGCTCAGGTTTGGGGTTTAGAGAGACTGCACCCAGCCAAGGGGCCTCCTCCGGCCGTCTTGTCAGGCTCCAAGCCCCTGAAAATCACCACCACCTCCTCCTCCAGTACCACCCACACTGGGCTCAGGCCACTGCTGCTTGCCTATTCCAGCTGAAGAAGGCAAGGGACCAGGCCCCCTAGCCTTAGGTGCCCCCAGACACCACGCAGGGAAGGCGGATCCTTAGGCCTGGAGTTTCTCACTGTTGCAGTGGTCACGTCTAAGTGTGCCTGAGTCATGTGGATATGCAGTGAAAATGCAGAGTCCTGGATCTGGCCTGCTGATTTTCTGATTCAGAAAATCTGGCTGGGGTCCAGGAGTCTGTATTTTTTTTCAGCCATCCTGGAAGCTGTTTCATACAGGCAGTCAGGTCTGTGCAAAGAACTCAACAGATCTTTGCCTCACGGAAAACCTCGCACCACCCCCAGGGGCAGATGTCATTAGCCCCACTTTATGATGAGTCAAGGAAGGCCCAGAGAAGTGAAGCACCTTGCCCAAGGTCACACAGCAGCCAGATTCCAGCTCATCCGGTCTGACTGTTAAGCCCATTCTTTCAACCTCTCACTCTTGTATCTCCTGCCCTCCCAGCTGCACAGGAACCCCGGGCCTCCGGCCTATGCCGAGTAGCTCTGACATCTCCTGGTTTCTGCCTCATGAATTCAAATTCCTCCGAGGGAGCGAAGGCCCTCCCTGTTGAGGACTGTCACATGTTATATGAAGGTGTATAGGGTGTCTGTATTTCAGCCTGTTGTCTTTCTTACTCCCACATAAATAACCAGACAAGTCAGAACATCATGGTCTAGTAGAAGGGCATTGAATATTAGGAGTCGAGAGACCTGATTCTTAACCCTTGCTCTGCCTGGCGGCCTGACCAGAGCTAGGCACTTCCCTCAGGAACCAACCATCCCTGTCTGCTGGTTTCCCAAGTGTGAGACTATCTGTCCCCAAACGGGCAAAGTCCTGGGAAACCAGGATAGGTGGTCCCTGCCCCCCAGCATTTCCTATCTCTGAGCTTCAGTTTGATGATTTCCCTTTCAGCCCCTTCACTTCAGCACAATGATAGACAGAACGTACCTGGGCAATTAGAGAGAGACACGTGTGCACCAGCCAACAATACACAGTGGGGACCTGGCGGGCAGGCGGGATGCTGATGGGAACTGACCCCTCTCCCGCTCTGGCTGTAGAATGAGGAGGGCCACGACGAGGCCGAGGAGTCGGAGGACGACTTTGAGGAGATGAACCTGTCCCTCCTCTCGGCCCGGAGCTTCCCACGCAAGGCCAGCCAGACCAGCATCTTCCTCCAGGAGTGGGACATCCCCTTCGAGCAGCTGGAAATCGGCGAGCTCATCGGGAAGGGCCGCTTCGGGCAGGTGTACCACGGCCGCTGGCATGGCGAGGTGGCCATCCGGCTAATTGACATTGAGAGGGACAACGAGGACCAGCTCAAGGCCTTCAAGCGGGAGGTGATGGCCTACAGGCAGACGCGGCACGAGAACGTGGTGCTGTTCATGGGCGCCTGCATGAGCCCGCCCCACCTGGCCATCATCACCAGGTCAGTCCTGCCCGGGTTCCCCACCAGGAATACTCCCACCAGGAATATTTGGGAATATTCATTCCCAAAGCTCTGCTTCTGGCAGTGTTGAGCAGCGGGGGTTCTGGTAGATTCAACATTCTGGTGAATAGAGAGTCTGGCTTTACCAATCACAACATCTGTGGTTTGAAGCTTTGAGATTCCAGAAAATGCTATTCGTGCTGTAACTCTGGCTGAGAAGTGCTCTGGAGAGAGCTCCCCGTGGGAAGTCAGAAAAGCTGGTATTGAACCCCCTTGTGCTCCACATTTGTGAAAAAGCATCTTTGAGACTCACTTTCTCCAAATGTAATTGAATGGATTAGACTAACTCAGGTGTCAGCAAGCTTTTCCTGTAAAGGACCCAATAGTGTTTTTGGCCTTGCAGGCCATAAGGTTTCTGCAGCAACAGCTCATCTCTGCTACTGTAGTGTGAAAGCAACCTCAGATAAATGATAAGTGGATGTCTGTGGCTGTGTGCCAATAAAGCTTTATTAACACGACCAGGCAATGGGCTGGGTTTGACCTACAGACCCTAGTTTGTTGAACCCGGATCAACATTCTGATGACTTAGTCTGACTTTCATTAAAACAGCAGAGCACATTTGTAGGGCTCCACCATTGTTGTTTTAAATATTCAGGATCCATAGTCTATAGCTGCACAAAAGGGATGGTGAACAGAGAAGTGACATTAGGAACATATCAGATGTTGGGAACTTTTTTGGACTTGCTGTCTCTAACCTCATGCAGTGATGTAGACTCAGTTGAGCAGTTGTGGAACAATCTTTTGATGTGTTTTTAAGCTGAGGCCTTTGCTCTCCTATCACTTAGGACTAGCCACAGCATCAGTGTTCTTGGTGTGGACTGTGATGCCAGGGGTCCATTAGGAATCTTTTCTTTCTTAATCTCAATACAAGCAATAAGATCCCAAGTACACAAGCCTTGCATCTTGGCAAGTGCTGTGGTGGGAGCTGTGGGCTCAGGGAAGATCTGGTATGTCTTTGATCTATTCCCTTGTGATCCATACAAACCCTCTTTGAGTCCATTTGTAAGACCTGGGTGATGGGTAGAAGCTGTGTTATCATCTGTCACCATTGATTATGCAGCTGGTGGGTTGACTTGAACTTGTGTGTCAAATGCTAAGTGTTTGCAAAGGATTAGAGATCTAAGGATGGCCCTTCAACCCTTCTTTAAACCAAGGTAGAAATTGGCAGCTCTCACTTCTACACAGGACCAGAAGTGGCTTTCAGATAATCAGCTCAGATCATATTCGGGGGCTGAGCTGCTCTGAGTAGAGGACTGGATCAGTAAGCTTTTCTGAGTAACGAACACCCCCAAACTTTGCAGTTTCTCGCTAGTCTGCACACAATTCTTCTGGGCTAAGCCAGGCTCAGTGGCTGGGGTCTTGGATGTGTCTGTGGTCCACTGGCAGGTCAGATTGAGGGCTGGTCAGTCTCGAATGCCCTCACTCACATGTCTGATGGTTGGACACATGTCTGATGGTTGGACACATGTCTGATGGTTGACAGATTGTCAGCTGGGGTGCCTCAGTTCTTCTGCACGTGGCCTCTCACCCACAAAAGGCCAGCTTGGGCTCCTTTCCATGGTGGTCTTGGAGTTCCAAGTGCAGCAAGACAGCAAGAGGTCAAGCCCTGATGGACAGAGGCATTCTCATCTCTGTCTGTGTTGCACTGGCTGATGTCCAGTGGCCACAGCAAGTCACATGGCCAACCTCCATCCAAGGTGTGGAGAACAGACTCTACCTCTGGCTGGGAGGATTTGGAATGCCATTGTTGTAAGAATGTTCATGCCGCGAGAGGGCCAGTGTGTGGTTGTTTTTCCCATCTACCACTGCCAGCAAGCCCCTTAGCTCCCTTTTCTTTCTCCTTTCTGGTATGTATCATCTATATTAGCAGGCTGTCTGCAGCCCTTTACTTGGGGTACACAAGTCTGATTAGAAGATGGTCTTCCCCACCACCACTGGTTTCTGTCCCTGTTCCCACCAGTCTGTCATCCCAGTTCCTTCTCTCTGATCAGCTCCTCACCTTCTGGCCTACTAAACCCCTCTTTTTCAAATCCCCAGATTAGAAATTCAAAATCCATCATCTATTCTCCTGTGCCTGGACCCTCTAAGGACCTCCTGGCCTCTGACTTTTTCCAGGGGTAACAGTGGAACCCACTTACCCACGCCTCCTCCCCTCTTCCCCAAGGGCAGGCTAATTGGAAATGGATGGATGCAGTTAGCAGCCTTCCTTGAAAAAAAGAGTGGGCTATTATGAAAATGTGTCACTCCCCCTGCAAGCCAGCTGCATTGGCGGCCCCTTTTCTATTATATACAGAATCCTGAGTCCCCCTCCCCAAGCACCATAACTGCCTGCAGATTTCACAAATAGCACAGCCTTTTCCTGGCACCACGATAAAGACTCCACAGCTTTGGGACATATAATTGGTCTCTGAAGTGTTTTGGTATTTTGTTTGAAGAAGCCAGATGAGCCCCAAAGAAGTGGCATTTATTCCATATTATTGTGTCATTATGTGTTTATCTGAGGGAGGGGCCAGGTGCCCTCTTCATTCCCGTTCAACACCGTCCACTTGTTGGCCACCAGGTTTCTTATCTGAACGTTCAGTTTGAAACCAAATATTTGAGTAATTTGATTAATCACTTGCATTCGTGCAATTGGCTGGCAGAGGTTGATGGTTGGATGCGAGCCAACCAACTGGAACAGCTTCTGGACCCTGGATTTATTTTACAGGGAACATAAAACCAGATAATCACCTGGCATATTCTGGATAAATTCACAATGGCATGTTCTAGCCAATTACTTAGTAATTATCATTGAAGTTAACACATATTTCTAAGATTAGCTTCCTTGTAATGCGGTGTGGGTGGCTGTTGGGGAGTGAGTAATAACCAACTAGTTACCCAGTTGCTAGAGCCACAAATGCAATTAGCAGCAAGATTGCTAAATCGTTTCACAATTGGGTCATTATAGGATTATTGCAAGGCTATAGACCGTCTGCACAATCACTCATTTTTTTTAAGGCCCAAGATTGAATTTGAAAGCTAATAAAGATAGAGTTGAATGAAAGCACCTCTTGTGCTTCTCCCTTGCTGCAGTGTCTCTTAGATACCCGTTTCCCCGTCTGTAAAATGAAGAGGTAGAAGCAGATGTTGGGTGCAGGGTCCTTCTTTGGTTCTCTGAGCCTGGGCTGCTTCAGAAGCAGTCTGGAACAGCCCTGGAACCATGCTTCCCAAAACGCAGTCCACCAGGGCCTCCTGCATCAGAGCCACCAAGGGAGGAAGGTTGTTAAAATGCAGATTCCTGGGTCCCACTTCTATTCATTTCCTAGGACCATCATGACAAATGGCCATAACCTTGATGGCTTAAAGCACCATGCATTCATTCTCTTACAGGTGTGGAGGTCAGAAGTTTGGAGTGGGTCTTGCTACAGCCAAAGCAGGGCTGCTTTGTTTTCTGGAGGCTTTGGAGCTGTTAGAGCTCCCAACTTTTAGAGCTGCCTTCCTTGCATCCCTTGGCTTGTGGCCCCATCCTTCATCTTCAAAGCCCAAAACATGGCGTCTTACTTCCACTGTCGCAGGTCACATCTCTCTAATAAGGACTCTTGTGGTTACATGTAGGACCTACCCAGGTAATCCAAGATAATCTCCCATTTCAAGATGTTTGACTTAATGGCACCTGCAAAGTCCCTTTTGCCGTATAAACTGACAATCACAGTGTCCAGCAATTAGGAGCTGGATATCTCTGGGGGCCACTTTCCAGTCTATTGAATTGTCCTCAATCTGGTGGATCAAGTCTATAGGTGAAGCCTTTTTCAACCAAGCTCCCATTCTAATTCCAACAAACACTTGGGATCCTTCCATAAAGAGTATCGCCAGGGAGTATTATTAAGTGCACAGCATAGGTGTCAGATGCGTCCAGCTAATGCAGAGGGAAATGGAAATGGAAATTTCCAAGGAAGACAGGCAGGACAGAATTACAAAGGACTGGGACCTCAGGGGGAGGTAATGTGTTACCTGTCTGGTGACAGGAGTCTGGGCCAACCTGCCTTAGCTTGATGCCATGGAGACAAAACAAATCCCTGAAGTTTATGTCTCCAGAAGGGCTTCCCTAGGGCAGCCTGATGCCACTGAACCCACCCTGGCCATGTCACAGATGTGGAAACTGAGACCAGGAAAGGCAAGAGGGAGCCAGGACAGGAGCACAGGTCTCCATCATCAGTACACGTCATCCCCTGTCAGTTTGAAAATCCCATCCTTCTCCAGTCTTGTCCATCCAACCATCCATCCATCCATCCATCCATCCAAACAACAGATATTTAGTAAACTCTTATTAAGCACCAAGCATTTTGCTGGATGTTAGGGGATGATAGTGAGCAAGACAGACATGGACCGGGTTCATGGAAGGCTATTATTTCATTTGGAGAGACAGCAGTAAATGCTAAAGCAATAGACATCGTTTGAGTAGGTCCTAGTCTGTTGAAGGAAACAAACTGGAGAGATGTGCTGCAGAGGGACTTGGGTGTCAGGGTAGTTTTAGGGATGTGTGTGTCAGGCTGGGGTGGTGTCCAGGCAGCCTCTCTGAAGCAGTGGTATTTGGGCAGGGACCCTGATTTTAGGAGCCAGCAGTGCAGACATGGAGGCAGGGAACAGCAAATACGAAGGCCCAGGAGTAGGAATGAGCAGAGGGTGCTTAAAAGACCAGAAGGAAGACTGTGGTGGCAGAGCCTGGTGGGTAAGGGCAAGAGGGTAGACAACAAAGGTAAAGAAGCTGGCAGGACTCAGACTGGGGAGGGGAGGGGCTCTCTAGCTGGTTTAGGGAGCAGGGTTTAAAACAATACTGACACCTACCCCAGTCTCTCATCCTCGGCACTGTGAGCTTTGGGGCTGGACGATTCATTTATGCGGGCTGTCCTGTGCATTCTAGGCACTCCCTGCCCCCTGCCCACTAGGCACCAGCAGTACCAACTCCCTAGTTGTGATAACCCAAATGTCTTTAGATTGTCGACACCGCCTGGGGGCAAAGTTGCCCCAGTTAAGGACTCTGTAGTTCCCATAGAATCTCTAATTAGTCTGGATGGGGCTTGGCCCTCAGTACAAAGCCTCCCCAGGTGACTCTTTGAGCAGCCAGGAGACCCTCTGTCACAGGACCTAAAAGCTTGATGAGAGGTCTGAGTTTTATGCTCAGTGCAGCAGGCAGGGACAGTATCCAGTGTGTTTGGGGGCAAAAACTGGGAAATTTCCAACATGAAGGATGTTGAGGAGTGTTTTTAAAGCAGGGAGTATTTTGATGGCTGCCAAGGCAACAACAGTTCAAAGAAATGTCAGTTTATCTGCCCTAACTTCCCAACACGATCAAAGAGCTGGTGGCTTCAGTGGGTGCCAGCATCCACTCCCACCACCCATCCCACTGCCCCTGGCCAGACCGGGAAGCACTGTATTAACAGTGAATGAGGGTCTGCACCAGCAGAGGGGAAGCTGCCAAGTGTAAGCCTAGGGAAGAAGAAGCTGCCCCATTCCTTCCAGAAAGGTTTATCACAATGTCCCAGTGTCCTCCTTACATTCTGTATCAGCCAGGACAGGAGGACTTGGAGAGCTGTGAGCCAGGTAGAGGCTTTTCTTGCCTTTTCTTATAGCTAAAGGAGGCAGCATAGCTGATCCTCATTGTTAAAACCATTTCCCTGACTGAGGAACGTTAATAATTTAATGTTAATAAATGCAGAATCCTCCAGAAGCAACAGATGCCACCAGCCTTCAGCAAGGCACAGGGACAGTCTCCTGGTTATCACTGTGCCCATTTTCAGTTCAGTTCAGTCGCTCAGTCGTGTCTGACTCTCTGCAACCCCATGGATTGCAGCACGCCAGGCCTCCCTGTCCATCACCAACTCCTGGAGTTTACTTAAACTCATGATCATTGAGTCAGTGATGCCATCCAATCATCTCATCCTGTCGTCCCCTTCTCCTCTCACCTTTAATCTTTCCCAGCATCAGAATCTTCCAATGAGTCAGCTCTTCATATCAGGTGGCCAAAGTATTGTAGTTTCAGCTTCAGCATCAGTCCTTCCAATGAATATTCAGGACTGATCTCCTTTAGGATGGACTGATTGGATCTCCTTGCTGTCCAAGGGACTCTCAAAGAGTCTTCTCTAACACCACAGTTCAAAAGCATCAATTCTTGGGCACTCAGCTTTCTTTAGAGTCCAACTGTCATATCCATACATAACTACTGGGAACACCTTAGCCTTGACTAGACAAACCTTTGTTGGCAAAGTAATGTCTTTGCTTTTTAATATGTTGTCTAGGTTGGTCATAACTTTTCTTCCAAGGAGTAAGCATCTTTTAATTTCATGGCTGCAGTCACCATCTTTGTGATTTTGAAGCCCCCCAAAATAAAGTCTGCCACTGTTTCCATTATTTCCCTATCTATTTGCCATGAAGTGATGGGACCGGATGCCATGATCTTAGTTTTCTGAATTTTGAGCTTTAAGCCAACTTTTCACTCTTCTCTTTCACTTTCATCCAGAGGCTCTTTACTTCATCTTCACTTTCTGCCATAAGGGTGATGCCCATTTTACAGATGAGAAAACTGAGGTCAGAGAAGCTCAGGGAGCCCTTGTCCAGATCATAGAACAGATAACTGGTAGAACCTGAAATTGAGCAGATGTACATCTGAATATATAGACATTCTCCTGATGGGTTGGTAGTTGAGGTAATTGGGAGTCAGCATTATCAACCTTCTGGTTCCAGTGGGTCTGGAATCTGCATGCTTCTGGGCAATGTGTAGTTAACTTCTTCCACCTAGGGGTTTCAGTATCTACAAAACAGGTCAGAGGATATAGCTCAGAATATTATCTACAGCCCTTGAAAGTGAAAGTGTTAGTTACTCAGTCCTGTCTGACTCTTTGAGACCCCATGGACTGTAGCCGACTGGGCTCCTCTGTCCATGGGGTTCTCCAGGTAAGAATACAGGAGTGGGTAGCCATTCCCTTCTCCACGGGATCTTCCTGACCCAGGGATTGAACCCGGGTCTCCTGCATTGGGGAGGACTAAAGAAAAGTCCTCGACTTTGCTTAATGGTTAAACTATTATTATTTTCTCTTCCTTGGCTGTTTTCCTTTGCCTCTGCATTTTCTCACTTTTCTAATTAAATTTTTCCTCCCAGGGAAGGCCTGGGAGGCCAAAATTTTTCTATAAATAAGAGGCAAGGGAAGGACATGGAGGGCGGGGTTTCTATCCCCAGAAGGCCCCATGGGTTCTGCTCAGCTACGATCCCCTCTCTTCTTTGATACTCTTCGATCTTGAGAAGGAACAGGTACAGGACGAGAAGAGGAAATCCTAAACTTGGCAGAGGAACCTGGTTTTAGGAAGGGACTGGGTTTCAAGATGGGAATGAGATGGGCATGTCTGAGGACTACAAGGAAGCAAGAGCGAGTGATGGGGGCCGGGGGGAAGGAGCTACAGGGCCTCAGAAGTGCAGGTGAAGCCTTGGAGTCTATCCTAATGCAGGGGGAAGATGTTAAGCAGGAGCTGCTCCCACCCCTCTGGAAGTTTCCTGAAGGCCAGGCTGCTGCCTCCTTTGACTCTCACCTGCTTGAATCAACTGTGTCAGAACTCATTTGGTTGAGAGCAACAATGCCATTCACCAAGCCCAGCTCTGAGGGACACAGACAGAGGAAATGGGACTCTGGGGTGTCCTGGCTGACAGGAAAGATGCTGAATTGTTCCTCTGCCTTTGGGAACACAGTGAACTTCACCGTGATGCTCTCACAAGGATGGAAGTAGGGGAGAGTGACGCATTAGGGAGGGGCATTACCTTAAATAAACATCTGGTCTCAAAAGAGGGGCTCGGGCTGTGCGCCCCAGGAAAGAGAGGGAAGGAAGGAGAACATCTCTCCACAGCTCTTGAGCAGATTTTATCTCTCGTTTAGTGCCTGTCATCAGTCCCCTTGCTGGGTGCCTGGAGTCCAAGTGCAATTCTGCAGTCATGTCATCCTGACTGTGCTGCCGGCACACACAGGACATCCACAGCCTGTCCTCATCTCCCAGGGATGAGATAGGAATGAAATCCCACGGGGCCTCATTTGCACAGCTTTTTAAGTCTGGTAAATATCAGGAGTTATTTAATAGGTTATTTATTTCCAGCTCCGAATCAGTTCCTGTTTTTCACGCTTTCAAACATCATAACTCCAGGCTGCTATCTTTGACACGAGGAGGACCCTGCCTTCTGCTAAGATGGTAACTTAGTGCCTGAATGAGATCTTTTTTGTAACTCTGTACGTATGGGCTTTCTGATTTTTTTCTGTCTTCAGGCCACTTTGATTGTCCTAAATATATCATACAAGAGTTGGGCGGGGGGTGGGGGGGGGGAACCTGAGCACATGAACATTCTGTTCCCCCCCATCATCTAGTGGAATTGACTTCCTTTTATGTTCAAAAAGCTGAATTGCTTTCTCTTTATATAAAGCACAGCTGAAAAGATTTTTTTGTCTGTGGCTGTCTTTAATTGTGCTGGAATGTAAGATGCCCTGGGACCTTTGTGAAGGAAGCCTATAAATGTGCTGCATCATCATTATTATTATTATTAGCATCGTCTCATTTATACTGTACATGCCTGTTGGTAAATGATCATGTGACCAGCAGAGGACTTGCGTGGGTGAAACGTTATGCCACTGCTTTCCTCAAATCTGAAAGATTCTACACTGGCCGGTGTGACACCATCTTCACTTGCCCTTTGTGTCTTATTACACGAGTGATAACTCATTTGTTGTTGAAAATACAGATCAGCAGAAAGAAAGTGAAATTCACCCAGAGTGTCTCCAGCCAGAGGCATTTTGCTATGTATCATGCTAGGCAGTTTTCTAAGGATATATGCCAACTCACAGTTTGTATTTGTCAGAGTAACAAGTAGCTGCTGTAACAAATAAGCCTTAAAACATTAAGTGGCTTAATACAAGAGAAATGTATTTCTTGTTTATGTAACAGACCAAGACATGTGTTTCTGGATGGCAGGTGGCTCTTCTGCACGTGTGGAGGGGTTCATACTCAATCCCATCTTTTGGAGCTTTTCCCAGGGCTCAGAGTCCTCTGCTTTCAGTTGGGGGAAAGAGGAAAAGCCTGGAGGGTCACATGGGCGACACACCATTTCACTCGTACGTCAGGGACTGGCCCAGCCCCTGGGCCACACCTGACTGCAAGGGAGGCTGAGAAATAGCTAAACTATATCCCTGGAAAGAAAACAACTTGGGTTTCAATGAAGAACCAGCAGCTGTGAAAAACACACATTTATGGGTAGGATCGGTAAGATATGGAGAAAGAAATGGCAACGCACTCCAGTATTCCTGTCTGGGAAATCCCATGGGCAGAGGAGCCTGACAGGCTACTGTCCATTAGGTTGCAAAGAGTTAGATACAACTTAGCATTTTGTTGTTGTTGTTCAGTCACTCGGTTGTGTCTGACTCTTTGCAACCCCCTAAACTGCAGCATGCCAGGCTTCCCTGTCCTTCACCATCTCCTGGAGTTTGCTCAAACTCATGTCCATTGAATCAGTGAAGCCATCCAACCATCTCATCCTCTGTTGCCCCCTTCTCCTCCTGCCTTCAATCTTTCCCAGCATAAGGGTCTTTTCCAATGAGTTGGCTCTTTGCATCAGGTGGCCAAAGTATTAGAGTTTCAGCTTCAGCATCAATCCTTCCAATGAGTATTCAGTGTTGATATCCTTTAGCATTGACTGGTTTGATCTCCTTGCAGTCCAAGGGACTCTCAAGAGTCTTCTCCAGTACCACAGTTCAAAAGCATCAATCCTTCAGTGCTCAGCCTTCTTTATGGTCCAACTCTCACATCCATACGTGGCTACTGGAAAAACCATAGTTTTGACTATATTCACCATTGTCAGCAAAGTGATGTCTCTGCTTTTTAATATGCTGTCTAAGGTTTGTCATAGCTTTCCTTCTAAGGAGGAAGCATCTTTTAATTTCATGGATGCAGTCACCATCCACAGAGATTTTGGAGCCCAATAAAATAAAATCTGTCACTGTTTTCATTTTTCCCCCATCTATTTGCCATGTAGTGATGGGACCAGATGTCATGATCTCAGTTTTTTGAATGTTGAGTTTTAAGCCAACTTTTCCACTCTCCTCTTTCACCTTCATCAAAAGGCTCTTTAGTTTGTCTTTGCTTTCTGTCATCAGGATGATGTCATCTGCACATCTGAGGTTATTGATATTTCTCCTGGCATCTAAACAAGTCCTTCTTCATTGAAAATAGACTTCTCCACCAACCCTGTTCATGGCTAGCTGTTTGCACTGAACGATTTTTGCATGAACAATACCTGTTTTGGATTTAAGTCTATTATTGCCAATGCCAAACTCCTGTTTGCCTCAGTTTCCTCATCTGTAAAATGGGGATGACATTAATCTCTTTTTCTAGGGAGGGATAAGAATTGGAGATCTTGTATGAAAAGGCTGTAGCTTAATGCCTCTGGTAACTAGAGGTGCTCGATACCTTGTATCTCCTGGTTGCTATGGTAATGACAACATTCTAACAGCGATGACAACAATAATGAAAATGATAGCGACAATTAGGAGAAGTAGTGTATTTTCAGGTGCCAAAGCCTTAGCGCTACAAAAAGATGTTTTGTGTTTATTATAATATCAAATGATACAAGGCAATGACTGCAGCTTGATGCTTGGGCTTGTGACCCAGCTCTGCTCCAGGCTTGAGCCTTGGCCACGTGGCTTAACCTCTGTATGCTTCAAGCTGCCCAGGAGGAGATGTCAAGTCAGGGCTTGAATGTGCTGGTCTAAAGCTCAGATGAAAGGTTGGAGCTGGAAATAACTGCATGTGAGTCATCCGCATAGAAGTGGTGATAGAAGCCGTGGGCTTCAGTGGAAGCTGAGGTCACCCTCCTCTCCCCTGGATCACCCTGGGAATGGCAATAGGAGCAGCCAGAGGTCATGGAGTCGGGAAGCCAATGCAAAGCACCTCCCGCCACCCATCTTCCCCACCACTGGTCCCTCCTATGTTGTCACGTGTGCATGCTCAGTCGCTTCAGTTGTGTCCAACTCTTTCAACCCTATGGACTGTAGCCCACTAGGCCCCTGTGTCTATGGGATTCACCAGGCAAGAATAATGGAGTGGGCTTCCATGCCTTCCTCCAGGGTATCTCCCCGACCCAGGATTTGAACCCACATCCTATGTCATTACTGTGTTTTATTTTCTATAGGTCACTTCTTACCATAAGATAATATTTTATTCCTCAATTCATTTGCTTCTTGCCTCTTTTCCCTACATCCCCTCCCCGACCTTAGAATATAAACCCCAGGAACACAGAGCCTCAGCTATTTGACTCACCCTTGTGTCCCCAGCCCCTAAACTATTAAGTCCTCCATAAATACATGTTGAATGAATGAATAACAGATTCCAAAAATACACTCACTCACGTTATCATAGCCTGCTTCTCTCGGCAAGTGTAGCAGCAAACAATGAATGGTACTATTTACTTAGAATCACTGAGGAATGAGTGGGACATAAGTAAAATATAGTACAAACTAGTCAGGGGGTGGCTTGAGGATGTGGGAGAATTCGTGGTGATGGCAAGAGGAAAGATGCCAATAAGGTGATGTTGGTGATAAAAATATAGTAAAGAAGCTGAATGGCTTGGGGGTGTTTGCTTTGAACACTCATCATGTATAAGGTCCTGGCCCTGGTGCTGGGAATGAAAAGAAGTGGGCATGGCCCCTCCATCCTTGGTGCTTCCTAGTAGACAGGTAACTGGGTGATTCTCTAATGGTGTCCTAATGGCTGCTATAGGATCCTAAGGGGCTGACTGGGGCCCCAGAGTGGCCCCCTTATTCAACCAATTGGCCAGATGTGCAAGAAGGTCTTGGCATTCCTAGTAGAGGGACTGGCACGTGCAGAGGGCAGGAGGTAGGAGGCAGCAAGACCAGGGGGTAGGGGTGGGGCTAGGGCACAAGCTGGAGTCACAGCTGGAATATAGGATCCACATGGGGAATAACAAGAGATAAGAAGTTGGAGATGCTCTTAAAGGACTTCAAGAGCCAAGCTAAGGACACAGAACTCTTCTAAAGTCAGCAGGAATCCCCCCCAGAGTTGTAACCAAAGGAGTGACAACGTCGGGTTTGCAATTTAGAAAGACCACTTTAGGGCAATCCCTTTTCTTAGGAGGGCTTGTCACAGGATTGTTGATGTGCGTCTCTGCTTTAAGAAGGGTGTAGATAGTCAGTGTTGATCCTTATCCGACGTCAGTGGGAACCAGTGCAGGTTTTAAAGCCCTTGGTCCTGAAAGATCCTTGGCTTGACTCCCTAAGGGGAAAGCAACTGTGAGCTGGCAGCCCTGTGGAAATGAAGGCGTCTTCAACAGCTTTCTCTATTTACCCGAGTTAAAAATAGCCACTGCACTCCCATGTTTTGAAGGCAAATGTGGGCAGCATCAGCTCCTTTCCATGTATCCCAGAAACCAGAGGAAAGGTTTCTTCTGCCCGGCTGGCAGGCAGTGGTTAAACAGAAATTCAGGAGTCCCGGGAGTGGAGGCAGCTTCATGGAGAGAGGGAGGTGAAATTGTCACTAAAAGCTGGTGCCCTGCATCCAATCGACCTGGGTACACATTTTGGTTTTCCTGTCTTCCGAATCATGTTAACAACCCTCTGAAGTAAGCACCATGTAACCCTCCCATTTTAGACAAGGGAATGGAGAGAGGAAGCAGGAGGCCTAAGGTTATAAGGCTTAGGAAGAAGCAGGGTTCAAACCCAAGACTGTCTGGTTCAGACCAAAGTTCATATTAAACCATCTTCTTCTCCTCTTTCCCTTCCCAGACACACCTAAGTCCATCCCCCCTTCTCCATGCACCATGGACCTCTTAGAACCCTCCGCTACTGGGTCCTCTGCCCCAAGGAAAGCAAAAGCTGACCCACGTCCTAGTCAGATTCATTGTCCGAGCCACCAAGCCTTGCCTGGCATGCAGAGTTGGCCTTGGTATTTGTCCCTTCTCTTCCCTCCCCAGATGGCAGAGTCCAAGGTGGCCCCAGTGGGCAGAGGGTGGGAAATGTCAGAGCAGTGGCTTTTCACCACTTCTGGGAGCTTGCCTGCCTTGGGGTTAGGTTTGATGGCTTCCCAACCTGGCTACAGTTGCTTAGCACTGCTCAGCTTCTGCTTTGTCCCTGCCTGATCATGTTTAAGATAATTAAGCCCATAAATCAAATAATAAATAGCTATTGACTCTTTGTCATGGAGTATATCAGAATTGATTGACCACTGGGAATACTGCTTTCCTCAATCAATGGGGAACTGGGGGGATAAATAAATCTTGATAATGACTGGCAAGAGGAAGATCAATAGTATATTACTATATGCATTGGGAGCGTATATCTTCAAAAGTGAAAAAAGAGTTTGTTCTGGGAGAAGGGGCGAACAGGAGAGCAGAGACTGACCGTCAGTATCCGTGGATACCTGAGCAGGGTACCGGGCACACCGTAGGCACTCGCTGATTCCTTGGTGAACTGCAGAAATCCAAGGAGAGGTTTGCTTTAAAGAGAAACTATATTTAGTGTTCGCATGTGTATGTGCGTGCTCAGTCGTGTCTTGATTCTTTGTGACCCCACGGACTATAGCCCACCAGGCTTCTCTATCAGTGGGATTTTCCAGGAAAGAATACTGAATGGAGTGCCATTTCCTCCTCCAAGGGATCTTCCTGACCCAGGGATCAAACCCGAGTCTCCTGTGTCTCCTGCACTGCAGGCAGATTCTTTACCGCTTGAGCCATTGGGGAAGCCTCTATTTTGTGTTTACTGTTTCTATTCTCTGGATGTCCAAGCACCCAGAGACCCCCTCTGCCCAAGGGGTGTGTCGTTCTGTTTGTGTTTGGCCTTCCAGTATCACTGGAAGGAAAGAGGTGGGAAGGACTGGAAATGACGATGGGGTGGGGAGAGCGGAGGAGCGGAGACCAGGCTGCTTGGGTACTGGCAACATGCACAGAGAAAGAGGTTTGCAGAACCTCATCAGGTTCAGGGAGCAAAATCAAGAGTTGGGTTGAGTTTGAGGGGCCGCTGAATTTGTTAGGAAGAGATGTTAAGTAGGCATTTAGATAAATCATTGTTCAGAGAGGAGTTCTAGCCTTGTTGCTGTTGTTCAGTTGCTAAGTTGTATCTGACTCTGTGACCCCACAGACGGCAGCACGCCAGACTCCTCTGTCCTCCACTAAATAACATCTTTAGTTTGCTGAAATTCATGCCCATTGAGTTGGTGATACTATCTAACCATCTCATCCTCTGCCACCCCCTTCTCCTTTTGCCCTCAATCTTTCCCAGCATCAGGGTCTTTTCCAATGAGTCAACTCTTTGCATCAGGTGGCCAAATTATTGGAGCTTCAGCATTAGTCCTTCCAATGAATATTCAGGGTTGATCTCCTTTAGGCTTGACTGGTTTGATCTCCTTGCAGTCTAAGGGACTCTCAAGAGTCTTTTCCAACACCACAATTTGAAAGCATCAATTCTTTGGCCCTCAGCCATGTTTATGATCCAACTCTCACATCCATACATGACTACTGGAAAAACCATAGCTTAGACTATATGAATCTTTGTTGGCCAGAGTGATGTCTCTGCTTTTTAATACACTGTCTGGGTTTGTCATAGCTTTTCTTCCAAGGTACAAACATCTTTTCATTTCATGGCTGCAGTGATTTTGGAGCCCAAGAAAATAAAATGTGTCAATGCTTCTACTTCTTCCCCATCTATTTGCCTAGAGATATAAAACTGGGAGCCATGTGTACTGTGAGGAATTAAGAGCTATGGACCTGGGGAGCTGGCCCCAGGCAGTGCTTCTCAAACTTGACTGCATATTAGAATGCGCTGGAGGGCTCGAGCAGACACAGGTGGTGGGCTCTACCCTCAGCTTTGGATACGGTTGCTCTTGAATGGGGGCCTAAGAAATTGCATTTTTCCTGGAATTCACATGTTCCCAGGTGATGCTGATGCTGCAGGTGTGGGAACCCCACTTTGAGGACCAGCAGTCCTGGGGGGAAAAGATCAAAGTGAGAAGAAAACAGAGGGTTACTCTAAAGACTGCTGAGTAGTGCCCAGAGAGTCAGAGGAAAACCAGGAGAGTATGTTATCATTGAAATCTGGAGAAGACACTATTTTTCTTTTTTTTTTCACAAAGGAGGAATGATCAGCTGTGTTGAAAAGACAGGCAAGATACACCTGGAAAAGTGGCCCTCAGACTTATTGCAGCCTTGAAATTTGTTGGGTTGTGATTTTAGACCTACTTGAATTTCCTGTTCACCTGCCCAGTGACCTTTGACACCCGCACTGTGATCCTGGGTGCCTACCATGTGCCTTCCAGGTTAGGGCTAGGCTTCAGATCATAATGGAGCACTTCACCTTCCAAACCGGAAGGATGGTGTAGTGACAGCTGTCAGAGGGGCCTGAAACACAGGTGGAAGATCCATCCCCCAAAAACAGTTCCCAAAGGAAAGAGTCTAAATTCATCTGATGGCTGTGTGGGGTCCCTGAGACCGAAATGAATCTCTACTCCAGGGAGAGACTGCACAGTATTGTTCTCAAAACCTACTCAGCCACCACCATCCTTTTAAAAATAAGGAAAGTTGGTGGCTTGGTCGAACCATTGTAAACATGAAAGAGAGCTTTGCTGTGAAAAGGCATTCTGAATATTTATTAAGGGAAATGTTTATTGAACATCTACTACATGCTAGGCTCTGTGCTAAGAACTTTATGGACAGTGATTGTTGTCCCCATTTTATAGATGGGGAACCTGGGGCGTAGAGAGATGAAATGGTTTGTGTGAAGCTGAGTCAGGGTCTCACTTGATCTTTCTGACCCCAGAGTCTGAGCCTTAAGTACACCAGGCTGTCCTGTGCCATCTTAGACTGAATTACCTCTTTGTTTGAATATTTTTTAAATTATTTATTTTTTCCTTCCAGTTTTATTGAGATGTGATGGACATGCAGCACTGTGTAAGTCTAAGGTGCACTGCACGATGATTTTAATTATGTATGTCATGAGATGATTACCGCAAGTTTAGTGAACATCCATCATGTCACATAGATACAAGATTAACGAAATAGAAAAAATATATTTTTTCCCCTGTGATGAGAACTCTTAGGATTTTCTCTCTTAACAACTTTCATATGTAACAAACAGCAGTATTCTTTTTGGCTGTTCCCCCAAGGCCCTCCAGCTGAGTTTTATATAGCTCACCATCACAGTCCAGCCTCTCCTCTCAGTCTTGGGAATGGAGTCAGATTTATGGGACTTGACCCCCGTATAGAAATTTTAAACTGATTAAAAAAGTTCTTCCATGTCAGAGTCAAGCTTCTGTGGGTCTTCCACCAATTGACCTTGTGGATTATCAGAAAATACCAAGCTGATGGTCACCAAAACATCCCGTAGGGAAGTGTCTGGTTGACCAGTTGTCTGGATCGGGGGGCAGCTTTGCTAGCGCAGGTTTTTCTTTTGTACTGGTAGTAATTTCACCTTTCTGGGCCTTAATTTCTGCATCTGTACAATGGAGATAATGATAGCTTTCACCTCTTGGTATTATTGTGAGGACTAAGTGAGCTCATATGTATAAGGTACTAAGATAAGAACCTGGCACACACCAAGTGCCATTTAAGTGTTAGTTAGCATTTGCTGTTGTTGCAGTTTTTATTACTACTAGCCCTGCACCAAGGGAAGTGACAAAAATAGCACTCCTGTCCTGTGCTGCAACAGAAAGAATATCGGATATGGAGTTCGGAGTCCTGGGTGATTGTTTGACCTGCTGACTGTTTGACCCTGGACAAATTTATGTCACCTCTTTGAGCCTCAGTGCTCTCATCTGTAAACTGGGAATAACATAAATCCTTGGGTGTCTTAAGAGGAGCACATGAAATACCAGAACTGAAAATTCTTCATAACATGACCAGGAATAGAGAAATGTGGGATAATTTAAATTTTATAATAATAACAATAGTTTAGGAAGCATTGAATATATGTATGGTAGTATTCTAAGCACTCCAGTGGTGGCTTAGTCTCTAAGTCGTGTCTGACACTTGCGACCCCATGGACTGTAGCCTGCCAGGCTCCTCTGTCCATGGGATTCTCCAGGCAAGCATAGTGAAGTGGGTTTCATTTTCTTCTCCAGGATATCTTTCTGACCCAGGGATTGAACCTGGATCTCCTGCATTGCAGGCAGATTCTTTACCAACAAGAGCTACAAGGGAAACCTCTAGCACTTTGACTTTTCCCCACTGCCAGATAAGACTGATACTTTCGTGGTGGTGGAGCAGGGATTTGAACTTAGTTCTGCTATTGTCAAAGCTGGTATACATAAATACTTCATTGGCTAAGAGAACTTTCTGCTTGAATTGGCAGGCAGCAGTGACCCAAGTTTAAAGTTGAGGGGACCTGCACTCAGTCTCCCTTTCTTGGGGTTCAAGCCTTTTGGTCTTTGGGGAAGTGACCATCCTTAGGTTGTAACTGACAGATAAGATGCAGGGACCCCTCTCCTGAGCCTTCTTGTCATCTTCTCTCTCTGATTGAAACAGAGAATCTGTGGCTGAGAAGTTGCTCTTGCCTTTAATCAAAAGGTTTGTCTCTGAGTTCTCTTCAAAAGTGGATTCCTTTTCTTCTAGGCATTCAAAAGACCCAGAGGAGCGCAGAGCAGGGAACAGATCAAGTACCTTCAAAGGCAAGGAAGGGGTCGCAACCATCTTCAGCATTTCCCCAGCTGAGGCCAGTCCCTCCAAGGCAGTTATTAGCACAGCCCGTTGGGATTTGAGGCACAGATCAAGGATTCTCAGCGGACTTGTTTGGAAGTGTTTGTAGACCATTGAGGACTGTCATAGCATCTCAGTCACTGGAATCTGATCTCTCTCTGAGCAACAAGAGCTGCCTGTGACAGTTTCTCAAAATTGGAGATGCCGCACTACAGCCCAGTGGATTATTATTCAGTCTTGTTAATAAGCCACTGTTTCTCTGGCTCTGCTGGCCTTGCAGCCTTTCCTTCTGCAGAAACTCTGCTGCCTCTGTCCTCCCTGTTCACCTTCTTCCTCTCCTGCTTTCAGCCTTGGTGCTGGCATATCCCAGGGACTAATCTTACCACTCTAATACGAAGTATAGAGATGAAAAACTGGAGCTGCTTACTCAGCCTGTAGAACAATGGGTCTTCAATCAGGTGCTGAATATGACAAGGAAAGAGCATGGAGGGAGGAAGGAGCCAATAATTCAAGAAGTTCCTCTGCTGTGACTTTAGATAGGCCTTTAACCTTTCAGTTGCCTTGTTTGTGAAATGATTATAACATTTCTTACTTCCCCCTTTGTAGGGTCATTTCCTTCCTTGTCTGGACCTGGTTGGCCTAAGCTGAATGCTGAGAAGTGAATGAGCCTCATCCATCCATCTATCTTCTCATCAATTTGTCCATTCATCTTATACCCTCTCCCCCTTCACAGACCTATCCACCCACCCTTCCACCCATCCCATATCCACCCACCCACCTGCCTTTCCCACATATTCATCCATCCAACATCTGTCTTTTCAACTACCCATCCATCCACCATCCATCTATCCTCCCACCTATCCATTCATATACCCATCCACTCAGCCATCAAGCCATTTAGCAAATAATTGTTGAGAGCTGTTCTCTTAGGCACTGCCATTTTACTAAGAACGAGTATTTGGGGCTTTTCTTCGGGGATGTGATGGAGTCAGCTTGTCAGAGTTAAAGCCAGTCCTTTGATTGAGCACAGGATGGCAGGGAAGTGGGGAAACTGGTTAGCATCATTCTGGTGTCACTGGGCTGGAGCCAACAATCAGTGACTCCACAGGCGCATCCACGGGTGGGAGTTTCAGCAGACTGCACATCTATGGAAAGGAACTATAGGCCGTGTTCCCAGATATGAAAAGGAAACAGACAACTCCAGTGAAAAACCAGGCAGCAAGACTAAAAGACTCAGAATCATCTGTGCCTCCATGTTTCCTTCCCTTCGTCTCTATTTTTGTGGAACCCTGCTGAGAAGTGTGGAAGCTGAGACCCTGGGGATAAATGGAGGAGGAGAGGCTGGTCAGAGGGTCATCTTGGGCTGTGGGGGATGGGAGAAGAAGGTGCTCATTTAATAGGCTCTCTGGTAGCTCAGCACTTTTTCCAGAAGCTGATGGTTGGGTGTTGGGCGGGGGGGCTGCTGCAGACCAAAAGGCACAGGGCTGTTTGCTGCCTGTGTTACACCCCATTAACTCTCAACTCATGATAATTTATCAGCGGCAGGCTGGAGTTTACTTATTCATTATTTATTGAGAAAGTGTTTGCTAAGCAAATCAACAGTTCAAACAAGATCACAGTGGGGTAGATTTAACCCACTCAAGAAATCCTTCCAGAGCACATTCACTGCTTAAAGGCAGACGGAATGCTGTTGGCAGATGGACACCCACTGGCCTTCATGGTTCCTGCCTTGCAACCTCAGAAACCTTCACTTGCTCTTAAAATGGTCTCTCTCTAAGGAACACGTCTCTCCCCTTCTCTTGCCCCATCCAACCCTGTTTCTGCTGAAACTCCCACCCATGGGTGGCAGTTAGCTCTGTGTTGCCATTTTAGTATCACGGTAAAACCCTTTGGTCAACCTCAGTAAGAATATCTTTGGAGTCAAGTGTCCAAACCAGGTCCCTTGAGTCCCTTAACTTATGTGAGGTGAATGGCCATGGCTTTCTTTAAATGCCCTGAAGATCTGGTCCTTTTGTCTGAGGAAGATCTCGTGAACTTGGGATTGGGATCCCTGGTTTCCCAGCTTGATGCTGGATGGCCTTGGGTGAGTCATTTGGGCTCTGTGATCCTCAACTTCCTCATCTGTACATGGATCTGTACAGGGCACATGGATCCTTATTCCACAGAACTGTTTCAAATAGTAGATTAAGCCAAGAAGATGAAAATGTTTTGTAAACAACAACAACAACAAAAACAGATGTGAGGAGGAAAATAGTTTTTTAGAAGGATTTCAGTGAAAATAAGGGTTGTGTTTTTTTTTCTTATTCCTTTGAGTCAGGATGAATGGTTTCAGCTTTTCCAGTAGTTCTGAACCTTTTCACATTAGGATTAACATCACCTAGGGGAGCTTTTTAATCCTGAGTGATGCCCGGACTCTCTGCCCCTCCCATCCCCCCAAAGTCCTGATTCAGTTGATCTGGGGTGGGGCTTGGGTATCATTCTGTTGACCCTCTCCAGGTCATTCTATCCTGGAACCAGGATGAGGAACCTCTGCACAATTCCCAGAATGAGCCATGTCAAGCTTTCTCCCCACTCTTGGGATCAGAAAAGCTTCGTGACAGGGCGCCTGGAATCTTGCAGACTCTGGTACAGCCATGCCTCTGTCACTTCCTCACTGCTGTGTTTGTCCTTTACAAAGGGTAGAATGTCTCAGCGACCAGTGTTGTTGAGAAGAGTAAATATGATAACATCACAGGTGCCCTTCTTTACCTAAAACAGTTCGGGCTCAACAATTGGTAGCTAAAATCACTGTTGTTACTTGCAAGGGGCTGACCAATAAAATCCCAGGTACAAAAGGTATTGGGGGTTCCCTGGGACAAAATTCAGTTTCAGTAGAAGCCATGGCAATGGCAGTAGCTCTTGCTAGAAGAGCGGGAGTAACAGTAGTAATGACCGTCAGTATGAAGTACCTACTAGGTCCCAGTTGTTGTTCAGTCACTCAGTCGTGTCCAACTCTTTGCAACCCCATGGACTACAGCATGCCAGGCTTCCCTCTCCTTCACCAACTCCTGGAGCTTGCTCAAACCCATGTCCATCAAGTTGATGATGCCATCCAACCATCTCATCCTCTATCATCCCTTCTTCTCCTGCCTTCAGTCTTTTCCAGCATCAGGGTCCCAGGGCTCTTGCTAAATAATCCCTTTACTTGGATGATTTGGGATCATCTTAACAGCTAGCTTCCTTAAGGAGCTATGACTGTATTACCACTTGACAGCTGAAGGACTCAGTGGAGGTGATTTCCTGAGGCATTCAGGGAGGAAGCAGGCTGGGGTTTGAACCCAGCAGCCAGACTCCAGAACCTCCACATCAAGAGTCAGGGAGAAAGCAGATAATAACCAGAGAGGTGCTGCCCTGGATGGTGAGGCATCATCATCCACATGCCTTGAACCTTTTATTTTTATTTTTTATTATTCTATTTTATTATTATTATTATTATTATTTTTACTTTACAATATTGTATTGGTTTTGCCATACGTCAACATGCATCTGCCACGGGTGTACACGTGTTCCCCATCCTGAACCCCCCTCCCACCTCCTTCCCCATACCATCCCTCTGGGTCATCCCAGTGCACCAGCCCCAAGCTTCCTGTATCCTGCATCGAACCTGGACTGGCGATTCATTTCTTATATAATATTATACATGTTTTAATGCCATTCTCCCAAATCATCCCCCTCTTCCCTCTCCCACAGAGTCCAAAAGATTGTTCTATACATCTGTGTCTCTTTTGCTGTCTCGCATACAGGATTGTCATTACCCTCTTTCTAAATTCCATATATATGCGTTAGTATACTGTATTGGTGTTTTCTTTCTGGCTTACTTCACTCTGTATGATAGGCTCCAGTTTCATCCACCTCATTAGAACTGATTCAAATGTATTCTTTTTAATGACTGAGTAATACTCCATTGTGTATATGTACCACAGCTTTCTTATCCATTCATCTGCTGATGGACATCTAGGTTGCTTCCATGTCCTGGCTGTTATGAACAGTGCTGCGATGAACATTGGGGTACATGTGTCTCTTTCAATTCTGGTTTCCTCCGTGTGTATGCCCAGCAGTGGGATTGCTGGGTCGTATGGCAGTTCTACTTCCAGTTTTTTAAGGAATCTCCACACTGTTCTCCATAGTGGCTGTACTAGTTTGCACTCCCACCAACAGTGTAAGCCTTGAACCTTTTAGATCCTGCTAAAGCAGTTCATGGGGTCGCAAAGAGTCGGACACGAGTGAGCAACTGAACTGAACTGAAAGCAAAGGGAGCATCTCCACTCTTGTCTTCTCAAGAGAATGTAGATCTGCCTTTCAGCCCGGGATCCCTCACTTAGTGCCCTAGTGAGAGCAGGACGTCACTTCCCCTCCCTGAGCCTCACTTTCCTCCACTGTCGAATGGGGATAACGAGAGAGGACCAACCTCATAGACTTACATGGAGGCTTGAAGGTGGTGATGCCTGTAACAGACTCAGAACACGCACATGAGGAGTGCTGGTGAATGGTGGTGATCCTTCAGCTCTTGCTGTGAGCCAGGCACAGCAGTAAGCCCCTACATGTATTGTTGTTTTCAGTCACTCAGTCATGTCCGACTCAACCTCACAGACTGCAGAATGCCAGGCTTCCCTGTCCTTCACCATCTCCTGGAGTTTGCTCAAACTCATGTCCATTGAGTCGATGATGCCATCCAACCATCTCATCCTCTGTTGCCTCCAGCCCTCAATCTTTCCCAGCATCAGGGTCTTTTCCAATGATCCAGCTCTTTGCATCAGGTGACCAAAGTATTAGAGCTTCAGCTTCAGTCCTTCCAGTGAGTAATCAGGACTGATTTCTTTAGGATTGACTGGTTTGATCTCCTTGCAATCCAAGCGACTCTCAAGAGTCTTGTCCAGAACCACAGTTCAAAAGCATCAGTTCTTCAGTGCTCAACCTTCTTTATGGTCCAACTCGTATCTGTACATGATGACTGGAAAAACCATAGCTTTGACTATATGGACCTCTGTCAGCAAAGTAATGTCTCTGCTTTTTAACATGCTATCTAGGTTTGTCATAGTTTTTCTTCCAAGGAGCAAGCATCTTTTAATTTCATGGCTACAATCAACATCCACAGTGGTTTTGGAGCCCCCCAAAATAAAGTCTGTCACTGTTTTCATTTTTCCCCATCTATTTGCCATGAAGTGATGGGACTGGATGCCATGATCTTAGTTTTTTGAATGTTGATTTTTAAGCCAGCTTTTTCATTCTCCTCATTCACTTTCATCAAAAGGCTCTTTAGTTCCTCCTCGCTTTCTGCCATAAGGGTGGTGTCATCTGCATATCTGAGGTTATTGACATTTCTCCTGGCAATCTTGATTCCAGCCTGTGCTGCATCCAGCCCAGCATTTCACATGATGTCCTCTGCGTATATGTTAAATAAGCAATGGTGGTGGGGGTTGGTTTAGTCGCTAAGTCATGTCTGACTCCTGTGACCCCAAGGACTGTAGCCCACCAGGATCCTCTGTCCATGGGATTTTCCAGGCAAGAATACTAGAGTGAATTGCCATTTCCTTCTCCAGGGAATCTTCCTGACCCAGGAATTGAACCCAGGTCTCCTTCATTGCAGGCAGATTCTAAATAAGCAGGGTGATGATGTACTCCTTTTCCAGTTTGGAACCAGTCTGTTGTTCCATGTCCAGTTCTAACTGTTGCTTCTTGACCTGCATACAGATTTCTCAGGAGGCAGATCAGATGGTCTGGTATTCCCATTTCTTGAAGAATTTTCCACAGTTTGTTGTAATCCACATAGTCAAAAGCTTTGGCATAGTCAATAAAGCAGAAGTAGATGTTTTTCTGGAACTCTCTTGCTTTTTTGTTGATCCAATGGATGTTGGCAATTTGATCTCTGGTTCCTCTGCCTTTTCTAAATCCAGCTTGAACATCTGGAAGTTCATAGTTTAGATACTGTTGACACCTGGCTTGGAGAATTTTGAGCATTAGTTTACTAGCATGTGAGATGAGTGCAATTGTGTGGTAGTTTGAACATTCTTTGGCATTTCCTTTCTTTGGGATTGGAATGAAAACTGACCTTTTCCAGTCCTGTGGCCACTGCTGAGTTTTCCAAATTTGTTGGCATATTGAATGCAGCACTTTCACAGCATCATCTTTTAGGATTTTAAGTAGCTCCGCTGAAATTCCATCACCTCCACTAGCTTTATGCTTCCTAATGCCCAATTGACCTTACACTCCAGGATGTCTTATGCTAGGTGAATGACCAGACCATCATTGTTACCCAGGTCATTATGATGTTTCTGTACAGTTATTCTATGTATTCTTGCCTCCTCTTCTTAATCTCTTCTGCTTCTGTTAGGTTCTTACAATTTAGATATATTATCTAAATGCATTTTCAGAGCAGGGTTGTAGGCTTATTAAGCCCAGCTTACAGATGAAAAAACTGAGACTCAGGAAGGCAAAGTATTGGTGGAGTTAGGATTCACACCTGAGCATTTCCTTGACTCTCAGGAAGATGGTCTTATCACCCTTATCTCAGGTTAGGAAACTGAGGCCCAGAAAGGTTAAAAAAATATGCCTGGGTTACTCAACTATGAAGCACTTGAGCCTGTGTGTTACTCTGAAGCCCATGAGCTCCCTCCTGGGTCTCTGTCCAGCCTCCAGATCTTGGAGAAGATCCTCCAAGGTCTGCTTCTCAGCTCATCTCCTGGAAAAAGCTCCTAGACCAGGCTCCCTCCTCCCATCTCCTGTGTGCCTTTTGAAGCTGCCCTAGGAAGCAACAGTCAGGCTTGTGAGCAACACAGGGCTCTTCTGACACCAAGAGGATGGTGTTTCTGATTCTCTGAAGTGAGCAGACCCTCATGTGCACACACCAAAGGAGGACACAATCTCAAGCTGAAATTGACAACTCGGTGAGGGGGGTGGAATATCAATGTTTGTTAAGTGGGAAAAGAGGTGATATTGGCTGGGAGAGAAACATCATTTTCAGGCTGCCAAAAAAAGCATAACATATAATGTAGAGAGCCAATAAAATCCATAGTCTGATTCTTCTGAGCTGCCTGGTTGAAATAATTTATGAAATTTCATCTGAGAGCCTTGCATGTAGCTCCTAATCTTGATAGAGATGATGTTTTGTTGGCCCAATGAGGCGGTATGCATTGTCAATGCCCAAAACATGTGTCTCCAAACAAAATGTTCAGAAACAGCTTTGTTAATAATCCGTGTATCCGACCATTCACTTGTCCATCCGTTCATCCACCCACCCGACTCATGAGAAACCCAGCAATCACTATACCAGGTAGGAAGGGTTGAAACAAGTGTACAAAGTGTGATGAGAATTCAAGGAGCAGAGAGATGGGCTATGTCCTGAGGAATAAGACATTTGGAAGAAATAGAGGAAGGGTGTTTTTGATGGAGGAAACAGTATAGGCAAAGGCAAGAAGGTAGTAGAAATAAGATGTGACATTTAGAAAAGTAACAATAGTTCGGTTCAGTAGGTACATGTGGTGTCAACTGGAGCATGTACAATAGGCACCAAAGTGTGAGGTCTCTTGACCCTCAAGGATAAGTAACCATAATAAGAGTAAATGATTACTGAGTTTTACTGTGTGCCAGGCACTATGCCAAGCGTGTTATTTTGGATTTTTTTTAATATTTATTTTTATTTGTTTATTTGGCTGCACCAGGTCTTGGTTGTGACACTCAGGATCTTTAGATGCAGTACTCAAGATCATTTTTAGTTGTGGCATGCAGGATCTTTCCGTTGCAACATGCAAACTCTTAGTTGTGACATGTGGGATCTATAACATGATACTTTGTTATTGAATGCTCATGGCCACCCTGAGAAGTGAATGATTATTCTTCTTATAGATCAGACTCTATTTTAGTCTGTTCTGGCTGCTGTAACAAAATGTCACAGACTGGGTGGCTTATAAACAGCAGACATTAATTTCTCACAGTTCCAGAAGCTGAGAAGTCCAAGAACGAGGCACTGGCAGACTCAGTGTCTGGTGAGAGCTCAATTCCAGGTTCATAGATGACTGTCTCATCACTGTAACCTCACGTGATGGGGGGGGTAAGGGAGCTCTGGGCACTGGTCCTATTCATGGGGGCTTCACTCTCATGATCTAATCAACTCCCCAAGGCCCCACTTCCAAGTACCGTCACACTGGGGGTTAGGTTTCAACTTATGAATTTCAGGTGGAGGAATACAAATTTTCTCTATAATTCTGTCCAAGAAGTTTTTTTACTTGTCCAGGTTACCCTGGGTGTGAGCAACAGAAGCACAACTCAGTTTGAGCAGGAGGCTGGGGTGATCTGATGGGAAAAGATGAAGACATGGAAACAGAATGGTCTGGGTTCTACTCTTGGGTAGAAGTAGCATCTCCACGTGCTGGCTCCAGGGTTTGAGTTAAACCCTGAACTTCCATTTCCTTGGGGTAAAATGGGGCCAACTAGGAAATGGCAACCCACTCTAGTGTGCTTGCCTGGAGAATCCCAGGGATAGAGGAGCCTGGTCGGCTGCTGTCTATGGGGTCGCACAGAGTCGGACACAACTGAAGTGACTTAGAAGCAGCAGACCCATTCAGGCAGTGTGTATGAACTGATATAGCACAGAGGACCGGATAGGGACTGGTATGAGGTCAGGACTCTGGTCCTGAGCTGTATAGACTGAATGGCCTGGCTGGTCCTCACTTCTCTTATATGCATCCCAGCCCCAGGCCTGGGCATCCCCTCCCACAAACCTCCCTATAGCATCTCCAAGCACATGAGCCTTGGGTGTCAAGATAGCCGGACCTTTGCTTGTGAAGATCCCTTCATCTTTGCCCTCAAAGCTTTGCAGATAGAAACTAGAGTGCCTCTGGGAGTTAAGGAGGCCTGGAAGGGCAAGATTACCTGAGTGAATATTGGAAAGGAACTCTCTTCATGCCCTGGAGTTAAGAGTTTAAGGGGAAAAAAGAACCCCAGATGAACCTGAGTGACGATTCTCACCCATCTTCGAGAAATTGGCACAAACTTACATTTTGCTCCTGTACCTTCTAAATTGGTTTATGGGGAACGACAGGACTTTACATTGAAACAGATTACCAAAGTGAAGCTAGGTGACTAGTGGAAATATTTGTAATAGGATTACATGGAGTTTTCATCTTTCCCATGAAGATGCCACGTTGTCATGTGACAGCGCTTCGGGGCACAGAACCTGTGTTTTTAATCTCTCTGGACATTTATTTTTTTTCTGTTTTTAAATGATTGAGAGGTAAGGTCATATCCCTGGGGTGACTTGCTTTCTATCTGTGCAAAGCAGGAGAAAGCTATTAACAAAAACATGAAATAGAATCTTGCTGAGCATAAGTTCCCATTTGCTTCTGCTTCTTTAAAACCACTGCCAAGTTATAGACAAATGGAGGTGTCTGTGGGAGAGGATGGTGGCACCCCACTCCAGTACTCTTGCCTGGAGAATCCCGTGGATGCAGGAGCCTGGTGGGCTGTAGTCCGTGGGGTCGCTGGGAGTTGGACATGACTGAGCGACTTCACTTTCACTTTTCACTTTCATGCATTGGAGAAGGAAATGGCAACCCACTCCAGTGTTCTTGCCTGGAGAATCCCAGGGACGGGGGAGCCTGGTAGGCTGCCATCTATGGGGTCGCACAGAGTCGGACACAACTGAAGCGACTTAGCAGCAGCAGCAGTGGGCCATTTGGTAAAGAACCATGCTTCTTCAGCAGAGCGGAAAGCACGGTTCCCATCTCAGAGACTGGTTTCCCTGGTGATGGTGGCTGTAGAAGCATGGCCCTAGCCAGAGTATCTTATTTTTATTTTACTACTGTGTCTATTTATGTTTTCTTAGGCCCCCACTCACTTCATCTCTGTGTGAGTCAGTGCTCTTTGGGGCTGGTGGTACCTGTCCTACCTGCTGGGAAAGCCCTACACCTGCAGACCTTTCCGTCCTGCTAATTACTGTGTTGTTCAGTTGCTAAGTTGTGTCCAGCTCTTTGCGACTCGTGGACTGCAGCATGCCAGTTCTTCCTGTCCCTCACTGTCTCCTGGAATTTGCCCAAGTTCATGTCCATTGAATTTATGATACCATCCAACCATCTCATCCTCTGCCGCCCTCTTCTCCTTTTGCCTTCAATCATCCCCAGCATCAGGGTCTTTTCCGTTGAGTTGGCGGATTGCATCAATTACCTGCCAACCAGGTACTGTAGTCAGGATAGGATAGGCTTATGCTGCAGTGACAAAGACCCCTGGTATCTCTTTGGCTTACTCAAAGTTTCTCACTCACTTGAATTTGCTATAGGTTGGTCAGTGCTCCAGGGAAGCTGTCTTCCACGCAGTCATTCAGGGATCCAGCAAACTCCAGTCTTGTGACTCTACCCTGTCATCCTGAGGCCTCCACACTGACCGTGGTAGAAGAGGCTGCAGATCAGCCATAGGCTTCTCTGTACCCCAGACAGAAAGCTCCAGGGGTCTCTTTCCATTGGCCCAGAACCGGTCATGTGGTGCTGCATACCCACAAAGAGACCGAGAAGTGGTCTCCAGGGGAGCTGGAAGGGAGCAATAGGACACTGAACTTGGTGAGCACAGGACCTTTTGTCTTCCATGCAAGAGTTTTCTAATTTAATACCCCCAGACCTGTAAGGTAGTTTCTGCCTTGTCCACCCACATTTTTTATCTTTAGCAACATGCCCAGATGCTTCTAACATAAGAGGTCCAGGCATGGATCTGGAGCCCAGTTCTGCCCAGCTCCAAACTCTGAGCTCTTAACTGCTGGACACGGCTGCCTCCCTGGTGAGTTCTCTCCCCTCTCCCCTCTTTTTTCTGTTTCTTCCATTTCTGTTTCTGACTTCTCCCAGTGCACTCCCCTGTCCCTGGATTCTCCATCTCTCTCGGGGTAATGAAATGGTAGTTCATTTCCCTGCCAGTGTTCATCCCCGTGATTCTGTCCATCCAGCCTGTCTTAACCCCTTCTCAGCGTTGTAGATTTAGCTACAAACTTCAAGTGCAGAGGACACAGAATTCCTTGCTGTCAGCCTGGCAAAGCCATGGGTTCTAGAAAGTTGAGGAAATCCCTCCCTGGTAAAATTCCTTTCCGGGCTGAGAAATCAGGATTTTTTTTTTCCCCAGACCAGGGCTCCTCTGTAAATGTAGTGAGAATAAGTGAGTGGGAGGGTGGAAATTTTTGTGAACTTAAAATTTTTTCTTTTTTAAACAACTTAGTTGATTTTGTATCTATATGTATAGATAGATAGATAAAATCTTTATATATTATCCATACAGTTCAGTGGTTTGTAATTTATTTACAAAGCTGTGAAACTGTCACCAAATCTAATGTTATTGAAGTATAGTTGATTTACAATATTATATTAGTTTCATATGTACAACATTGTTGTTCAGTTGCTAAGTCCTTCTGACTCTGCAAGATGTACAACATAGCTATTCAATATTTTTATAGATTATGTTTCATGAAATGTTACTATATGATTTCAGAACATCTTATCACCTCACAAAGAAACCCTGTACCCATTAACAGTCACTCACTATCTCCAGCCCCTGGTAACCTGAGCCTCCAGTTTTCAGACAAAAAAATTGAGGTTTTCATTGGAGCATTCCAGAGACTGGGGGAAATGAAGACAGAGTGCTTTTCAAGGGGAGAGAGAGAGGCAGTGGCCAGTTCTGCAGCTGGCATGACTGTACCTGCTTTCCTTTCCCCAATTCTAGTCACAAAAAAACAAATCCATACGTAGACTCTACACAAGTGTACCCGTAAATGCAAAGACATCCCCCCAGCACACATACACACAAGTATATACTACACAAGTGTACCCGTAAATGCAAAGACACCCCCCAGCACACATACACACAAGTATATACACATACGACTGCCTTCTTGCACACGTACACACGTGAATTCACTCCCATGTAAACAATGTACACATATTCATATGCACACACGCATGCATACAGGCAGAGGCACTTGAACCCATAGAAACAAAGTGCATGCACTTATCAGTATGCACAGACGTGTCCTTTGCTACAGGGATCCTTTGCTGGCAGCGCATCAGGTAACCTCCCCCTGCTGGCCCTGTCCAAGCCAGTGGTCTGCAAGAAAGGCATTCTAAAGCAATTTGGGATTTACCTCACTCCGGTGCACATTTGTCCAGCTAATTTCATGCCCAGGGGCCACCTGGGAAGGTCTGGTAGGGTACGGTGTGGGAAGTCAGGCAGGGAATGGCAGAAGAGGTAGGAAACTCAGAAACATGTACATTGTGTGACATGAACTTGGTATGTGCTTCCCGGTTAAAGTCACGGCATGCCAGGCTCAGGTGGGTCCTTGATGGAGCCTCCCTCCAGTCAGGGGTGGCGGTGGGCAGTACATCCATCTCCACTGTTGTGGAACTTAGCTTGCAGAGAAGTCCCTGGCCTGCATTTACGCTGGCCCCAGACGCTTGCCTTCTCCCACATTTGCCTGGCTGAATCCCCAGCGGAGAGCTGTGCCCCTGCACTGCCCGCCCACACCTGGCGGGGAGTGTTGGCTCAGGGCATGGGTGGATGGTGAATGGTTGGATGTGTGAATGAGGGAACAAATGAATGGAAAACCCACTTGACCTTGACCACACCCGGTTCTCAGAGCAGAGAGGAATGGTTCAAATCTGTCAAACTCCTAGACCTAGTAGCCCAATTTCTGCTGACCCACTCCAGTTTCTTAGAACAAAGGTCAACAGCCATTTTCCATAATGGACCAGACAGGAGATATTTCAACTGTGTCAGTCCCTGTCATAACTACTCAGCTCTTCTGCTGTGATGCAGAGGTGTCCACAGACAATATGGAAACAAAGAGTGTGGCTGTGTGCCGACAAAACATTATTTCACAGAAATTTGAATTTCATGTAATTTTCACAGGTCATAAAATACCATTTCTCTTTTGAATTTTTTAAACTTTTATTTAAAGGTGTTAAAAGTAGCTATGGATTTATCATATATGGTCTTTATTATGTTGAGATATGTTCCCTCTCTGCTCACTTTCTAAGGAGTTTTTAGCACAGATGAGTGTTCATTTATTTACTTTGACAGCACCAGGTCTTGCAGCATGCTGCAGGATCTTTTAGTTGAAGAATACCAATACAGGGTTCCACGGTGGTTCAGTGGTAAAGAATCTGCCTGCCAGTGCAGCATACATGGATATGATCCCTGGGTCAGGAAGATCCCCTGGAGAAGGAAGAGGCAACCCCACTCCAATATCCTTGGCTGGGAAATCCCATGGACTGAGGAGCCTGGCAGGCTACAGTCCATGGGGTCCCAAAGAGTCAGACACGACTTAGCAACTAAGCAACAACAATATGAACTCTTGGTTGTGGCATGTGGGATCTAATTCCTTGACCAGGAGTGGAACCTGGACCACCTACATTGGGAGTGCAGAGTCTTAGCCACTGGACCACCAGGAAAGTCACAAATGGATGTTGGAAAAGTAGGAAGATGAAAAGTCCCCTTCCCCATCACCCCCCAGGTCTCTGATGAGAGGGAGACAAGCATCAGTTTTATCTCAGGAGCTCAAGAACATTGGTTTTCTCAGCCCTCAGCCTCTGTTCTTTCCATTTCCTGAAGAGGCCAAGTAGCTTAGAGATTGAGAGCAAGATGTACGTGTCAAATAGACCAAGGGGAGAATGCCAGCTCTGCCTCGTGTATCTTAGCTGTGTGAACTTAGAAAACAACCTCACCAGTCCGAGTCTCAGTTTTCCCATCTGTGAAGTAGGAGCGATACCTCCCCAAAAGGGTCAAGTTAAGAGTAAGACTAAGTAAGATCATACATGCAAAACCTTTAGCAGAAGGCTCACGGGAAGGTCCAGTGAATGGTATTGCTTATTCTCAGGAGGCAGCATGGCTCTGTGGCTGTAAGCCCACAGTTTCGTCTCAGACAGGTCTGGTTTCCAGCTCAGCTTTGCCAGTCGAAGCACAGCCTTGGGAAATTCCATCCCCCTTCTGCTTTTTGGTTTCCCCATCTCTTCCTGAAGGACAAGAACCCAACAACTCTAGAAATTTCTACACATATTCCCTTTCCCCTTTTCTCCTCCCTTCCTTCTCCTCCCTCTCTTCCCAAGGGTGGAAAGGACACAACTCTTTATGGGGTTACACACACCACTCATCTGTCTGCCCTTTCTCCTTTACCAGCCCCACAGTCACTTTGTCAGACTGAGTGAAGTGAGTCAGAGAAGGACAAAAACCATACGATAGCACTTACATGTGGAATCTCTAAAAAAGTGAGGAGGGGGGCGAACAGAGGAGTGTACAAATGAACTTATCCACAAAACAGAAATAGAGTTACAGATGTAGGTTACTAGGGGGTAAGCGTGGGGGAGGGATAAATTGGAAGACTGGGATTGACATATACACACTACTATAAGGAGATCAAACCAGCCAATCCTAAAGGAAATCAACCCTTCATTGGAAGGACTGATGCTGCAGCTGAACCTCCAATACTTTGGCCACCTGATGCAAATAACGACTCATTAGAAAAGACACTGATAGTGGGAAAGATTGAAGGCAAGCGGAGAAGGGGATGACAGAGGATGAGATAGTTGGACGGCATCACCAATTTGATGGATATGAGTTTGAGCAAGCTCCGGGAGTTGGTGATGGTGATGGACAGGGAAGCCTGGTGTGCTGTAGTCCATAGGGTCACAAAGAGTCGAACACGACTGAGAGACTGAACTGAACTGATATATAAAATAGATAGCTAATGATAACTTGCTGTACAGCATAGGAACTCTACTCAATACCCTAGTAGTTTATATGGGAAAAGAATCTGAAAAGGAGTGTATGTGTATAACATTCACTCTTCCGTACACCTGAAACTAACACAACATTGTAAACCAACTAGACTCCGATAGAGTTTTTTAAAATATCAAATAGTCAAATTCATCTTCTTCATTAGGGATGCAATTTTTTCAGAGGGAAAGAGATCCATTGGGACTTTCACATAAGGGCCAGTCACTGGCCATGTGCCCTGACCGGGCTGTAAACCCTGTGCAGAAGACGGGGGAGCAGTAAACAGCTTTCTGCCCTGAGAGTCACAGCCAGAGAGCCTTCCAGGCGAGGCTGGGCTCCTGGGAGGAAGAATTTGGTTCCCACTCTGCTTTCTCATTTCAGTCTGTCACCAGTTCAATGTTTTTCAAACTGTCTATAGCATAAACATGTGTCTAGTTTCATTTAAGTCTGACTCAAAGTTGCTTTTTTCCTTTTTTCTCATTTTACAAAAGTAATACATGTTTATTGGAGAAAAATTAGGAAAAAGAGATAAGCAGGGAGAAAAAATTTCTTGCAAAGCTTCTAATCCCACAGCCCGGGACTAGGCCTGCTAACACCCTGGAGTCTATCTTCTCTGTGAGTTTTAATGCATATGAATTAGGTGGTGTATGTATACACTTTAAAAACAGTCATTCAGTTGACTGTTCAGTTTACAAAAATGTGGTTCTGGTCAGGGGCAACAGTAACATATCCAGTTGAGTTTTGATATCCAGCTCCAGAGGGAAGGACCTGGGTCGGTCCAGTCTTTTTGTGCCACAGAGAGCCTTGGGCAGGAACGAGACCTGAAGCTTCCTTGCTGAGTGGGTCTGGTTTGGCACATAGTTAGTTTCATGTGCTGAGCTGGTAAGGAAGATCTGCTTTGGCCCGGAGCATGGCTCTCCCAGGTCCCACAGGCGATGGGAAGAAGGAAAGTGGTTGGAGTCCCTCATTTCTTTGTTCATCCATTCACCCATTCTGGAAGCACTTCCTGAGTCCTCCCCCAGGCCTGGCCCATGTGTACTGTCCACTGGACTTGGCTTGCATGGATGCATCCAGAAGCCTCCAGATCCTCTCCCACGGTCTAGCTCCCTGCAGCCTGCCTTGCCTGTTTTTGGGTGGCAGCTGAGAGTTCCCAAACAGAAGCAACAGAGTGGGTGATGAGGCCAAACGTGGGCTGGCCCTGAATTGAAAGGGTGGAAGGAGAGGCCTAGAGCTGGGAAGGGAGGGAGAGTCTCAGCTCAGTGGATAAACAAGGGTTTCTAAGATCAGGTCCTCTGAGCTGGGCTCTGCCAGTTCCTGCTCTGTGAAACCATCCTTTCCCAGGGGATCTTAAGAAATCCTGGAAAGACAATTTGAGACTTGGACTCGGGTCCTGACCCCATTGCCCACTGACTATGGGGCCCTGGGCAGGTTACTTAACCTTCCTGCACATGAATTTTTCCATTTGTAACATAGAGCCTCCCCTCCTGTGCAGGCTGGCATGACAGGGTCTCGGCTCAGTGCCTTGTAGAGAGACCACCATCAGCTCCAGGCAGCTAAGTGCATGTAGAGATCACACTCCTGCTCACATGGATAACCAACTCTTTTCTGGAATCACCTCTCCTCATAGTTCACAAAGCACTCTGAGTTCCAAAGATTTCAGGTAACTTGCCTAAGACCACATAGCTAAGAAAGGACAGGCTGACTCATTGCCTCGGCTTCCTCATCTATACAAAGGGTTAGGGTTAGGGTTATTTTGATCTATTAGGTCTATTTTGCCAAGTTATTAGAAGCATTCAGTGTGATGATACCTGGGAACCTTTTGGCTCTGTCTTGATCCCCAGGGGAGCCTTAGGTAGATGGTCATCTTCCTAAACATGATGAGGCCTGCCCTCCTTGGAGATATTAGATCAGGGTCATTTGGTTGGATGTTGCCAGAAGTCACTCCACAGTCCTTGCCCTGAAACAACAGAACAGGATGTTGGAAGGACTCCCCGCTGCTCACCCTGGCTACCTGTTCAAAGAGGCACCCTCTCCATGCTCACAGTCTGCCTGTCCACACATGTGCTTCCTCATTGCCCTCATCGTCACCTACAGTTATTCTGTGTGCCTGTCATCTGTCTCCCCCACTAGAACGTCAGCTCCATCACCAGGGAAATGATCCTTTTTACCTTGTCACTGCACATACCTGGCCTGTGTGCGTGTGTGCGTGCTCAGTCATGTCTGACTCATTATGACCCCATGGACTGTAGCCTGCCAGGCTCCTCTGTCCATGGGATTTCCCAGGCAAGAATACTGGAGTGGGTTGCCATTTCCAGGGGATCTTCCTGGCCCAGGGATCGAACCCGTATCTCCTGCATTGCAGGCAGATTCTTTATTCACTGAGCCACCTGGGAAGCACCTCCCTGTTAATACCTAATTGGCAGGAGGGGAAAGTTGTCAGGCCTAAGGATTAAATGAGCCCAGATTTCCCAGAAGTTAGGACAGGTACCACCAGCCCCAGATAATATTGAACCACTAGTGGGATCATGATTTTCCTCTTAATTCTCTCTCTATCCTTCTGGTGACATTTAGGAGAAACTTTTCATTCAGTTCTGGTATTTAATCCCACAGACGGAGGAGCCTGGTAGGCTGCAGTCCATGGGGCTGCGAAGAGTCGGACAACTTCACTTTCACTTTTCACTTTCATGCACTGGAGAAGGAAATGGCAACCCACTCCAGTGTTCTTGCCTGGAGAATCCCAGGGACGGGGGAGCCTGGTGGGCTGCCGTCTATGGGGTCACACAGAGTCAGACACGACTGAAGCGACTTAGCAGCAGCAGCAGCAACCCTTACTTGCCAATCATTTAAACAAAAAGAGGAGGCCTTAAGCTTCAACCATTTGGCAGGCCATGATGCCAAGCAAGGGTTTAATTTTGGTTTTTAGTGGGTTTGTTTTCATTGTATATCTATTTTTACATTTATTTGGGGCTAGAAATTCTGAGTTTCCTTCTGATAATGATAAAAGGTAATGATACATTTTCTTCCTGAAGTACACTTATTTTTCAGAGGCAGTGCATCTAAAGGAAAACTATTAGCAAGTGATAAATAATAAGAGCTGGCCAATCTGGCAAAAAAATCTTTAGGTGGTTTTGGAATGATTGCAATGTGGGAGGTACCAAGTGAAATCCTCACTGAACTTTAGGTGATGCTGAGAAAAGATACTGTAGAGTCCAGGAGAAACATTCCTTGGATGTCTTTGATAAAGTCAGAAGAACAGGTCTTGGGCAGTGGCTGGACCACACAGTGTGACGAGAGGCAAAGGAAGCAGCCAGAAGTTTTTGCAGTGAACTAGAGGCCCAACCCTCCCCAGCTGGATGCCGGTGCCCCTGGAACACTCCCTCCCTCAGAAGACACAGAACAGGGAGGACAGAATGTCACAGTCAGTGGCTAGGACACCCCTTAAAATGTACAGAACCCCTATCTCACTCCTTGTAGGGCCCAGAGGATTCAACACTTGGCCTTTCTGGATTTAGCAAAAACGGAGAGAGGAATCCAGTGAAGTGGAGATTATAAGCTGCTTTTTCCTTCCCACTTCTTCAAGGATGGCAGGGTATCCAAGCCTGGGTGGGGTTGGGGGTGGTGCATTGCAAAAATAAAGAAAAAAAGCTGAAGCCCTGCTTTAAAGCACTGCTAGTTCCTGCTCTGCATATTCCGAGGCCTTGAGGGTCCCTGTCATCTTTCTTGCCTGGCTGGGACATGAGCCTTCCCCAGCCAGCCCCTCACTTAATGCAACTCTATAACTCTTCATTTCCTGGACACAGGTCGGGTTAAGCAGGTGGCACACAGCTGGCATTTCTCACTCGCTTTCTGGCATTTCCCATTTTTATGGGAAGCTAACCTGGCTTTTTTTTATTATAAAGCCCCAGAGTGCCAAGGTTTAATATCCTCGGTGTTAGATTCACAAAGTACTTGGAAGTTAGAGATTGCCTGCGGCTGGAATTTGATGGAGCAGCAACTTGTCACTGGGTGTGTGATTTATTTGCTCAAGGGAAGGGGAAAGCGCAGAGGGCAATTAAGTGGGTTTTGAGTTTTGAGAGATCGGGGATGCTGAGAAGTAAGTGAGGAGGAGGAGCAGCTGAGGGGTTGTAAATCCCTTCTGACAGAACCCAGTGTTTTTAAAATAATAGCTGACTTTAAAAACAGCTAAAAATCAGGCAGAGCTGAGGACGGTTCCCACCCAGCTGTTTCTTTTATCTGGAGGATCAACACTTGGGGAAGGCGGACACCTCTAGATGCTCTCTAGAGTCCGGCCATATGGCCTGGGCTGTGCGGTCAAGTGTACTGCATTGATCCTGCCTCAGGGCCTTCGCACCTGCTGACCCCTTAGCCTGGAGGCCTTGTCTCCCAGATTTCCACACAGCCAGCTTATTTCTTTAGTCTCAGCATGCCATTGCCTGGAGCAGCTTTTCCTGAGTGTCCTAGCCCAGAAGGTTCCCAGCTCCACCATGTTTTTCCTAGTAAGTCTGTTCATTCTGTTCATAGCACTCATTCCACCCGGAAAGTTCATCAATTTGCTGGCTTACGTGTTTATCGCCTAAATTCTCCTCATCCCGGCAGGCCCAGATGAAGATGGGCCCGCCTCACTCACTGTATCTGTTACACCTAGAACAGTACCGGGTCCAAATGGCACTCACTAAAGGGACTGTGATTGTGAACTTAATGATCTCTGGGGCTCAGGAAAACAAGATTGGCTTGAATGACAGGTCTCAAAGTGGGGTCCCCAGACCACCTGCGTTATTAATAGCGTCACCTGGCAACTTGTCAGAAAAGCACATTCTCAGGGCTCCCCCTGGACTCTCAGAATCGGAATCTCTTGTGGGTGGGAACAGCCATCTTTGTTTTCCCAAGCCCTTCCGGGGAATTCTCACGCACACTCAAGTTTGTTGGCCACTGCCCCAGTGCTTAAATACCTGTGAGGTCCAGGCAGGTGGTGTCACTGCAGGAAGTGGAGCAGATGTGGCAGAGGAGACCTGTGTGCCCTGTCGGGGGACATTCAAATGCAAGACCGAGCCTGCCCAAAAGTCCAACACCCCTTCCTTCCTAAAAGGACCAATTGTTACTTTCATCCAGAGCCCCTTAGAACTTCCCAAAAAAGCCCACAAGCAAAACAAGCCAAGAAAGGTAAAGATACAGGCCCCTGAGAAGGTGTTTTTGTTTGGTTGGATGTGATGTGGATGCTCTGGTGGGGATCCCACACCCAGGAACCCTGGAAGAGGAGGCCTGGCCATAGGAGGCATCACATCTCTCCATCCTTCAGAAGCTTTTGTATGTTGGGAGGACAGTGGCAGCCAAGTAGGCTAGACCCTACCCTCATGGCGTGTACAGTCCAGAGGGAGAGACGGCCCGTAATCAAAGACTCCAGCTGACCCATGTGGAATGGCAACCACAACAAAGGCTGCAAAGATGGAGTGCCCGGTGCCACAGGGGCCGACCTAGCTGGGGAGGCTTCTGAGGCCAGATGAGGAGAGCATCGCAGGCCAAAAAGATGAGCTGGCGGGCAGCGGCCCTGAGCTAGGCCACTGTGGCTGGAGCTCCATGAGCAAAGGGGTGAGTCATCTGCAGGGGCCAGACTCTGCAGGATCTTTGGACGCTGGAAGAGTCAGGTCTGTGTCCACTGCTAGGCAGTGGGGAGCCATTGTAGTGGGGGAGTGACCTGGTCAGCTTTGCATTTTGAAGCTGCCACTCAAAAGTTCTGGATGGAAGATGAATTGGGAGAGGCAGAGTGGCCATGAGGGGCATCATAGTCATCCAGACAGGAGAGAGTTATTATTAGAGGTAATATTAGAATATTATTAGACATAATATTAACATTATTAGGTGTGATGTGAGCCATGTTCAAGGCGTACACATTCTGGCCAGTTGCTGGGCCTAGCACTGCACTTCCGTGATCCCATTTCCCCCTCATACCCTATCTGCGACACTACTTACTACCGCTGAGTAAGTCAGTTGCTGCAGTAAGATTACCATGAACTCAGTGGCTTGAAACAACAAAAACATATAGCTCTGAAGGTTGGAAGTCCAAAATGGGTCTCACAGGGTTATTACAATCAGGGCTTGGACAGAGCCGCATTCTGTTCGGGGAGGGGAGTCCTTGGGGAGAACCCACACCTTGCTTTTTCCAGCTTCTCTTGGCTGCCTGCATCCCTTGGCTTGCAGCCGCTTCTCCATCCCCACAGCCAGCAAAGACTGGTTGATTCCTTCTCACATCACATCACTCAGCCTCCTCTACCGTCCTCGTCCTCCGATCTCCCTCTGCCTCTCCTTTGCCTCCTGGTTCACTTGCCACCTTCCCTCGCTCAACTGTTGCCTTCCTTTTACAAGGACCCTTGTGATGACATGTTGGGCCCACCCTGATCCTCCAGGGTAGTCTCCCCACCTCAAGAACCTTAATCTAATCACAGCTACAGAATCCCTTTTGCGCGTAAATATTCTTTCTGCATACATGCTCCGTAGTGTCTGACTCTGCGACTCCATGGACTGGAGTCTGCCAGGCTCCTCTGTCCATGGAATTTTCCGGGCAGGAATACTGGAGTGGGTTGCCATTTCCTTCCCCAGGGGATCTTGGCCCAGGGATCTAACCCCTGACACCTGCATCTGCCATGTCTCCTGCATTGGCAGGTGGATTCTTTACCACTGCGCCACCAGGGAAGCCTGTGGATGTCTTTGGGGGACTGTTACTGAGTTGACCACAGTTACCAATGGGAACACAGGTGAGCCACAGTAAGTCCCCAGGGCATGTGGGCTCAGAGCGGGCAGAGTTGGGCTGGGAGCCGGTCTGTCAGTCTTCAGAGGAGGTTGCCCCCCGCCCCCACTCCCCACCATTCACGCTGGCCTGGCTCCCTGGCTTTGACGGTGAGGAGTTTGTGGGAGAGAAAGGAAACAGCTGCTATGGCGTTCAGATTTCTTTCCCAGCCACTGTTTTGGCAGAATGAGCCAGTTTGAACAGAGGCCCTTGGAGAGAAACCCACTAGATGGTTTTATCTGATCGGTTTTGACAAGCCTCTTTTAGGCCGGTTTACAATAAAAATCTTACACTTGCTGCACCAAAGGTTTACTGTGTCACCTGGGATGTGGGATCAAAGACAGCCTTTTATGAGCTGCCTGGGGCCAGGGCTGGGAGGGACAGTGACCTGTAGATAAGATGGGAAATTCCCAGTCCATGCTCCTCTTCTCAGAAGAATAGGATCTTTGTTGCAGAGCGAGATGCTGTGTGTACACTAGCTCTTGAGGATACGCCCCAGAAGCTAGAGAGGTTCTAAATATATCTGTAAGCCACCAAAACACCTTCTCTTGACCTCCAGACTAACTCTGCTACTGAGGGCAGTGGACCTCATTAATCTTCATTGCTATCGTTGATGTTCGTAGTGATATTACAGCCACCATTTACTGAGGGCCTATAATATGTTGGAGTCTGAAAAAAATTATTAAGATGGGAGTTAACTCCCCATCAATTGCTAAAAGATAGGAGTTAAGAACATAAACCCTGGAGGCAGCCTGCTTGGGTTCAAATCCCAGGTCAGCTTCACCTCTCTGAGCCTCATCTGTAGAAACGGGGCTGATCCTGAACTCAGTGAAGTCAAAGATGCCATCGACTAGAACATGTACCATTTCTTCCATGTACCCCAGAGAAAGGCAGTGCCCGTAAAACTGTCGCCTGTCCACGAATGCAAAATGCATTCTGATTTCAAAGATGCTCGTTACAATGTGAGGAAATGCCCATTGAAATCAGTGAAACACCAAGAGAGTACCCACCTCCTGGGTTCTAGGCTTAGACTGGCGCTGGGCACATATAAAGGGCTCGGCCTGTGTTAGCTGGTATTGTTACTATTATCCCCATTTTACACATGAGGAGGCGAGTATGAAGTCACTTCCCCAGGTCACCCAACAAGCAGTAAAGGGTAGAGTTGGAATTTGGATTCCCTCAGCCCTGTGTCTCTTGCATGGCCCCCGAATCATGTCCAGCACCTGGCACCCGCACCGTGGATGCCGTGGCTGTGTCCCTGACACAGGTCCTCTGCCCCTCTGGGTGTCTGTAAGAGGTGGGTGACAGCGTGGACCCTGCAGGGATGCTTAGAGGATGCTGGGGTGAGTTAGGTTCCACACGTGCTCAGAAAACCATCCCATCCTCCCTTCCCTTCCCCACTGCGCATCCACCAGTGGCTTTTAGGGCACTGGCATTAGCCACAGAAATCCCATGCTCAGAGCAGTTGCCGCGGATACTTGGACCGACCTGCCTGGACTATTGGAGCCTCAGCCACTCGTGCGCCTGCCCAGTGCCTGTTCTGCTCAGAGCTCAGCCCTCACCCCACACCTGCTCTCACTCAGCCACGTATACACACCTGAGCAGGCGCAGCCCTGCACGCTGCCCCCCTTTCCCCTGCAGGTACTGTCCCTCTGGACTGTGTGAAGCATTTAGAAACGGATACCAGGGGTGTCGATATTGGCTGGGATTTTGTTTCAACACCATGTATTAATGGTTCATCCTTTCCTCACTGATTTTTAATTTACTTTTAATTGGAGGATAATTGCTTTACAATGTTGTGTTGGTCTCTGCCATACATCAACATGAATCAGCCATAGGTATCCATATGTCCCCTCCTTCTTGAATCTCCCTCCCACCTCCTGCCCCATCCTACCCCTCTTGGTTGTCACAGAGTACCTGATTTGACCTCCCTGTGTCATACAGCAAGTTCCTACTGGCTATCTGTTTTATATATGGTAATGTGTATGTTTCCATACTACTCTCTCAATTCATCCCACACTCTCCTTCCCCCGCTGTATCCAGCAGTCTGTTCTCTGTGTCTGTGTTTCCACTGCTGCCCTGCAAATAGGTTCATCAGTACCATTTTCTAGATTCCATATAAATGTGTTAATATACGACATTTGTCTTCCTCTTTCTGACTTTCTTCACTCTGTATAGGCTATAGGTTCATCTACCTCATTAGAACTGATTCAAATGTGTTCTTTTTCATGGCTGAGTAATATTCCATTGTGTGTATGTACCACAACTTCCTTATCCATTCACCTGTTGATAGACATCGAGGTTGCTTCCACGTCTTAACTATTGTAAATAGTGCTGCAGCGAACATTAGGGTACATGTGTTTCTTTCAATTTTGGTTTTCTTAGGGGTATATGCCCAGTAATCACGGATTTTTTTTTAAGTATATATTTTTGGAAGGATAATGTATCTACCACAGTGTTCATATCCTAAGAGGACAGCCTGATGGATTTTCACTAAACACACATCCATATAACCAACATCCACATCAAAATATGGCGCATCACCTGCCCCCAGCACCCCTCACGCCCTTTCCAGCCTCCCCACGAAAGGTCACCGCTGTGCTAACTTGTAGCACATAAACCAGTTTTGTCTGCTTTTGGACTTCATGTAAATGGAATCATTCAGTGTTTATGTGGCTTCTTTTGCTCAGCATTTGTTTAGAACTTCATGTCTTTTGCAGTTAGCAATAATTTGCTTATTAATAATCCAGTTATGAATGTATTTTGTTACATGGATGTATCATCATTTTTCTGTTGGTGGACATGTGGGTAGGTTCCAGTTTGGGGCTAATATGAATGGATTGCTATTAACATTCTAGAATATTCTGGTACATTCTGGTACATGTCTGTAGGTCAGTGTGAGTATGCATGCCTCCTGGGTACATGCTTAGGGAAGGAATTGCTGGTCCTGAGTTATTTGTATATTTCGCTTTAGTGGATGTGCCAAGCTGTGATCTTACCAATTGATATCCTACCAGCCTGTGTGTGAATGTGTGTGTGTGTGTGTGTGTGTGTGTGTGTGTCCAGGGGGCTCCAGATGCCATAGGTGGTGTGTGTGTGTGTCCACGGGGCTCCAGATGCCCTAAGGTGGAAGGAGAAGCACAGACTTCAGCAGCTGCTGCTGGAAAGGAGGATGTGAGTAGGGGAAAGGAGACAGGGATGGACATTTGAACCCTGCAACTTCTACACAATCACTCTGAGAGTCTAGGAGTCTTGGAGCCTGTTGCAATTGTTCACCATGCTGTCTACAGTGGGAACATATAATATTTCTTCTGGGCTCTGGCGGATAATCAGCGTAGGTGACTATTCAGGAACAGCGTCTCTGGGCGAGGGAATCCACCCACGGTCTCCACCATCCTGAATACTTAAATGTCACTTCGGTCTAATTGGCTGTGCAGCCCACTCCCCGATCCTCCACCTCGCCTCCAGCAGCCACAGCAAACGCACTACCCAGCAAGAGGGGACAGCCCTGAGTCACCATGGCTGTCACCCGCTGACAAACTGGGCAGCCTTGGACAGCAGAATCAGCCTGTCTGTGAGTCAGCTACCCTGGGAATCTCACTTCAAGCAGGTGAAGAAACCAACCTTAGTCGAAGATCATGAGTGATTATAGGTAGCATGATGAGCAAGTGGACAGATGGGTAGATAATACGTGGACAGACCAATGCGACGTGTGTATAAATATATAATTCTTATATATATTTGCACACAAGTATGTGTGTGTATGTTCACCATTTTATTGATCATTTACCACCTCTCGTAATAGCCAGCATTTCAGGAATAGTGACTGTATTGGGCATGGAGAATTGCCTACACCCTGACACACCCGATTTTATATGATTCTCCTAAGTAAGCTGATAAAAGCAAAATCTGTATTGACCCCATTTTACAGATAATGAAACTGAGGCTCAGACAGGTTAACTCTCCTGCTCAGGGTCACAGCCACTGACAGACATACCACGGTTCCAACCCAATCTGACACTAGGCCCCTGTTCTCATTGGTGGACACCAGTGAGAGAGATCTTTTCTTATTCGGTCCTCGTACTAACTTTGTGGCTAGGTCTCCTTAGATCCTTCGATAGATGAGGAACCTGAGGCCCAGAGAGGTTAGGTAGCCCACTGAAAGACACAAGACACATGGTAGGTGAAGAGCAGAGCCCTTCTGACACCAAAGTTCTGGCTATAACCACAGGATCTCAGCTGATTCTAGCCCACAGCAGGGCTTGGTAACTACTAAAGGAATGAACACGAAGCCAAGAACATTTTAGCAGTCAAGTCACAGATTAAAAGAAAAAGTCATGCCATCATTTTGACACAGAAAATGAACGTTCCTAGTGTCCTTCCTTCTTCTTCCAGCCAGTAGTGGATGCAGTGAGTGAGACATGGTCCTAGGGGTGGGGATGCCATGGGGAATCTAGAACTCATTCATTCTCTCATTCATTTGGTGACTGTTCATCGAGTGTGTGGTCTGTGTGCATCAGGAATCGTGCTCATTGCAGAGGAAACGGATGGATAAACATGCCGGCGATTAAATGAGGTGTTACTGTCACTGTATAATGTCCTTTTTCATCTTGTCACTCATCTTGAACCGCTGGTCCTCAAAATGAACTCAATGAGGCTGCAAATAGTTTGAAAATCCTCTGTCCAGACAGGCATCTGGTTTGGGGGAGTGTTACTGGTGTTTACACACCCCTGTCCAAAGGCTTGAATACATCATTCACGTAGTACACATCAGCGATGGCTTTGCTGGTCTTTCGTCACTGTCCCCACACACCAGTGGCTCCTGGCAAGTGATGGCAACTGGGATGAGGGGCCAGCAGAGTGCCGTCTGAGTGCTGCCTGTGGACTGCCACACACAAGTTATCGGTTTCGAGCAGATTTTCACCTGTGAGAGCCTGGGTTAGACAGTACATGGCATTCCTGCTTCTGGGCTAGGCTAGACTCTGAAGGTATCCTTGGATGCTGAGGCGGGCAGGGGGAAGCTGGTGAAGATCCTGAAGAACCCCAAAGGACTTGCTTTCAGACCTGCATCCCAGAACCGGAATCAAGGTCCAGTAGCAGGCTTAATATCTCAGGGGCATAATAGTGGTGTGTCCACACACGCCCCACTCTCTATGCATCACTTTGTGTGTGTGCCGCACAGCTTGCAAGATCTTTATTCCCCAACCAGGGGTCAAACCTGGGCCCTGGCAGTGAAAGCGCCAAGTCCTAACCCCTGGGCCACTTGAAAATTCCCTCTGTGTGTCGCTTTTAATAGCTGTTGTGGGTGGCCCTTATCTTAACAACTGCCAGCCATTAATTTTGTTCTTTTGCTTTCCAGCCTCTGTAAGGGCCGGACACTCTACTCTGTGGTGAGAGACGCCAAGATCGTCTTGGATGTCAACAAAACGAGACAGATTGCCCAAGAAATTGTGAAGGTACTGTAGGGTCTGGGGCCTCCTCCCTGAACCTCAGAAAGACCTTGCCCCATCCTGAGACTCATGGTCTAGCTTCAGACCAACAGTTTGGGCTTAAAAGCAATTAAACTTCACCTGAATGATACCAGGTGTCATGTGTGTGTAACAATTGCTAAAACAACCATTAGAGACGGTCAACCAATGTTTGGTTTCCTTCTGGTGTCCCGTCGTCAGGATAATTGGGTGTGTGCAGGGACCAAGGGGCTCTTCTCATGACTAGAATTCCTTACCCCCTGAATCCTTGAATTCCCATGAGTGTAAACCATCTCTCTCCATAGCTGCTGGGGAACTATCAAATTGTTGGGTGTTGTTTGGGATTAGAACAAACAAGAACATCCTGTGTTTTCTGGGTACCTCATGACTCCGTTATATTCAGGTTTTTATTCTCCATTGGATGTGTTAGGACTGAACTTCAAAAAAGAAATAAAACTGTGACTGCTCATTAAGGCAAAAATAGAAATCTAGATATTTCACCCTTGAGCCTGACCTCCCATAAGCCTTTCTCCATGTTCTTGATTATTGCCTCATGATACGTCTCTTGAGGAACACAAGTGAATTTCTGCAGTGGTGTGGAATAAGATCTAAGGGGTTCCTTTCTCTTGGGGGCCCTCTTTTCAGATTTGGCCCTGCCCCTTTCCCTCGGGGGAGATCTTCCCTTGCTTCTTTTTCAGGAAGCAGAAGCACTTAGATAGAGATGGTTTTGCTATGATCTGAGGCTGGTGGCAGATTTCTGCCTTGGGGACCCTGCCTGTTCCCACTTGCCATGCCTTCTCCACCCTACTTGCAAGCCTGGGTGTTTGGACCCCAGGCCTACAGCTGTTCAGCATGTGTGGTCTCAGTGGAAAGGCAGCGCATGTGAACCGTGAGCCCAGGCCAGGCTACAGTGAGCACAGAGGTGTCCTTGTCTCCTGCAGGGCATGGGCTATCTCCACGCCAAGGGGATCCTGCACAAGGACCTCAAGTCCAAGAATGTCTTCTACGACAACGGCAAAGTGGTGATCACAGACTTCGGGCTCTTCAGCATTTCTGGGGTGCTGCAGGCTGGCAGGTGAGCGCTGGTTGGAAGGGCCCCGAGGGGTTCTCGAGAGGTGATGGTCAGGGGATGGGAAGTCACCCAAATGGCCTTAGTGACCTAGACGTGATGCTGGACCTGAGATTGTTTAACCAAGGGGCGAGGCTGCTATGCCTCTGGTGCAATGCTGGTGCCAGGTCAGGCTCTGAGTCCCATGGGGCCTGTCTTGGAAGTGGTGCCTTTGAATGGGCACAGAGCTTCCTTCAGTCCTGCAATGCCCTTGCCCTTGAATTTCACCTGAGGACTCTCTCCTTCCTCCAAGCACGCACATGGAAGTTGGACTCACCCAAGCACCCTTGCTCAGTTTTCATATGAATTCCTTCATTTCAGTGCAGCTGGAGTGTAGTTGAGAGCAAGAGATTTGAAGTCAGACCCACCCAGGGCCTAGTGTGGCTTGGCCACTCATTAACTGTGCCTCCACGTTCCTGCAAGGAAGATGATGGGTATGATGGTGCCTACCTTCGGGTCTTTATGAGCGTAGAATAAGATAGCACACAGCGAGCGTCCAGCACAGCGCCTGGAGCGCATCAAGCAGTATAAACAATAGCCACTGTGCAGCTGTTCTAATTAGTATGAATTTGCATACACCTCCCCAGTATCACCCAGGAGGATCATTAACTATCGTTAAGTAATTAAAGCTCAGCCACCACTCACCCTGGAGCAGGCTGCCTTGAGCTGACCAGTGAAGAAACAGCCGGGATCCTGAATAAACAACCCTTAATTCCGAAGGTCTGCCCTTTGTAACTTTTAATTTGGAGAGTTGTGCTCGCGCGTGCACACACACATACACTGTAAACCCAGTGTGTTTCCTCTAATCACGGCTCTATAACAAATGGTGTGCCTCTCCAGAAAGACAGCTTTGCACCCCCCTCCAGGCTTCTCTATTTGTACTCCTGTTTCAGCTGATTTGGGGAATCTCTGATCTCTTTGAGGTATGCCCCAGGAGCCCCAGTACTCCTCCCGGCACAGTGAATTTTCTTCATGCTCTATAATACTTTGAATCTCGGTCAGACCATCTGAAATTTGGCAAAACCTAATCTTGTTGTTCTTTGCGATGCAGTTAACAATGAGAAGCTTAAGGGTTTGTTTGTTCTCAGATATTATTTCACCCAAAGAGATTCATCTTCCAAAATGATCTATAGTCCCTAAGATAAGAAAATAAGGAGACAGGAGATTAATAGATAGATGGAGAGGGTCATCAAGGCAGAACCCAAGAAGCCAGGTGCTCACTGAGGTTCCAGTTTCCTGGTTGGGGAATAGCTGTTTCCATCACCCCAAGGTCAAGGGCAGAGAAGGCAGTTGGTGATGTCATTATGAACCTAAGTACTGTGTGTCAAGACATGAAGAGGCTCAGCAGGTGTCTCTTTAAACCTAGTTCAAGGCTCTTAAAAAAAAATCGGATTCTTCCCTCCTGGTGGCAGGTCCACACTCATCCTCCTGGCCAGTGGCTTTTCCCCCAAGTTGGGGAAAGCAGGGCAGGGCCTCTGCTTTTTTTCCCATTAGATTCATGGTTTTCCGAAGTCATAGACTGAAGAAAAAGCACAGGGAAATGGAATGACCTTCAGCTTATTCATGGAGGCCCCATGTTAACCAGGAAGAGAAGTCAAATCAAGGGCAAGATGGCTTCTGGCCTTGTCCCCCAGATAGCACCCTGCCCCAACCGTGCCCCAGTCTGGTTGTCAATGCAAACCCAGTTAGTATCACGGGAGGCCAGGGAACCCTCAGTAACACCTCCCCACCAGAGACCCACATCACCTGGCTACCCAGAAGGAGCCATCAGTGACTTCCTGTGCTTTTTTTTTTGTTGCTGGGGAAATAGGACTCAATTCAGAACTCTGCTCCCAAATGGTGCCATTTGGGAATTCTTGTAGGATTGTGGTTAGGAGTCTAGTCGCTGGAGTTTCAAAGACTAGCAATCAAACAGATCTTAGTTCTTTCACTTTTTATCTCCGTGGCTTTGCGAGGGTCACTTAAGCTTTTGGAGCTTCCCAGGTGGTTCAGTGGTAAAGAATCTGCCTGCCAGTACCAGAGACACGGCTTTGATCCCTGGGTGGGGAAGATCCCCTGGAGAAGGAAATGGCAACCCACTCCAGTATTCTTGTCTGGGGAATCCCATGGACAAACTTGCCTGGAGGGCTGCAGTCTATGGGGTCGCCAAGAGTCGGATACAATTTAGCAGCTGAGCACACGCACACACTTAAACATTTTTGAGGCGATTTCCTCACCCACAGAACAGCAGTGATCCCCAGTTGATTGTGGGCGCCTGAGAATTAAATGGGCTGGAACTCCTGGTATACAGTAGGCACTCAGCAGGAGCTACTTGCCTTCCTGCCCTTCCCTCAGTTAGACCTTGGGGCATCCACAGGACTCTGTGCCCAGAAAGGGGAGATCAGCCGGATCTGGGGCAAGGGTGAGTCACAGTAACAGTGAGCACATTCTGGACATCCAGACAGACGCCAGGGCTTCCCTGAGCCCATCCCCAGCACTGCCTTGTCTACAGCTGTTCTGCCGTCATCCAGAAAAGGTGTCATTAAAGATGCCAGTGCTATCGTGCCAGCCGCCTATAGTGATACTCATAATGAAGACAATTTGGGTTGGTCACTGATAGGCCCGTCACCAGGGGAACAGGACACCCCAGGGTGTCTGTGCCAGGCCTGGGTCCCAGCCCCCTGCCAGGCATGTGCCTACATCCACCCCAGGATGATGGTTATCAAGTGACCCAGCCTTACAGTTCCAAAGCTCCACTGCCCCAGCAAGTCAGGAGGAGGCAGAAGGGGCTGTTGAGTAAGATGGGAACTGGCAGGTTTGTCCTTCTGGCAGCAGCATCCCGCCCCACACGGCCTGGGCATGCCAGGAGAAGGGCGGCTGGCCCAGGACACGACCCCTCTCTTGGATGACATTCTTACTTTGGACTCTAACCTCCATTCCGTTTCTGTGTCCTCAAGGCACAAAAACATCCACAGGGAATAATGATGTCCAGGAATCGTGTAGCCCTGGCAGCTGACCCAACCCTTCTCCTTTTCATTCTTGCGCCAGTCATCTGGAGTCCAAGTTCATGTGTTCATTTCACAGATGGGAAAGTGGAGACTCAGGTCTGTTCAAGGACACACAGCTAGTAAGCAACAGATGGGTCCTTAAACCCCCGCAGGTGTCCCCGATTCTAGAAGCAAGAACTCATTGGACCCTGCAAACTCATGGTTGGTTTGTTTTTTTAATGAATGGATTTGAGTCCTATTTTCTAGCAGAGAATGTGTTCTATCAGGTCAACCTATACACATGTTCCCAACTGAGGTCCAAGGAGAGGCTGCCATGCAGTCTTGCTTTGGCTCTCACTTGGAGATGACCAGGGCACAGACACAGGAGTAGGTGGTGCAGTGCAGGGCAAGAAGCTCCAACTCTCGGGCCAGTTGGATGGGTTTTGCAACTCTGCCTCCCTGGTAGAAGGGCAGCCTCAGAGCAAGTCACTTAATACTTCTGAGCCCCATTTTCTCTTGTGCAAAATAAACTAGACTAGGATGAGTGAGTTGTTTTTAGGATTTAAGATTAATGTATATGAGACACATGCATGCAAGTGTATATATTGTATATCTCCTCCAGGAGTATTAACTCAGTTCAGTCTCAGTCATGTCCAACTCTTTGTGACCCCATGGACTGCAGCACGCCAGGCTTCCCTGTCAATCGCCAACTCCTGGAGCTTGCTCAAATTCATGTCCATTGAGTCGGTGATGCTATCCAACCATCTCATCCTGTCGCCCCCTTCTCCTCCTGCCTTCAGTCTTTCCAAGCATCACAGTCTTTTCTAGTGAGTCAGCTCTTTGCATCAGGTGGCCAAAGTATTGGAGCTTCAGCTTCAGCATCAGTCCTTTCAATGAATATTCTGGACTGATTTTCTTTAGGATTGACTGGTTTGCTCTCAGTATTCGCTACTAATCCAGTGTTTACTGAGGCTCCATATAGAACATAAGTGCCATGAATAACGAGGACCAGCTCTATTTGTTCGATGAGGATGGAGGAGGGGGCGCCTCAGTGTCGAAGGAACAGGATGACCGTTTGGGTGTTGAACGTCTCTCTCCAGACCATCCTGTCTTGTACCTCCCACTGGGTTTTGGCCTCAAGTACAAGGTCAGGCAGTGCCTTATGGGGAGCATAGAGCAGGGGAGAAACAGAAGGAAGCCAGCAGAGATGGTCCAGGGACTTGCAGTCAGAGATGGAAGACCAGTCCTCTCTGGGCTGTGGAACAGGGCTCACCCTGTGCTTCACTTCTCCAGGCGTGATGACAAGCTGCGTATCCAGAACGGCTGGCTGTGCCACTTGGCTCCAGAGATCATCCGCCAGCTGTCTCCCGACACAGAGGAGGACAAGCTCCCCTTCTCCAAACACTCAGACGTCTTTGCACTCGGGTAGGTGGCCCAACCCAGGCTCTTCAGAGCCCCGGCCTGGGCAGAGGGGCACTTCCCTTTTGGAAGGAGCAAGGCGTCTGTCTAAGATTTCTGGGTGAAATTATGGAGGGAGGGGTCTGAGTGGGCTGTAGTAGAGAGACTATAGCAAACCTCCATGCCTGGTTTCTAACTGATGATGCAAACATGGCAAATTGCCTGACTCACTCATTCATTCATTCATGCAATAGCTTTGTATTGGGTGCTTAGTATTAATGAACTGTCAAAAACTTAGTGGCTTAAAAAGACATTTATGATCTCAAGTTTCTATAGCCAGGAGTTTGGGAGCGGTTCTGAGCTGGCTCAGCATCTCACATGAGGTCACAGTCAAGATGTTGACCAGGGCTGCAGTCTCATCTGATGGTTTGACAGCTGAGGATCTGTTACCAAGGTGACCACTCACATGGCTGTTGGCAGGAGGCCTCAGGTCCTCACCACACAGGCCTTTCCACAGGCTCAGTGGCAAGAAGCTGCACTGCCTTTATGACCTGGTCATAGAAATTATATATAGTCACTTCTACCATACTCTGTTAGAACCAAGTCAGTAAATCAAAGTGAAGAGAATTAAGCTCTACTTTTTTTTATAAAAAGGAGTATCAATTTGTAGATGTTTTAAAACCACCATAGGTTCCCTATTCTCTCTTGTCTAATGGAAGACAGACAAGGAAACAGTTGTTTTTACAAAATTCCACGATAAATGCTATGCTGAGGATAAGCACAGGACTGTGGGAAGAAAGGAGGAACTAAATCCAGTCTGGGAGATCAGAGAGGGCTTCCTGGAGGAGGGGACTCCTGAGCCTGTGTTAAAGATTGAGTACAAGTGGTCCAGGTGAGGGCAAGTTCACGTGTTCCAGTGAAAAGGAACACGGGTGACAAGGAGCAAATTGCCCACCATGGAGGAACACACTGGAGAGCAGGGCAGGGGTGGAAAGAGAGCCGATGGATGAAGACTCAGGGGAGAAAATGAGACTAAGGTGGTGAGATGAAAGCCTAGAGCGGAAAGAAGGCACGCTGCAGGGACTTAGAGGCTGAGTTAAGCAGTTTCCATCTTCAGGGCACGAGGGAGCCACTGATGGTCGTTAAACAGGAGAATGACATAATCACATGTTGAGTTTTAGAACAATCTCTACTGTGTCAAAAAAACAGAAAGGAGGAGGACAAATGGGGCCAGGTGACCAGTGCAGGGGGAGACCCTGAAATTCTGCACCGAATCAGTGCCAGGGGAATGAAAGCTGGGATTGGACATAAGAAGCAGGATTTGGGGAGTGGAAGTGATAGGGCTTGACTGTTGGTTTAAATGTGGGTGGTGCCAATATCCTCCTGAAACAGCTGGGTGGAGAGTAGTGTCTTTTGCCAAAGTAGAGACCCTGCCTGGGGGGTGGGGGTTGGGGGTGGGGTGTACCAGGAAGGCAAAGAGAGCAGATCTGGACACAGTGAGTTTGAGCCACCTTAGAGTCAGCCCATAGAAGCGACCAGAAAGCAGCTGAATCTACATATTAAGTCTGGAGATGAAGAGCGTAGGACACATCAGCAAAGACAGAGTAACTGCAGCCATGGGAGAAAATGAGTTGTCTTTGAAAGTACAGAGGAGGGAGAGAGGCTCCAGGGCACTGTCCTAAGATGCAGATCCTGGCATTCTGAAAAGATCCACCAGGAGCCTCATCTTACCTTGACCGTGGGGGGCGGTTGCAAGGACTGGCAGAGATGACGCGGGGGAAGCTGTTTGGGAAAGCTGGAGGCTCACAGATGTGTGAAGTTAGATTTTAGCACCACCAGGAGCTGGTACAGAGACCGTCTTCCACGGAGAAGTACCCCCACTGCGTCCTCTCCATAAATCGGGGTGGGGGCGGCATTGGCTGGCACATCAGGAGCCTCGCCATCTGTCACTTGGACCCCTTTAGAGGCTGTCACTTGTTCCAGCTAGTTTATGCCCAGATCTTTATCTAGTTAAATATTGTTATCTGAAACCAAATTGCAGTAATTAAGTTGGTATATTTTAGTATCAATTTAGCAAAAGAAAAAAAAAAGAATGTAATTAACAAAATGTACCAAAGTAAGTAATTGGTTTTCCACAGGAGTTTTAATCTTGAGCAATTTTTTTTCCCCCTTAAAGCAAGTTTCTCTTGAAAGTTAGGTTTGAAAGGAAGTTTTAATGAGACCTTTATTCTGACACTGCTGAATTCCAAGGGACCTGGTGCTCTTGGTTTCCTGCCAATTAGGTGCATCTTGTTGCTTGGAAACCTCATGCTGGGGCATGACTTGGAACAAAAATGGATTTTTAAAAGTGTGTTGAGCACCGTGTTAAGCTTGTCATGGGCACTGTCTCAGGGCATCTTCAGAAGTACAGCTTTGAAGCAGGTACCATCGTTCCCAATTGACAGGTGAGGAAACTGAGGTTCCAAGTGGCTCAGTGACTTGCCTTACAGTAATTAACCATGGAGCTGGGAATCAAACTGGGGTCATCCTGACTCCACACTTGGAGCTTTTAACCACAGAGCCCCCAATGGGCTTGAGAGTCATTTCACCACTCAAAGCCCTACTTCCCTCAGCCACAAATCAAAGTCAATAAAGCCACTGTGATATTCTAAGGACTGAATGAGAAAATACCTGTAAGGCACCCAGCACAGGGCCAGGCTTCCCATAGTCTCCCTTCCCCAGTTCGCATGAGCAATGCCTACACTCCGTGCCTCTGTCACCAGGCCCCAACCATCAACTATAGGGTCGCCCTCCCAAATAGTGCACTGCCCCCGTTACAAAGGTCTCGCAAATAGGACCGTGTGTAGGTTTCCCAGTACAGCAGGATGGCCAGTGCTGTGATTCTGTGGCCAGATGGTCTCGACTCTGGCTATGACCTCTCAAACGCTGTGTGACCCTGGGTAAGATACATAACCCTCCTGAGCCTCAGTTTCCCCAGCTGTGAAATGGGGCTGATAATAGCACTTCTTATTTTCAAGTGTAGGTTTTTACCCTTTTTCCAGTATGATGAGGCCAGTAGATCAGGAAACAACTTAGCATTGGATAGTTTGTTATTCACAGCTCCCAAAAGGAGGGGGCACATTGTCCCATGCAGGGGCTCATGGGGAGGCACCAGGGTCAGTCAAGAGCCAGAAGGAGCAGGAAGAGAATATAGGCAAGAGCCATTATTGCGGTTTCCCCAGGAAGGAATGGATGAGGCAGGGTAAGCAGATTTAAGATTGGCTGCTTTGACTAACTTCAGTGGGCACAGAGTCTGAGAGCTGTCTTAAGTAGGACAGGGGGGTACCAGACCTGAACGTGAGAGCTTGATAGAGAAGATGGGGGACAGAGCTTTGGATTGGTTAGTTTGCATATGAAAATCACCACTTACAGATCAGCCCTTTACTGTCTCTAGAAATTGGCTGGCCCTGAGAGGGGCAAACCCTCCAGGGTCAGCTAGACCCCAGATATCAAAGCATCAGAATAAAAAGGCTTGCTTAATACAGCCCCTCTGTAATCATAATAAATACAAAGGGCTTAGATTAGTGTCCAGCACAGAGTGAAAACTCAGTAAGTGTTATTGTTTATGATGACGATGACTAGACCCATCCAGCACCTTAACTTGAGAACTTCCTGGCATCTGACTCAACAGCCCAACACCTGGGCATCACCACCCCTGCCTGACCCAGATGGATGAGGTTAGCAGGGGAGGGAGTATGCTGAGAGGCAGGCCCCTGGAAATAGCTGGTTTGATACAGTCTTCTATTGGCTCAGTTAGTAAAGAATCTACCTGCAATGCTGAAGACCCTGGTTCAATGCCTGGGTCAGGAAGATGCCCTGGAGAAGGAAAAGGCTACCCACTCCAGTATTCTGGTCTGGGGAATTCCATGGACTGTATAGCCCATAGGGTTGCAAAGAGTCAGACATGACTTTCACTTTTCATCATTAAAAAGGATGACCAAGTGCTCCGTATTCTTTAAAGCAAATGTACATAAATTACCTTAGGTTAGAGGAAAGATCATTTCCTAGCGTTGTTACAGATATTTCCTGAGTTGGGGAATCTTCTCAGTGAGTTGAGACCTGTCCCCATGGTCCAACTCAGTGATAGCCCAGCATCCTCTGACACCCCTACGGCATCCGCCATGGTCCTCAGTGCCGCCCACACCTCTCCCAGCATCCCTTCAGCGTCAGCCCATCTCCCCATCCAGCCCATATGTGCTGCTCACAAGCAGTGGTTTCTTCAGTCATTACCATATCATGATGTATGAAACAGAGATGATAACATAGTTGATCCCTCTAGAATAATCCCAGCCTTGAGTTGTTCTGATATTCAGCCTCCCAGATAAACATTCTTCCACTGCAGTTTTATCATCATTCTCATTTGGCAGGTAAGGAAACCTGGATTCAGAAGGGAAGCAACCCACCCAGTGACATACTCCTAGCGTAGCGTAGAACAGAATCAGGACTTGAACCCTTCAAGGCAGTCTGACCTTCAGATCTTTATTTTTGTTTTCCATTATTTCACCGGAAGGGTTCCTTCTTAGAAAACACAAATATAATAGAAAAAATATGTCCTTTCTATCACTAAGAAAAGAAAGTTTGCTAATATTTTGCTTTGTTGTTATTAATTCTCTTTATATCCATATACATATGGGTATACATATATCAATCGTGTATTATTATACATTATATATATAGCAATATGTATATAATGGTTTTTTAAAGTGTAACATATCTAATATACAGTTGTGTCCTGCTTTTTTTCACTTTAATATATTTAGCATTTTTATGTCAGCAAAATTTCTTTGAAATTTCTAATAATAATAATAAAGTATTCCATTTCATTTTAATGATTTACCATCATCCCTATAACCAATTCTTGTTGAGCAGTTTTGTTATTGCTACTTTTTTTCAGTGTATATAATGGTGTACAGAAGATCCTTATAAATGAATTTTTGTTTATATCCCTCATTTTATCCTTAGAATAGTTTTCTAAAATTACAAACATGGGGCCAGAGATCCTAGCCACATTATATTAAACTGTTCAGTTTCTAGCTTTTGATTCATTTTAATTCAGGCACCAGAGAAGATATCCTGGGATAAGCATGACTTCTAAGACATCATGAAAGCTTAAAGTACGTCTTAGGTAGCAAAACAGCTGTCCTGTGTGACAGAAACTCAGGGGCCAGTGTGATTAGCCAGCAGGCTGACTGGGTGGGTGTGTGTTAATGAGGGGACACAGAGTTGCAGGTGACATATCACCCCAGCATCCCCTTAACAATGTCTGCCCACAGGACTATCTGGTATGAACTCCATGCCAGGGAGTGGCCTTTCAAGACCCAACCAGCAGAGGCAATAATCTGGCAAATGGGCACAGGCATGAAACCCAACCTCAGCCAGATCGGCATGGGAAAAGAAATCTCGGTAAGTCCCAGGATGGTGCCAGGTCCGGGAGACGAAGGGAGAAGCAGACACAGTTCTAGGCACTCCTTTCCCCATACATTAAGGTTGCAAATGCTTCCCGGGAGGGCGATGAAAACGCCTGCCCAGCTGTGTCAGGTAATGATTTGGAGCTTCAAAGGCAAAGCCTTCAAACTATGCCTGCAATTCAGGTTCCTACCATCAGGGTGCAGTACACTTGGGCATCATCCAACTCAGAACAAGATACACAAAAACACAGAAGCCCGAGTATAAATTAATAATCAACCTCCGAAACACATCAGGAAGAATCCTCTGTTGATCAGAAAATAGATGAATCAGGGAACGTGTAATTATCTGTATGTTTTTAGAACATAAAAAACGTGTATGTTTTTTAAGGATTACCTGTCTCTAGATTTCCTTTCTAAGGTGATCACTGGTAGAGTAATTTTCCCCTCTGAGACTTTCAGAGGCACTTATAGTATTAGATGCGGATAGAAGCCTCAGGATCTTCCTCCTCCCTTTTGAGAAAACTGTCAAGAGCCTCCTTGGGGAGCACTATTAATTTCAGTGTATCCCATATCTTCTATAATAGGATTTACCTAGTTTGCTATATAGGCTCAAAAAGTGGATAAGTAAAATGATGGATGATACATGGATAAATAACGCATGGCTGGATGATAGATGAAGTGTAAATACGCGAATTGAGATGGATAAATGGGTAAATGCACAGTAGGTGAATGCGTGATGGATGGATGGATGGACGATAGTGGAATCTGAAAGTGGAACAAATGGGTAGACAGATCCAATGAGATGCCAAGGAGTAATCAGCAGTTACTATTTACATTAAATCACCACGTTGGTTCCTTTTAGGACATTCTTCTCTTCTGCTGGGCCTTTGAACAAGAAGAGAGACCTACCTTCACCAAGCTCATGGACATGCTGGAGAAACTGCCAAAGCGAAACCGCCGCCTGTCTCACCCTGGACATTTCTGGAAGTCTGCAGAGTAAGTATTCCTTCCGCCTTAGCATCTCTTCCCACTGCCCTCTCTCCTGTGGCTTTTGTCACCTTTTTGCTCCCACTCCAAACTCCTCTGCCAACTATCTCCTTTCCGTGTACCCACCTCCCTCCCCTACACAACACCCTTCCCCACTGCGTTTCTGTTCAGGGGAGTCTCCTCTGGAATCTGTGTCCTAGAGGTGTCCACACAGGGCACAGATCCCAGTGACTACCATGGCTATCTCATTGCCCATCTCTTCCTGATGAAGGTTGACACCCCAGTGAGTCTGAGCATCACATGGTGACGTGGTACCCTGAACCCACCAAGTCCTACATGTCAGCTATTCATCAAAGTACAAAAGTCCTGGGGAGTACCTATTTCATGGATGATAAACGTGTATGAGTTGTCTCTGCCCTGTTCCTGTACTGATGGCAGGCATGACTAATCTCTCACCGTACATTTGCCACCACTCAGTGATACTCATCAGCAGTTACTTAGAATCAGCCAATCAGCATTGGTGCCCTTCCTGGCCATTCCAGATTTGGTCTAACTCCTTTTACACATGGATATACTGTGGCCCACAGCGACATTCAGCAGCTCACCTACATCTGCATGGGGTGTTGGTGATAGAACTGGGGACACAGGTCAGGCTCCAGTTCTATAATTTAGAATTTGCTCTCCCCACAACCTCAGCCCCTACAGATTCCTCACTCACACTCATCTGGCTTTGAGATGGCTACTCCAGTGGTGTGGTCCTTCCAAAAGCTACCTGGGTCAGCAGTGGATTGGGGGAGCCCTTGGCTAAAGTAGGCCCAGGATCTGGGTCCTGTCTAGAGCTTTGTAATCTGCAGAAGGGACCAACCAAGAGCTCTCAGCTGTAGCCAACATGTTCCAAGGAGGTCAGCAGCTAACTCAAAACTTGCCCCTGGTACCTTGGGTGGGCCCTTCCACGGCTCAGATGCCAGAGGAACTGGCATTTCTAGAATCCTCACACATGGCAAGTTGAAGGCAAAACTGGGGCAAGCCTGTGTTCCAGAGCAATGCATCTCAAAATTTAATATGCATTCATATTACCCAGGGGCTTTGTTAAAATGCAAATTTTCATTCTGTTAGGTCTGGGGTGGGGCCCAAGATCTTGCATTTCCAACAAACTCCAAGGTGATGCTGATGCTGCTGGTCCACGGACCACACCCCACTTCCGACCTGTGTTGTCCAATAACAGCCACACACCGTATGGGGCTATTAATCAGTTGAAACGGGGTGAATCTAGATTGAAATGTGCTCTGAGTGTAAAATCTACACAAAATTTCAGAATTAGGAGAAGAAAAAAAAAAAAAAAACAACAGTTAATCCCTTCCCTCCCTAACCCCTAATCTCTCATCTGTGTTCTGTCTCTATGAATGTACCTGTTCTAGATACTCTGTTTAGCCAGTGCATACAACATTTGCCCTTTTGCGTTTGGCTTCTTTCACTCTGCATGTTTTCATGTTTTATCCACATTTGGCACAGCGGTCCCCACCCTTTTGGCACCAGGGACTGGCTTCGTGGGAGACAGTGTTTTCCACAGACCATGGAGGATGGAGGATGGTTTGGGGATGATTCTCATAAGATCCCTCACATGCCCAGTTCACAGCGGTGTCCGTGCTCCTATGAGAATCTAATGCTGCCGCTGATCTGATAGGAGGTGGAGCTCAGGCGGTAATGCAAGCAAGAGGGAGCAGCTGTAAATACAGAGGAGCTTCACTTGCTCGCCTGCCACTCACCTCCTGCTGTGTGGCATGGTTCCTAACAGGCCACGGACCAGTGCCAGTCTGTGACCCAGGGGTTGGGGACCTCTGTTGTAGCATGTATTAGACCGTCATTCTTTTTCATGGCTGCGTGATATTCCACTGTGAATATATACCACAGTTTTTTTCCATTGATCTGTTGCTGGACACTTGGTTCGTATGTGCTTTGGGGCTATTGTGAATGGCATCACTGTGAACTTTGGTGTCTGAGCATTTGTTCAAGTCCCTGCTTCCAGTTCTTTTTTCATCACCTCGACCACCAGCACCATCTGCATCTTCTGGGGATCATTTATTAAGCACATATGTGTGAAAGGTGCTGTGTCAAGCATTCTATCCGCGTCATCTCACTGAATCCTCAGAACCCCCACCCCTTCACCAAGAGGTAATCTGGTAACCCCAGAGGAGTGCCCGAGAGGTTAAGTGCCTATCCCAGGTCACACGGCAAGTAAGGAGCAGAGCAAGTACTGGAACCCAGCTTGGTCTGGACCTTGATCCCTCCACTTCACTGCTTTCTAGGCAAAGACTGCCTGTGTACTTTCTGGGTCTCTTTCTAAAACCATCCAGGGAGAGTGGGCATAAATTCTGCCCCCAACAGCCCAGATCTTGGCTCAGCAGCAGTCAGCAGAGCCTCCACTCAGAGCTGGGGTCTGTGATGTGGCTCTGGTCTCCCCTCCTCCTCCTGCAACTCCATCCCCGACCGAGCATTCTCAGCAGCTCCACATGGCCTCAACCCAGCCACACCTGGGTGACCATCCCTAGTCCAGAGGCCACTTGCTCCAGTGAGGAGAGCCTGCTACTTGCTGGCTGTGCACCCTTGGGCAAAACACCTAACATCTCTGAGCCTCAGTTTTCGCATCTGTAAAAGGGGTGCAATGTGCCTTTCTTGCGGACCATCCTCAGGTTTAAGTGAGATCAGGTATGTGCAGCACTCAGCCCTGAGCCCAGTGCCCAGTAGGACCACCACTTTTTCTTGCAGAGCATGGGAACCACTCATCTCAGACCACCTGCCCTCTGACAGGGTGCTGATTCACAAAAGATGCTGTTGTCATACTCATGTGACCTCTTCCCACTCTCTCGTTCTCTCCGCGCTCCAGGCTGTGACCGCTGAGCCAAGGGGACAGCGCTCAGCTCCCTCAGCTCCCAAGCCACCTCTCCTCCCCCGCTCTGCCCTCTGCCAGTTCAGGAGGCCAGAGGCTCACCATCAGAGGGTACCGACCCGGGCCGGCCTGGGAGTGCTGCACGACTGAGCCCGGCGGCTTCCCTGCACCCAGACTCGCGCCTTCGCCCAGGCAAGGGCAGGGACCCCCCGCCAGGACTTCACGGGACCGGCTAGGGGGACACGGAGTTGATCAGTGAGCCTCGGGGGACGGTGTAGACAAGAGAATGACGGGCTGGATACAGAGCCGCTGGGCCATGGAGACGAGGGCAGGGGGCCCATGCGGGCAGGCTCGCAGGGCCGGTCTGTGTGTGCGTGTGTGTCTATGTGCACGATGCCATCTGCTCTCAGCTCCTCTTGACAACAGGAGTCAGGCTGCCCGGGTCCAGAGTAGGGCACCCCACCCCCAGCTGTTTCCGTATCTTCATGGGGGTTCGGCTGCGCTCTCTGCAAAGATGGTGAGGGAGCTGCAAAGCTGAGCACCTGCTTAGTGGAGGCTACAGGGCTGACATCTGGGTGGGGGACTCAGCTGTTCCTTTGCAAACGTCTGTTCTCAGAGGCTCCACACAAGCCCGTCAGGGTTTGGGTACTTTTGCATCTCGTTCCGAAGTGCATGTCTTCTGCCCTCTGGGTCTCTCTTGGGTATGCTGCCCACTTTCTGCCGCCTTCTCCTGTTCTGTAACAGCCTCATCCCTTTTCTCCTCGCTGCCCCCCACCACCACCGTTTGGAAAGCACAGTGGCTCCCTGGCCAGGATGACTTCAGGGGGCCTCCTTCCAGCTCACCTTTATCCATGACACCCTCTGAAGTCTGAGCCTTGGGAAACGGGGCTCTGGGAGGGATAAGTTCTAGGACATTCTTTTTCCCTCCCTCTGCTCTGGCACTCACACCAGCTAAGTTTGTCCACCACGATGACAGATACGGGTCGCTAGGTTGTGTGTGTGTGTGTGTGACAGGTTGTATGGCACGTGCATGGCATCCTATTTGCCAGTGATCCCTCCCCCACCCCCACCGCTTTGCCCTTAAGAAGTCCTTGGGGGAAAAAAAAAAAAAAAAGAAGTCCTTGGGGAGGCGAGGAGGGCGGCTGTTCTTCAGGGCTTTGTGTCCTGGGCTCCAGCCGGTGCCGAGCCCCAGAGTGGCTTCCCCATCTGATGTCTCTGCACACTCGGTTCCCCCACCTCCCATCTCTCGCCCCCTCCCCACCTGGACCAGCTGCTTTTTCTGACCACACTGGGGTACAGTGTTCTACGTGGAGGTCGCTGGGAACAAGTTAGGTGCAGGACGATAAGGAGAGCCTCTATCTTATGTTCCTTACCTTACAAGGGAATGTCTTTCGTTCCCCAAACCCTGCACTGCACTCACCTGACCTGGCATCAGGGGGAACTCTGTTCCCCAGTAGGATACTAGCAGGACAGCTGGGCATTAGGCAGGAGGCCCGGGGTCAGCCCACAGTCCTGCCGAACTTCCTGGGCACTGCCCAGGCTGGGTTTATTCTGATCGCCACCTCATCCAGACATCTCCCTCCCAGAGAGGGGACCTCAGACGTCAAAAACCCAACCTAGGCTCAGACTCAACATCCAACCGGAGAAACAGGGATCTTTCCCACTCTGGGTGGCCCCCAGACAGGTTCATGCTGTGGGGGCCAAGCCTGCTTCCAAACTGGGGAAAATGATGAGACCAGTCATGCTTCCCAAGACCCAGGCCGAAGGGGAGCCCTGTGCCTCCCCAAAGGCCTTCCTGATCACCTTCCCAGCCGCCTGGGACCAGAGACTCCAGGCCCTCACATGGGCCGTTCCTGAATGTTCCTTTTCTGGGGGCATCTGTCACTGTGGCCCTCAGGCCATCTTTTATGTGTCCTAGAGCCATTTATACATGTTTGCACAAACCCCAGCTGCTCTGATGTTGCTGCAGGCAGCTCTCGTCAGTGGCTGCCTCCCTGTCCCAGGAGGTCCCCCAGCAGACGTGCCCCAGACCTCCGCTTGAGCCTCCTGAGAGTCTTGCATCTCTTTAGCCCAATCAGACTTCTTGGGTCCCTGGACCCCAGTCTTTATCAGGGACCTCTGTGCAGGGGAAGGAAATGGGGAAGGGGAGGAGCAGTCAGGGTCAGCTGCCTAAAGCCAAAATGCTCATCGGAACCTCTGGTCGCTGTTGTTTCCTGAATTTAACACGCCACCCAGAGCCTTTGGCAGGGCCCAGCGGCATCTCCACAGGCTAATTTTTCCATTTGTTCACGAGCACCAGGTTGGGATTAAAGACAGGGGCTGAGAGACCAGGGAGAAGCCCCTGCGCCTTTGCAGCTCCTCTGCCTGCAGAACTGGGTCCCACGTCACCTACTCTCACCTCCTCCCTCTTTTCCCAGGTCTTCACTTGGCTCCCTCCTTCCTCCGTCTCCACTGTAACCAGTCCAGCCCCTCCCTGTTACCTTCCTCTGGCTTCACCGCCCTGAATTGTTTAGAAGCCAGCTTTCACATAAAGAACCAAACCGCTGCTTCCCCTGCTGACCTCCATCCTCATTCACTGAAGCACAGGGAGGAGGTCACATTCATTCATCTTCTGCAAGGAAGGAAAAGGGGTGTGTGCATTTACATCACAGTTGCCAGACCCACCATTGGCTCACTCTGCAGAATCCACGCAACACAGATCGTGTGCACACATCCCACCATAGCTGCACACAGCTGCCCAGCACCCAACTGCCAGTTACTTCTGTCTCTGCCTCCCTTTCAGCAAACGCTCACACACACGGGCTTCCCAAAGGGACCAGTCTGTGGGGTAAAGATTCACTAGTGAGTCGTGACTCTGCCTTTTTTGCAGGGTGTGTGGATTTGCACGCTGAATTCCACCCAGCTCTTCCTGGCCACAGGTCTTTCATAAAATGGGGCGGGGGGGAATCCCCTTGGAGGGAAACTTCCTTGACCTTATGTGGGGCCATCTCCACATGTCACCATTCCCAGAGTAGACTAAAGATCAGAGTCTGCATGTAATTGTTTTGTCCTGGTTTTCCTTTTGCTGGTCAAAGAGAAAGCTCTCATCTTGCCATGGAGCCCCCCGACTCTCTATTTCTATCTTGGATTCTTTGCCAATAGAAGCTCTGGATTTCTATCTGGAGACTAGATTCCTGTATCTGGGAAACCCTGGTCTGTCCCCTTTCCACATCCTGCCCCACCCACCATCTCCTGCAGTTTTTGTGATTGGCTAAGGAACAGGAAAAGGCAATAGGCAATGGCACCCCACTCCAGTACTCTTGCCTGGAAAATCCCATGGGTGGAGGAGCCTGGTAGGCTGCAGTCCATGGGGTCACTAAGAGTCGGACACGACTGAGCGACTTCACTTTCACTTTTCAATTTCCTGCACTGGAGAAGGAAATGGCAACCCACTCCAGTGTTCTTGCCTGGAGAATCCCAGGGACGGGGGAGCCTGGGATTCTATGGGGTCGCACAGAGTCGGACACGACTGAAGTGACTTAGCAGTAAGGAACAGGAAAGAAGTGATATGCACTTAGGCCCAGTCACTATGTTTAAAACTCTAGACTTACTGTAGGCAGAATAGGCTGTATCCAGCCCATCAGATGGTTTGTACAGTGTTTAACTGGAGGGGAAAAAAAAAAACTGAAGGTTTCATAGTATGTGAAAACCCTACGAAATTCAAATATCGGTGAGAATAAACAAAGGTGGTTGGTGCATAGCCACACCCACTCATTTACATACAGGCCACAGTTTCATTTGTGCCACGACTACTTGTAACGGAGACAGGGTGGCCCTTCAAGCTGAAAATATTTACCGTCTTGCCCTTCACTGAAGACTTTTCCTAACCTTTGATCTAGGCAACTGTCAGAAAGAAGGAAAAACCAGCTTGCACATAGCTCCCAGCTGGGGGAACCAGGAGCTGGGATGGGAGTCACAAGGGCCAAGAACATATCCTAGCAGGGGAAGGACTTCCCAACGGCTCGCTCTGGGAGGTAGAAAGCTCCCCATCCTGGGAGAGGTGTGCGGACATGGAGACCACTTTGTGGGCAGGATCTGGAGGGGAATTCAGGCCCTACCTCAGGAGGGCTCCTGCTTTCGTCCAGTCTGCTCTGGCTGCCGTTGCAAAATACCATAGCCTGGGAAGCTTCAACAACAGAAACATATTGGCTCACAGTTCTGGAGGCTGGAAGTTCAAGATCAAGGTGTCAGGGTTGGTTTCTTCTGAGGCCTCTCTGCTTGGCTTGGAGACAGTCAGCCTCCCACTCTGTCTTTACGTGGCCTTTTCTCTGGGTGCAAACGTGCCTGGCATCTGTCTCTTCTAAGGACACCAGTCACATCACACTACCGTCCTGCCCTTACAACCCAGTTTGACCTTAATTACCTCTTTAAGGACCCTCTCTCCAAACAGCCACAGTGGAGGTTAGAGCTTCAACGTATGAGTTGGGGGAGGGCAGTGTGTGCATGATTCAGTCCCTCACAAGGACCCTTGGGATTTCAAGGACTCTGACTTGGGGGCCTTTGGAGGCAAGACTGCCATCCTTGGCTGGCTTTTCCATGCTTGTTCTCAACCTTGAGTTCCTAAATTTGCCCACTCTGTCCTCATCCTTCACCGGCCTTTTTACCCAGCCATCCCCTTAGGGCCAGTCTTGTTTCAAATATGCCACCGATGCACTCAAGCCCCTTCCCCCCTCTGCACCAGCTGGCTAGGGCTGCTGGAGCAAAGTGCAAAGAGCAGGAATTGATGTTCTCAGTTCTGAAGGCTAGAGGTCTAGAATCAAGGGCTGGCAGGACCACAGTTCCCCTGGAACTCATAAAGGAGTTCTTAAGGAGTCCTTCCCGGCCGCCTCTTTACTCCCCATGGTTTTCTGGCAGTTTTGGCATTCCTTGGCTTGTGGCTTCATCTCTCCAACCTCTGCCCCTGTCATCACACAGCCTTCTCCTTGTGTGTGTCTGTCATCTCCCAGCATCTTCACCTAAGGACACGCCAGTTATGTTGGATTAGGATCCATCCTACTCAAGTTCAACTTTATCTTAACCAATGACATCCGCAGAGACCCTCTTTCCAAATAAGGTCACATACTGAGGTAGTCAGGGTTAGGACTTGAATGTATCGTTTTTGGGGAGAGGGGCTCATTTCAAAACCCCTGACGTCCTCCAAGGAGCTTTCGGCTGTGCCTTCGGTGGTCACTTTGGTTCTTTCGTAGCAGACCCCCCAGAGATAGATTCCCCAGACCTCTGGGCCACCAGGGTCAGCCCACTGCTGCCACTTTTATCAAACCTGCCCCATGCCCCCCACATCCCATCACTGGGGTCCAGTGGTCCCATATTTCAGTGCAATGGATGAGGGTGAGCAGCCCACGTGTAGCAGGACAGTCATTTGACCATTGAATGCTCTTCAGCCCAGTCCGAAAGGGTGGTGGTGACATCATGATGGCTTCTGTTGACATTCTGTCTTAGCAACAAAGGAACAGACCTCAGTGAGCCGTGCATTTGCTGTGTCCTCTTTCAGCTTTACCTGTGAAGTGAGGAAGGTTTTGAGCAAGCTCAGGCGGACACTCTCCCTGGCCCCCCAGCTTCACCTTACCAGCCCCCATTCCCAGCTCAGCCCTCACCTGCACACACCTGTAAGAATAGTCCTGACCTCCAAGGGGGATGAGGTGCAGCCTGGAGCCCTGGAATGTAGAAACCTTGTGTCTGGCAGGTTCTTCCTGGGTAGCCCCATTCCTCTCCAGCCACTGCTCCTGATTATCACCCCAAGTCACTGACTCCCCTCTCAAGGGCACGCCATCCATGCCCTTCCTACCAGATGGGGCACAAAGTTGGTGGGAGACCTTTAAGCTTCCCCAACGTTCTCAACTTACCTACACACTGCCACCAAGCATAACTCCTGGCACATCATAGGCACTCAGTAAATGCTTGCTGAATGCGGGGGCCGGGAGCTGAAGGGAGTCAGTGCAAGGCCCTGAGACAGGGGACCACATGTCCTTCCCTGCAGCCAGGAGGGTCCACTGGCAGGGCTGGGTGGTAATGGGATTCCCCACACCCTGGCCCTGTACTGTGGATTCCACCTCACTCCGAATGAATATGCCAGATTCAATGGTGGTGACTCACAAAGAGACTTGCTGGGACCGGTGTCACAGGTACCTAAGTCCTGGGATGCAGAGTAATGATGCATCTCTAACAGCTGCTTTTCACCGAGCACTTGCTGCGTGCCAGGCTCACTGAATCCCCCTGACAGGATGGCCCTCGGAGGTGGTACCATCACCCGCATTTCACAGGCAGAGAAGTGGTGGGACTCAGACATAAACCAGCCTGGGACGTGGTAGAGCCAACATTATAAATGTGGTTCTCTGGGCTCGTTCCTTCCCAGGAGCCCACCACCACCTTGAGCAGTAGATGCTGGCTGTCTGTCGGGGTGTTACAGGCCCCACCGCTGGTGTTACTTGTAGCTTATAACCGGGATAAGGAGAGGATTCAGGGGAGGGTGGGGACCCTCCTGGGAGTTTGCATGGAAGCTCCCACTTACACCCCCAGACTGACAGGCTGCCAGGAGCTGCACATTTCCAGGAAATGTGCATCTGGGTTGGCAAAGCCACTCCCAAGCTTCTTCAACACCTCTGTGCTGAGCAGCCTGCACCTTCAGCCCAGCCCCCTTGCTGTACCACTCTGAACATTGAACTGTGGTCCTCTGTCTTGGGAGGCTCAGCAGTGAGTCCCTCTCCCTCCCACTGGGTCACGCTGAACACTAGCATCCTCTAGCCCCTTTTCCTAACACCAAGGATACAAAGGATTTGTTGCCCTGGGGTTGAGATGGCCGCTGTCCCTCTGTCGAGGGCCACGCTGGAGGAAATGGGCTTTGTCCGGAGCTTGCCTCAGCCAGGTTGACCCAGTTAACCAGGTGTGGCGCATAGGCCTTTAATTCCATGGCAGATTAGATGAATGTCGCATCGTCGGAAGGGTTCGAGACAAACACGCATTGGAAATGCTTAGGAAGGACAAGACTGAGCCGAGTTGTTGACTGCAGGGCTTATCAGAGCTTTGAAGACACTACTGTGTAGCTAAATCTCTAAAAGACTGACAACAGGCTGCTTTTTCCAAGCTTCCCCACCTGGTTTCTGAATCCCCAGTAAAATCAACTTCTGTGAATTCGACTTGATGTCCTGCACAGTGTTCTGAGAGCCAGTGCCAGCCTACAGAAGAGAACAGCTGACCCCCAGCATTCAGCCATCACCTGCTAGGAGCTAGGAGACGGAGATCAGCCCCACCTCCCCTGGAGGCTGGCTCTGTGAAGACGATGAACCTGGAAGCTGAACAAGATGCACTGGGCAGAGGGATGCAGCTGGAGAGTGGCCAGTGGCTATTCTGAGCCCCAGAAAACTTGAATTTGTCCCTGCCACCTCACATTCCCTCCCCAGGCCTGCTGAAGAAAGAGCCTGGTTCCATAAATGAGGACAATGATTCCACACTCAAGGACCCCACAAAGGAAAACCCTGGCTGGTCGTGTCTTCCAATGGAGGGGTCAGATGTGCTGTGTGTCAGTGACTCCCCCACACACTATGGCTCAGAGACCAATGCAGAAATAGAGGAACACAGCATGCCCTCATAGGGGCCAGCTAGGTCTGGACCTGAAATTTTATCTCAGCCTGGTCATTGCAGCAAAGGTCTAGAATGATCTATATTTAGAAGATCCAGAAGGACGACCTGATCCAGGGGGTACAAATATGTGACATTTCTGCCACCACTGCACCTTCCATACTAGTGGCAGATATTTCTAAAATCACAGCATGCCTTCCTACTTCATGTGGACACAAGTAGCCAGCCTTATCTCATGCCTCCCCTCCTTATACAGGAGAAAGAACTCGGACCCAGAGCATGGAAGGTGAACTCTCCCAAGCCAGGGCCCTTCTTAGAGGCAGATTTAGAACTAAGGCCCCAGAAATTTCCAGAAACTGTCTTGGCTGTTGCTGGTGGGCTCAATGGGCCCTGCAGAGCTTTATTTGCAGTCAGGTAAGTTAAAATGCAGAAAGAAAGATTCTATCCTAAGACCTTGAGTATGATCCTATTTGATAATGTGTTTGCTTGGAGAGAAATCATTTAACCTCCTGGGAACGGCTTCCCCTCAAGACCTCATACTCACTGGGCTGGAAGGCCCCATTGTTCAGTCGCTCAGTCACGTCCGACTCTTTGCAACCCCATGGATTGCAGCACGCCGGGCTAACGTGTCCTTCACCATCCCCCAGAGCTTGCTGAAACTCATGTCCATCGAGTCGGTGATGCCATCCAACCATCTCATCCTCTGTTGTCCCCTTCTCCCCCTGCCCTCAATCTTTCCCAGCATCAGGGTCTTTTCCAATGAGTCAGCTGTTCGCATCAGGTGGCCAAAGTATTGGAGCTTCAACTTCAGCATCCGTCCTTCCGGTGAATATTCAGGGTTGATTTCCTTTAGGATGGACTGGTTTAATCTCCTGGACCTTAGGAAAATACGGTGTGTATGTGAGTGGGTGGGTTTCTTCACTTGAGGCAGTTTATAAAAGTTTCTGTGGTTCAATCTGGACATCTCTGAGATATGGAATGCTGCCTGTAGAGAGGCAGAAGGAAATCTAATTGCAGTTGTTTTTTGGTTGTTTCACTGTGTGGAAGGCTCAAAATCAAGTTTTCACCCAGATAAAATTCCCTGGAATCCCAGTGGACCAACAACTCTATCCTTGAGCTTTTGAAATGCCTTTAGTAACCAGCTTGGTGGCCGAGAGGACTTTCTGTATGCCGCTTTTCTTCGTTCCCTTTCTCCCCTTATCCTCTACCACCACTGCCTCCTGCCAGATAGCATCTCCCCCGGACCATGAGCCGAGGAGAAAGTTACACAATAGTAGAGATGAAAAATAGCTGCCATGTATTTAGCTTAAATTAGCTCAGAAGAACAGTTCCCTCCCTCCATTGAGCGGGCAGTCATTGTTTATGTCAACGGGCTATTTGCATCCTGCCTTCTTAGATTTGAACGTCTAATGATTAAAAACAAATCTTAGTTTTTCTTTTCCACCACTTAAGAAAAAAAAAAAAAAAAAAAGACCAGCTTGGCTAGTTCTTGTAGTTTAAAAATACCCTGACCTCCAGCGCTTAGAGTGAGAATTTTGGAGAGACTGGTGCCAGGATAGCAGAAAACAACAACAGACAGTAAGAGACAGAGAAGCCTATTGTGAAGGAGGGAGCGCCGGGCTGGCCAAGGTGGTAGACGGACTTTTTGCATCCCCACACGGATGACAAGGGCCGGATCAGATCTGAACTCCACAGGGTTTTTCCTTCATATGCCATGTATGCGACAGGTTATTCACTGAGCGTCTACTACGCTGGTGGACCCTGGGCATTCAGTGATGAGGGAAATAAAGTCTCCCCTTTCTGAAATTTAGAGCCTACTGGAGGAGGTAGACAAGAAGGCAGCCATTGACAAATATATAAATTACCACTCACATAGCACCATCCCTCCCCTTCCCCACCACCACCACAAGAGGATCAGTAACATGAGATGAGACTATAGTTGAGGGAGCAATTGGCAAAGGTCTTTGCTGGCAGGTAACATTTCAGATGAGATTTCAGGGAAGAGAAGGGAAGGGGCGCTCGTTCTAGGTCAGGGTCCCTCGGCCGCGACACTGTTGATGTTTGGGACCAAGAAATTCGTGTTGTGAGTGGGGCATCCTGTGTGCTGGAGGGTGTTGAGTAGCACCCCTGGCCTCCATCCACTAGCTGCTGGTGGCACCCCCACTTTCCTGCCACCCCTGAGTTGAGACAAGCAAAGATGTCTCCAGACATTGCAAATGTCCCTGGTGGGGAGGAGGATAGAATCCCCCTCCCTCGCCCATTTGAAAGCACCATTCTAGGCAGAGGAAACACAAAACACAAAGACCCTGAGAAGAAGACAAGTGTGGCATGGGCCAAGGCGTGGCGGGAGACCAGGGAGGGGATGAGCAGGGTAGACAGTGCATGAAGCAGGCTGGGGGCTGGGGAGTGGGAGCATCCCAGGCTGGAGAGCATCTCAAAGGTCTTCGGAGGGCAGCGGGGAGGCACTGGGCGCTTTTAAGGGCTCCACTGTCACCATCTGACTTTCACCGCTTTAAGCGAAGGCAGACGTCGTTTGCACACTGTCTTCTGGCCACCTCACTAGGACCCACATTCAGCCTCCTGCCATTCTGCAGCCTTTCATGAGAGAAAAGGGAAATCAGATGGAGGGGAAATGGGAAAACCCAAGGAGGGGGCTCTTTGAGAACCGAAGGCATGGAAATAGGTTTTAAGGGCAACCTTCAATGGTTGGAAGGCTGCCTAGGCAAGAAGGAAGTACCTAAGGCACGGAAATGGGTTTTAAAGGCCATCTTCAATGGTTGGAAGGCTGCCTGGGTGAAGAGGAAATTGACTTACCCGTCACCATCTACATGAACATGACAAGGTCTGCAATCCCAGCTCACAGGCTAGGAAGCGACCCACGGGTCATGCACCCGACTCCCGGCTCTCCCTGCCACATCCTCCCCTGTTCCTTCCATGGTGGCCGGCCCCATCCTCTTACTGATGCAGATCCTCTTATTGAATGGAAATCTCAGCACTTGCATCAGCAACCCCAGTGCTGCTCTCAGGGGCTACTCAGGGAAGTCCCCTCTGTCCTCCCCAGGAAGGAGAGTCCCCTGACATCCGAGGGCCTCTCCCACCCTCCTTCTAATCCCCAGTTAACTGTGGGGAAGAGAGTTATAAGGGCTGTCTCTGGTGGGGACAGAGTCATAAAACGGATGGTGTGAACAAGAGGTGGCTGTTCAGTGCCGTGCCATGTGACTGATTTGGGGATGGGGGTGGGTGGTGGGGTATGGATGAGCTCTGTGGGTTCCACTGCTCCACCCCTGCAATCAGATCCTAGGGGGTTCCCACGGTCCCAGGATGGGGGGGTGCGAGGAAGTCAGGCATCGCAAAGGACTAGGGCTGGGAAAGTTGTTTTGGGAGTCAGGGACACTCAGCCCAGCACCTTCCAAGAAGGATTCTGAGTCAAGACTGGAGTTCCATTCCCCAGGGTGTCAACTTTTCCCCACCCTAGCCCTGCCCGGCTCGGGGCAGTGGCAGTTTAAATGCATCCTTGTCAGTGAATGCCATGCATTGGTCCCCAAGACTGTAGCCACTTCCCTCTGTTTATTTTCTGTGTTGCTACTACTACTAATAATGAAATGGGTACCTATGAACCCGTGTAAGTTCAAGTAACTGCTCTGCAGCTACAGTGTAGATACCAGACTACCCGAATGTACCTGTCTTGCTACACCAAGTCCCTTCCAGTGCCCACCCACTCGTGCTCCCAACCAGCCTCCCATGGAGTCCTGCTCAGCCCCCCTATAAATGCCCAGCCAGCTGGGCAGTGCTGGGCCAGGCTGGGTAATTAATGGAGTGGGCACAGCCAGTGTGGGTGCCCTTGGCCAGGTCTGAGCACAACTATGAGATGCCTAAAGATTTTCCCCAGCTTCTTCCTCCTCTCTCTCATGTCTTTCCTCTGCCCCGGTGCCCCCTACCTTAAGGAAGGCGGTAGATTTTCATTTCCCTTTCTTGGCCCATTCATCCTGACCTTGCTGTCCAGAATAAATCCTCAGAAAGCCCCAAGCCTTGGGGCTGGATGCCCGAACAGTGTCAGGCGTGATGTCACCCAGGCCTCTCTGGCACCCCCTTCCCAAGCTTTCATCCAGTTGGTAGCCTTTACCCACTGTGGGCTCCCCAAATCCACATAGACTCCCACATTCCACAGGCGTTGCTCCATGTCGTGGTCCCTGAGTACCACTGTAGCTCCTACTTTCTGGCCCTTTGATGGGTTTAAGATGCTTCCTATTGAGCAGTTGAAGGACTCAAAGAAAATCTTCCCAGTATTTCAAAAGCCTGTGTCCCCAGCCACACTGCCTATACCCCCCGCAGAGCTCAGCATCAGGCAACATGTGTCCCTTCATTCCCCAAGACTTCATCTCATACACTCATCCAGTAAATATTCAGTCAGTGCTTCCTGTGTTCCTGGAAAAAGTGAGGAGGTGGCCACTCCCTGCAGGGACCTAAGTCCAGAGGAGAAGACAGAGAAGTTGTGACGGGGTTCTGAAGCTCCAGAGGATCACCCTGCCCCAGCAAGGGCCCTCAAGAGAAGCTTCTCGGAGGAGGGGACTCCTGAACCTTATCTTGAGATTTGAGTCACATGGGAGTGAGTGGTAGGGAACAGTGTGCCAGGTGGAGGGAACAGCCCATGTGCAGGCCCAGAGGCAAGATCTCGATTTACCGAAAAGCCTGCCCCCTAGGAACTAGCTCTGCCCTTCCCCTGCTTTCCCCCAACCCTGGTGCCAGACCCTGGGAAGTTTCATGCCTGAACAGAAGGCACCCTGGCTCAGATGTGGAGTCCTCAACTTCTCCCCCATCATACCTGGTCCAGGATCTTGGCCTTGAGCTGAGGAAATAGGCGTCCCAAGTGAATTTGCGCTCGCCGCATCAGACCAGCGCTTAGGCTGCCTTGGACTCCCTTTGCCTCACCGCCTCTGGCTCTGTGCTTCCTGTCTCCATGCAGTGTCTCTTAGTGCCCCTTCATTGGGTAGGACTCAGGGGCGTCACTTCTGTAGATGGATTGGCCGTCAGCCCTTCTCTTTAAGGCATTTTCCTCTCTGTCTTTGCTTCTGCCTCCTCTTGCAACCTGTGTCTCTGATCGCTGAGGTCCGCACATCTGTCTTGCCACACCAGGAAGCCTCCCTCAGCTGTGTCACCAGGGCCTCTTTGCTGGAGAGTTTATGTCACCCTGTTCATAGGCCACTGGAGTGTTGAAATGAAGCACAGGCATGAACATGGAAATACCCTGCTTTAAGGGTCTCCCAACTAGATGTGACAGGTGTGATGGGCGAAATATTGGTTTGTTACAGAGTGGCTGAAGAAGACCTAGGGGTCCTAGTGGGCCACAGGCCATGTCTGCAGCGCAGCTGAAAGTGTGGGAGAAAATGCATCTACCCTGTTGATGGAATGGTGTGTGTCATTATCCCTATAAATGTGTGTCAGAGCTTAAAGGATAGGGAACATGGTATTTTTGCCAACCATAGGACTCCCAGGGGTGTGTGTGTGTGTGTGTGTGTGTGTTGCTGTAAATTAACAGGGCTTGCTCACCTGTTTCATTGTGACAACATGTATTTCATAAGCCACGCTGGATCGTGAATAATGACCTCGCCATCAATTCTCAGCACCAGCACTCCCCCCCCAAACATTCCTTGGATTTTCTTAGCTTCATGCAGCCTATGAGAGCTTCGTATATCCCTAACCCTCAAGGATACTGGAGGGAGCAGCTGAAGTCATGAATGTCAGGAGCATCACACAATACCTGGCACAGCTGTAGGTGCTCAGTAAATGTGGTTTCTCTTCTCCATGACCCAACTGAAGCTTCCCCAGGAATTCCACCTCTAAGGGGATCTTCCTGAAAAAATGGAAGGACTGGAATAGAGAGATGGTAGGTGTTTACTATTTTCTTAGACATTGGTTCCCTGATAGACATGGGGTGGGATGCCCAAATCTCACAAGGACACCCCCCTCCACTGCTGTGGGGGTCAGCATCCATAGGGCAGAGGCTCACCCTCAGGGAGCTGGAGAGCCTCTGGCAAGACTAGCCGCCCCCAGGGCGCCAAGACAGAAGCCAGAGGTAGGCACTGGGGCCAGATGAGTCTGGTCACACCCGGTGAGTGCCCTTGCCCGTGGCTGGGCCAGGCTGAGAGCATCCCACTTGGGCAGTCAAGTCCCACCCTAAGCTTTTCGTTTCTGCCTCCCTGAGCTTTGATCTTCCACTGGGGGCCACTCCACACACTTACTGCATGATTCATTTGGTTGATTACTTTCAAAGTTATTGACCTTAGGAAAATTCTCAGTTGTAAACAAACAAAAAAAAGGCTTTCTCTATGTAAATTATGCTGTTACTTTTTTCTATACACAAAGTATATATACCTATAAATATTATACATATATATATTATATATATATATATAAAGACTAATTCTTGTACAGACTGACATGGACCGATGGCCCATACTTTCTTCATGTCGTGCTGACTGTCACAGAATGAGTTCATGTAAGAAGTTGGTTTCATGTTTTCCTTTTGGGGCCACTTCTTTCCTTTCCTTGTTCTGTCTCTTTGTCTGTCTTCGTCTGTCTGTCTGTCCATCTCTCTCATTGCCAATGTCTCATTGCTGGGAAAGAACTGTCGATTCAGATGCCATCCAAGAAAGGAAGGCCAGCTGGATGGAGGGTCCACTGTGTATATTTGTACAGAATCATTTATAAAGTTTTCTACACTTCTCAAAAAAGTATTTCTAACTTGGGCTGTTGGACAGGTTGTGAGCCTCTGGGCCGGCAAGCCTATTGTTTCTTGTGTTTAGTGCCATGTTTAGTGAGAATCCAATGTCTGAATTATTTATGCCAATAAAGAATTTGAAAAATTACTGCATCGCACTGCCGCCAAAACAGGTGTGAATTCTGTTGTTGTCTGTGGTATAAAGGGGATCCTGTGATGTGATATCAGCCAATGTCTCAGTCAGCCATTGACACAACAAAGCTGTGTAACGAATTTCCCCACAAACTCTGTGGCCAACAACAGCTAGCATTTATTCTCATGCTCCTAGGTCTGGAGGCCCATATTGACTTAAATAAGGGTCCTTTCAAGATCAAGCCTGCTCCACCCATCTCCCTAATTCAGGACCCAGGCTGAAGGAGAAGCTCCCTGGGGCATGCTCTTCCTATGGCAGGTCCCCAGAACAGAAATGCTTAGCCAAACTGCATATAAAGACATTCAAGGCATCTTCTCAAACCACATTCACTAACATTCCAGTGGCCAAAGTAAGTCCCGTGATCCAGCCATTCATTTGCAAGGGGCCGTAAACTCTACCCAGAGTAGGAGGGGGAGGAAAGTGAATGTTTGCTCAACAACAATGCAAACTGTCACAGCCTGGCCAGGAATCCTTCCATCTGGCCAGCCGTGGATGAGTTTTCTCCCTGGGGATGCATATGGTGAGAATGTATAAGAGCATACACAGGTATGCACACACTGTGCACACACACACCCCCCAGCGTGATTCTACACATTGAGCACCTGCTCTGTCCCTGGCCCAGAAAGTGTTAAGCACAGTCATTAATTCCCACAACCACCCAATTCCTTTTGACAGAGGAAACTGGTGCAGAGGGATGAAGTAACCCGCCCAAGCCAAGGTGTGAACCCAAAGCCCACGTTCTCTTGGGCACACACACAGCATGACGGGCTCCTTGGTCACATGGATTACTAAAGCCTACTTTACAGAGTGCTTTTATGAAACCAGATCACTTCTCATCAGGAAAACTAGCCAGTGAGGCAGGGGCTATTCAACTCATCCAAAGCAGGAGGAACTGAGAGCTGGGGAAACAAGCCAAAGGGTAACTGACTCAGATTCCCAGCCCCCTTCCTGGAGACCATGCTGCAGAGAGATGAACTGGCCTCCTTGGCCCCAGTAAGTTCTTCCCAGCACGCAGTCCAGGAGCACGGGCAGCCTGATGGACCTGGACTCAAAGTCTAGCTCTACCACATGCAAGCTGTGTGGCCTTGGGTAAGTCGCTTAGCTGCTCTGAGCCTCCATTTTCATGTAATAGGCATAATTGTGGTAAAATAGGCATAATTGTGGCTTACGTGGAAGAACATAACTACTTGGAGCAGTGCCGGCCTCTAGTAAATGCTCTACGGATGTTAGTCGCTAGTGTTAGTTTGTTACTAATATGGCTGTGGAGTGGGGCCAGCCTTAGTGGGTAAAGAACAATCTCCGCTCCAAGTTTCTGCACCCCAGAGTGCCCCATCTCTGATGGGAGGTGACCCAGGCACCAGCCCACCCTCAGTGTCTCTTTCAGAGAATATCACCTGGTATCTAATGCTCTAAATTCACTGACCTGCCTTCATAAGCATGATTTTCTTTTTCCCTCTCAAAACAATCAAATGGGGTGGGTGGTATGAGTTGCCTCATCTTACAGATGGGGAAACTGAGGTTCCAGGAAGTGAAAGTTTCCCACAGCACCTGAATTTCAGTCCCAGGTTATGTTACTTAGACCAGCCTTGTGACCTGGCTGGGCCATGATGTCAACTGTCACAGCCTAGGTTTCTTGTGACTATAAAATTGGGATAACAATTGCTCTCACTTCAGAGGGCTGTGATCAGGATTAAAAACAGGTAAAATACTTAACACACTGCATGACATAAACAACCAATAAACATTATATATTTCCAGCCTGGATCTGACATTTAGCCCTGGGATAGTGTTGACGTGGGAAGAAAGTGTGAGACAGAGCAGAAACTTCCATCCCCTCCTCTTTTATTTCTAGCAGAAGAGAAGGGGAGAGGTTTCCCTGGGGCCTGGAACTAATTGATTGTCCCGGTTCTGACTTGTGGTCCTCTGTGGCCGCAGGGCCACCATCAATCAAGCACAGCCGGTGTTAAGCTGAGTACGGGAGGCCTTGCAAGTCAACGGAACTGAACGGCTCATTAACCACCATGCACAGGCTGCAAGGAAAGTGCCTGGGAGCGAGAAACAACAAGAGAGGCAGTCACCCAGCCGCCCCAGTGGCAGGGACGAGGCCTCTCAAACCTTTCTGGCCCCTGGGGTCCTCCTCACCTTTGCCCAAACTGAGACCTTCCGGAGCCTACCCTCATCTCCTGTCTCCCATTGGCCTCTTCCTAGGCACAATGCCACTAACAAGCCAAACAAGGGTATATGCATTCTTATGTACTGAGAACAGTGGCTTCAGCCAGTGCCGAGTTTTCCTGAAATATGTCAATAGCAGGCTAGTGAGTGTGATCAAAAAGCAAAGGGGCACTGGGTAAAACGAGATGAGGTGCTGTTCCGTTGCTACAGGACTTGTCAGGGCCTTTAATATGTTCATGTACCTCATGAACTCTCCCAGAGTGGACTAGAGTATATAGGTTTCCCAACTCTTTTGACCTCAGAACCCTTTGTTCACTATATCTTAGAAGATACATATTCCAAGGGAGAAACCTTGCTCTCAGCCATGGGAAAAATTCAAAGTATATTCTTGGGCCTTTTACAGACCATATAGTATGAGAGTCCATGTTTCCTGCATTGTTAGATGAAAAGGAAAAATGGGGTAACTGATGCATTGTCTCAACTTCTTATTTTGTTTTGTCAAAAAACAGAAAAATCCAAATAAGGTCTCTCCACCACTTTACTATCAGACTTCCCAGGGGGCTCAGTAGTAAAAAAAAAAAAAAAAAAAAAATCTGCCTGCCAATGCTGGAGACACAGGAGATGCAGGAGACTTAGGTTCAATACCTGGGTTGGGAAGATCCCCTGAAGGAGGAAATGGCAAGCCACTTCAATATTCTTGCCTGGGAAATCCCATGGACAGAGGAGCCTGGAAGGCTATGGTTCATGGGGTCGCAAGGAGTCAGACATGACTTAGGGACTAAGCACGTGTGCACCTTACTATCACCACTGTTTTATGAAAGAAAGGCTAAAAATTAGAGCAGCCACCATTTGGGGGAATAAAAATGAAAATATCCTTATATTTTTCATTTCTCCAAAGCCCAGTGAACACGCTGACACAGACCAGCACGAGTCCATATTCAAGTGTTTGGGGGCCTCACGCTTAGTGTGGTAGGTCCAGGGCTCTAGGGTTTGACACCAGGACTCTGAACCCCAGTCCTTCCATTCATTGCCCAAAGGCCCTGAAGAGCTGTCATTCTGTGTGCCCTTCCCCTTCCTCTACCTGTGATCTCAGGAAGGCCGTGGTCCAGCTGCTAGAGCTGCTCTTGCATCCCCCTAGGGCAGCTGTTAGCCAGGACTGGACTGGTCACAGAAGTACCAAACTAGGCAGTCTTCGTCTTGAAGGAGGATGACCTCTGAGGCATACCTTACACTCTGGAGCCCTCCTCCCCCGCAGGATCAGGCTGAGGCTGGACCTAGCCTGAAATGGTTCCTTGCCTGCCTTCTCCCCACCCATCATCCCTGGGAACATGTCTTTAATAAATGACTCACTCACAACTCCTTAGGATCTGCTTCTGGGAGAAGCCATGCTAAGACAGTCACCCATGCCAGTCTCAGAGTCTCAATTTCCTCAGGCATCATATTAGGACAATAATCATATCTAACTTCTTAGCTTCAGGAAGCTGATATATGTGAGCCATTTAGCATGGAGCCTAGCTCATAATTCAAGAAAAGCTGATACTTGCCTTTGTTATTACATTGTTATTGGAGCCTATGTGTCTTTGGAGTTTGCAGCAGCTCTCTCTCCAGCTCAAAACCCAAGAGATCAGTCTCGTACAAGAAAGACTGGCTTCTGAGCAATGGTGCACCTGTAAGGTCCTCACCTATAGACCCAGCCCCCCCCTGCCCCCACTCCCTGCCAGGAGGTACTCCCAGAACAGGGGCTAGAGCCTGAAGCTCTAGCACCGGACTCCTTCCCCTCTGACCGTTCATCCAGAAAGAACGAAGCTTCAGTGCCTCCAACCATACCTCTGAGGATTTCAATTTATTTGATCGCTTCCTCTTTTCTTTTTTAAATATCTGACTCGCTACCAGGAGGCTGACTATGGGGTTAGGCTTCGGAGGGAGGGTGGGAAGCAGGTCTGTGATCTTCTGGTCCAGCATCATCCTGATTCTTTGTTCTATGTGACATTTTCCAACCTCAATGAGCCTTTTTTTTTTTTTTAAGGAAAATCAGATCCCACGTAAAGAATAATGGCTAGAAGTTCTTCAAGGAACAATAAATTACAACACCACTTTGATAAGGAGGCAGAGGTGAAACATAGCTGAATGATGTCCCCTAGACACTGACCTGGAGGAGGAGGTGAATTGACCAGCATCACTCACTTAGGCCAGATTTGCAGTTGTTTTATTACATGTCTAATTAAGTCCTCCTAAGGCTGGTTTAGCTTTCACTTGTAACATATTTGAAGTGATGTTTGGTTCCATTGCTGCTTTCTCTATCTTGAAGTAAACATTCAGATCAAAGGACTTAATGTTACTCTTCATGACAACAGGGGATCAGCAACCTCCAGCCCCCAAGCCCCACCTGACTAGCCACCTGGTTTTGCACAGCCCACAAGAATGAGTCTTTTATTTTTAAATGGTTGAAAAAAGAAGATTCTGTGACATATGAAAATTATATGGAATTCAAATTTCAGTGTCCATAAATAACATTTTATTGGGACACAGCAACACACACGGTATGGTCTGTGAAGCTAAAAATATTTACTATCTGGTCCTTTACAGAAAATTTTCGCTGACTCCTGCAGTACAGAATTGTCAGCACTTTCTAGGGAAGGAGGAAACAGGTCTGTTCAGAGTAGGACAGTGAGAGGACATCAAGCCACACTGATTTTGGGAAGAGGGTTCTGTGTCAAAGGTAAGGGTCCCTTTTTCCTTGGCTGCCCACCCTGTCTTCTCTGCATGGATGTGTATATCCCAGCAGTCCTTTCTGCTCCATGACTATATGATTAAGCCCCACCTACCCATAGCTGAAAAAGTTGGCTTAAAGCTCAACATTCAGAAAACGAAGATCATGGCATCCGGTCCCATCACTTCATGGGAAATAGATGGGGAAACAGTGGAAACAGTGCCAGACTTTATTTTTGGGGGCTCCAAAATCACTGCAGATGGTGACTGCAGCCAGGAAATTAAGACTCTTACTCCTTGGAAGGAAAGTTATGACCAACCTAGATAGCATATTCAAAAGCAGAGACATTACTTTGCCAACAAAGGTCCGTCTAGTCAAGGCTATGGTTTTTCCTGTGGTCATGTATGGATGTGAGAGTTGGACTGTGAAGAAGGCTGAGCGCCGAAGAATTGATGCTTTTGAACTGTGGTGTTGGAGAAGACTCTTGAGAGTCCCTTGGACTGCAAGGAGATCCAACCAGTCCATTCTGAAGGAGATCAGCCCTGGGTGTTCTTTGGAAGGAATGATGCTAAAGCTGAAACTCCAGTACTTTGGCCACCTCATATGAAGAGCTGACTCATTGGAAAAGACTCTGATGCTGGGAAGGATTGGGGGCAGGAGGAGAAGGGGACGACAGAGGATGAGATGGCTGGCTGGCATCACTGACTCGATGGATGTGAGTCTGAGTGATCTCCAGGAGTTGGTGATGGACAGGGAGGCCTGGCATGCTGCAGTTCATGGGGTCACAAAGAGTTGGACACGACTGATCGACTGAACTGACCCATAAGCTGATTGGTTTAGGGGTAGACACCTGACCCAAACTGAACCAATCAGATGTCTTTTCCTGGGGATTTCGAATTCTGAACTGGGGCTTGCAGGGAGGGATTGATTAGTATTAGAAGTCAGTCTGTGACTCAAAGACCTTCAAAAATTTCTGCTGCTGACAGAATTTCTGCATTTCCTCAGATTCCTTGGATTCTCCAGCTGGATTCTAATCAGTTCTTCCCCCTTTCTCCTCTTTTCCCCAAAGCTCGGTTAGAATTTTTGTTGATGTTATTTGCAAACCGAACAAACCTGAAACCCAAGGCTCTAGCCCAGATCTCTGCTCATCATTCACATGATATGATGTCAGGTCTTAAGGTCATTTCTTCTTGCAAAGGAGCCTTACAAAACACCCAGAGTCAAGAGGATGAAGACAGTGACCCTCTAAGTAAATTAGAAAGATTAAATTTGAGCAAAGATGACAGGCTTTATTTTTAAATATAAAAACATTGTACAAACCAATTTTAGAGTCAATTTCATTAACAGTGTTCTTAACACTAATATTTTATTAGATAAGTTGTTAAACCTATTGGCGGCCCAGTTTTTTCATCATCACCAAATGATAGTATGACGTGACCTTGTAAAACTAATGTCAAGATTGATACAGAATCACTAAGAAGCCATGGAAACATAACGGGAGTTGCATAAGGAAACAGTATCACACCGTAGAGAAAAGAGAGAGGGCTTCACAGTCAGCCAGACTTGTGCTGGCATCTCAGCTCTGTTGCTGTGTGACCTTGGGCAGGTTGCTTAACCAATCTGAACCTCAGTTCCACCATTCACATAGCAGAGACAGTACAAGTCTCAATCACGTGTGCATGCTCAGTCACTCAGTCATGTCTGACTCTTTGTGACACTATGGACTGTAGCCCACCTGGCCACCTTGTCCATGGGATTTTTCAGGCAAGAATACTGGGGTGGATTGCCATTTCCTGCTTCAGGGGATCTTCCCAACCCAGGGATCAAACCCAAGTCTCTAGTATCTCCTGCACTGCAGGTGGATTCTTTACTGCTTGAGCCACTAGGGAAGCCCACAGGTCTCTATGCCATAGAGTTATTGTGAGCAGTAAGTGATATAATTCACATTAAACCATTTAACTCCATGCCAGGCACAGAGGTAGCCCTCAACAACTGATAGCTGTTGTTACCAGTTTTATGATAGATTACCCACAGAAAGGCCAGCACTATTTCAAGGTGGCAGTCACCCTTCCTCCCCATTTCTCACAGTTTAAACAATCCTGTGGCCTCCGCCTCACCTGCCCCTACCTCAAGTCTGTGGGCTACCTGGTTCCAGCTACCCTCTCTTTCTTTCTCATCTTCCCATCAAAGGTTGATGTTCAAGATGCAAGGTCTTTGCCAGAATGAACTTGGAGACTTCCAGCACCTCTGAGAGAGCAGGTTCTTCTGAGGCTTTCAGGGCCCTCGGCATCCCAGTAAATTGTATCAAGATATTTGCATTTCAAATACCCCACTCCAGTACTCTTGCCTGGAAAATCCCATGGATGGAGGAGCCTGGTGGGCCGCAGTCCATGGGGTCGCTAAGAGTTGGACAAGACTCAGCAACTTCACTTTCACTTTTTACTTTCATGTATTGGAGAAGGAAATGGCAACCCACTCCAGTGTTCTTGGCTGGAGAATCCCAGGGACGGGGGAGCCTCGTGGGCTGCCGTCCATGGGGTTGTACAGCGACTGAAATGACTTAGCAGCAGCTTAGCAGCATTTGCATTTCAAATAACCCCACCCTAATCCCCTCAGAGTCCATGGTGGAGCAGAGGTTAAAGCATCTGCCTGGAATGCGGGAGACCCTGGGTTGGGAAGACCCCCTGGAGAAGGAAAATAGCAACCCACTCCAGTACTCTTGCCTGGAGAATCCCATGGAGGGAGGAGCCTGGTAGGCTACAGCCCATGGGGTTGCAAAGAGTCGGACACAACTGAGTGACTTCACTTTCACTTTCACTTTCAATTTCAATCCCCTCAGAGGCTTCTTTTCTGGACCTTGAGGTGATTTCCTCACACCCACATCAGTACCCTGAGTACTGTAAAGGGACCTCCACACACAGTATAGCCTCTCTAGCCTGGTAAACCAGGCACCAAGCGGGGAAGGCCTGCTTTGGGCCAGGAGGTTTAGACTTCGTCCCCTGCAGTGATGCTCCAAAACTGTGCTGATACACGGTAGCCACTAGCCACTTGTGGTTATTTACATTTAAATTTAGTTAAAATTGGGCTTCCCTGTTTCAGATGGTTAAGAATCTGCCTGCAATGCAGGCGACTCAGGTTTGATCCCTGGGTCAGGAAGATCTCCTGGAGAAAGAAATGGCTACCCACTCCAGTATTCTTGCCTGGAGAATTCCACGAACAGAGGACCCTGGTGGGCTGCAGTGCATGGGGCAGCAAGAGTCAGACACGACGGAGTGACTAACGGTTAAAGTTTGAAAAGCAAGTCTCCATCAGACCTGCCGCATGTGGATAGAGTTTAACCACCTTAGTGCCCACATGGCCATAATGGCAGGAAATTCCACTGAGTGCACCGCACCAAGCGAAACTGTCATCACTCCCACTTTCCAGATGAGAACACTGAGGCTCAGAGCCATTCAGCTGTGTAGTTAAGCCAGGATAGGCACCAGGCCTCTGATTCCAAGCCACCAGACTGCACTGCTTCTCCTACAAGAGCCAGGCTCTGGGGCTGGGCTCCAAGGAGAACAAGACAGATGAACTTGGAAGACAGAGAGGTGAGCTGAAAAACTGACAGTACCATGTGACAGCCCACAGGCTCTGTGGGCCCAGGGATGCCTTATCCATTGCGCTCGGAATATCCTACCTCCTGCGTTCATTCCCACGATCAACAAACTTTCTCGAATGCATGCATGTGCTCACTCACTCAGTCATATCTGATTCTTTGCAACTCCCTGAACTTTAGCCTGCCAGGCTCCTCTGTCCATGGATTTTCCAGGCAATACTGGAGTAGGTTGCCGTTCCCTTCTCCAAGGAATCTTCCCAACCCAGGAGTCGAACCTGCATCTCCTGCATTGACAGTCAGATTCTTACTACCTGTGGTTATAAACCCCTTGAAGTGTAATGAGTCTGAGTGGAGATGTATGTGTACAATCCACAGTGGATTTCTAAGGTGTGAAAAAAAAAAAAGCAAAAGGAATGTAAACTATCTTCTTAACAATTTTGTATAATGGTTACATATTGATGTAATCATTTTCGACTAGATCTGGTTAAATAAAATACCTTACTATCATTAATTTTGCCTGTTTCTTTTCAGCTTCTTAAAGTGGCTACTAGAAAGCTTATAATTAGGTCTTTGGCTTGCAGCATATTTCTCCCATCTGTTGCTGCCCTGGAAGGCCTTCTGAGTGCCAGGCCCTGTGCTCTGCAAGGGGCTACAGGGTGAAACCAGAAAAGAATTCAGCTCCAGGCTGACAGACCCCTGGAGCCCAGGCAAGGAACCCGCTATGCCACTCCGAGATTGGTCTCTGCAGCTGGTATCCCAGCTCCCAAGGTCCACCAGCCCTGCCTTCTGCACAGGGATGCTGGTAAGCTACGTGTACAGGGCTGCATGTGCAAATCTGGGGCCGTAAGCAAATGACTAATCTTTTCTGTTTCCTCATCTGTAAAATGAAAATAATTGCCCCTGCCTCCTAGAGTTATTTTAGAGATGGAGTAAATGAATGAATGCAAAGTGCATATCCCATAGTAGGTGCTTCACAGATAACTAAGGTTAGCAACTAGGGGTGGTGTTTTCCCCTACAGCAATTGGCAATGTCTAGAAACATTTGGGGTGTCACACTTAGAGGGAGGAGGTTGCTAGTGGCATTTAATGGTGGAAAGCAGAGATATTGCTAAACCTCCTACCATGCAGGGTTCAGCTCCCACCTCAAACACTAATCAATAAATAGCATTGAGGTTTAGAAACTGTGCTGTATGGCAATGGCTATTATTGTTATTAATAAAAACACCTGTGAAGATTACCTAATTAAAGGTACAATCATGAGGAGGTAGACTCCCTGAAGACAGGGATTTTTTAATCAGTCTTTATCACTGCTGTATCCCCAGAGCCTAGGGCAGTGCCTGGCACGTAGGACGTGCTCAGGACATATTTGTTAAATGAATGAGTGAAATGGCAAGACTCCTCCTTGTCAAAGTACCAAATGCTCAAAGTATGAAAGGGCATGGTAGATCATCATTTCGATAGATACATTTTTTAATACAAGAAACATTTGCTGAGCACCTACTGTGTGCCGCACTCTGTGATTGAGTACTGAGGGTTTCATAGTGTAAAGGGGACAGAGGAGATGGGGCTCAGTTTTGTGGGCAAGATGGACAAGTGAACTGGCCCTTCTGGCAAAGGGCAGTAAGTGCTGACTGGGGGCAAGAGTGAACCCAGGGGTGGGGGGAGGTCAGGGAAACACCTGACTAGCGTGGGAGATGGACTCAGAAAAAGCTTCCAGGAGAAGGTGATGTCGGGAGAAATCGACTAGCTTTTCTAGAACACTCTCCCCATTTCTGGAGTCCCCTTAACAGCATCCTGCTGGAATCTTTTGACTGACGGGGAGCTCATTCCCTCACAAAGCAGAACATCCTGTGATTTCTCACTGCTTTTTCTTTTTTTTTAGATTTTTTTTGATGTGGGCCATTTTTAAAGTCTTTATTGAATTTGTTATGAACATTGCTTCTCTGTTTTATGTTTTGTTTGTTTTGGCCATGAGGCATGTGCGATCTTAGCTCCCCGACCAGGGATCGAAGCCACAACCCCCACCCCTACATTGGAAGGTGAAATCTTGACCACTGGACTGCCAGCGAAGTCCCGCTCACTGCTTCTTTCTAGAATATGCTCTTTACTAGTGAGATAACCAGGGGCCAGGGTGCAGTCGCCTAACTCAGAGCCCTTCCCATCTGGAAGCCCCAGTCTTCACCCTGGCCACCTGCCCCACGTCTGGCTCAGAAGGACCCCATGGCTCACAGCCCAGCCAGCTGCTTGCTTCCTTCTCAGCCTGACAGGTCAGGCCAGCTGAGTCACGGGCTCAGCTTCTCCCAACCCATGTGGGGTCTGAGCCTGGGCAAGGGGGATGGGCTGCTGGCCAGATTGCCCGTTAGTCACACCAAAAAGGAGCCCATGAACCTCACTGAGGATTAGACCTAAGAACATTCTGGAATGGCACGCTCCACCCTGGAGCTCCCCGAGGGGCAGACCCAGCAGACAGGCATGTTATTCTACCAGTGAGGACACCAGGGAACACAGTTTATGTGTGTGTGTGTGTGTGTGTGTTGCCAAAGAATGGTCTTAAAATAATTATTATTGCAATGGATTGTCATGGTTAATTATTAGAAATTGTCAGCTCCATGTGGACAGGGGTCCATCCTCACTGTTCACTGCTGTATGCCCAGTGCCTGTAAGAGTACTTGGCCCATAGGAGGTGCTCAACAAGTTCTTTGTTGAGTAAGTGCATAGACAACAAGCAACAACTACTTCCTATTTTTGGAGGACATTCTACAAGGAATTACGCCTATATGTGTCTTAAATTTATCATCAGTCTCCATCAGCAGGGCACATAGCACCCAGCGTGGGAACCCACGCACAGTAGGTGTTCAGTAGATGTGATTGAGTAAAGAGGCAGGGGCTGGCATTTTCTCATTTATTCTTATACAGCCCCGGCAGAGAAGCACCTCTTTGGCACCTCTTAGAGATGAAAAATTGAGCCCCGGAGAAGGGAAGTGACCTCTGAAGGTCACCCAAGTTGGTGAGGAAGAGCCAGGGCTTAAACCCATGTCTGTGTGGTTGCAGAGCCCGTGTGTGCTCTTAACTGCTAGGTCCTGCTGCCCCTGGCAGTGAGGGGCTAGGGCAGGGGTGCAGGGCCTCTGAGAAGGGGTACTGGGGACAGAGTAGGGACCACTTTAGCACTCCCCAGTCTTGCCCTGTGTGTCCCAGTCGCAAAGCCCTTTCGACATGGCATCCCATTTGGTGTTCACTGGAGCTTCAACAAAGCCCAGAGAGGTAGAGTAACTTGCTCAAGATCACACAGCAACTTCAGCAGAGGTCTCCTGATACTATGTCCAATGTTCTTACCCCTAAAGTCCACCTGTGGCTCCACCTCAGAGCCCTAATACAGGCAGGGACTCATGCAGGTCAGAAAAGAAAGCTTATGTTTCAGCATACACACAGACTTTGTTTTTCCAGGCAGCCTGACCCAATACATCTGGTGGTAAATCCAAATTCCGCACTTTGCTCTATGACCTCGAGACTTGGCTTCCTGTCTCTGAGCCTCGATTTCCCTATCTAAAAAATGATTCTTCACTTTGCAGGTAGCAACTAAAATCCCTGACTTGGTGCCTCTCCTGCTGTGTGACCTTGGGGGCAACGCTTAGCTTCTCTGAGCTTTGAATTTTTTTTTATTTTTTCATCTGCTAAGTGGGGTTAAATAAATACCCACCTTTCAGGGCCCAGGAGAGTTAATGGGGGGTCCGTGTGGGGAACCATGCAGGGGCCTGGCATGTAGTAAGTGTTCAATAAAAGATGGTTTTGGGGATCCTTTGTGATTGCAGTGGGTGGCCCTCCTCAGGACCCTGCGGGCCCAGCCTGGCCACTGCAGACCCAGCACACATGCTCGCGGCTGCCCCCAGCCAGCTGGGGGGAAACCTGAGCCACCCTCCTCCTAGGCAGAGGCTGTCACTGCCACTGCTGCCTCTGAAATGAAAGAAAGGTCAGAGCCTAGGGAAGCCGGGCTGGGTGTGTGATGGAGGCAGCCGGCAGGCGAGGAGGGGAGGGGTGGCCAGCGGCTGCCTGACTGCCCCGGTCTCTCCAGGGGAGGCCTGAACCAGCCTGGCCTGGGTGCAGGCCCCCTTGCCCCGGCTTTGACCCCCTGGCCCCGGCAGAGCCGCCTCCCAGCCTGCCCCTGGGGAGGGGCCACCTGGTGTCAATTAAGCCCCAGCCACAAGGCTCACGCCACGCCAGGCGGCTGATTAGTGCCGCTGGCCTCTCCAGATGGGGAGCACGGCCTGAGAGGGGCGCCTGCCACCACGCCAGGAGGAGGCCTCGCCGGAGCCGGTGAGTACCCAGGTTGGGGGGCCCACTCCCAGGCCGGCGGGCCTGGCTAGCCCGACTGGGCCGTGGTAGGGCAGAGGGGCTCACTGCAGTCTCTGCTTTGCTGGGGCATCTCAGGCTTCTAGCATCCCTGACCCCCTTTGCTTTGGCTTGACCTGCAGGGACCAAATGCCAGCCTGGAGGCCTTCTCCCTGGATCGTGCAGCTGCAGGGGCCACCCCCCGCCTGTGGCTGAAGGGGACCTGAGGGGTGAACAAAGAGCCAGTCAGCCCAGAGGGAGGCTTTAGGGTCCCAACTCTTTCCTCGTCACCCTGAAAGAACTGGCTCTTTGTGCCAGCCCGTCTGGGCACCCAAGGCCACGCATGTTCCTCCAGCCCGCCAGCTCATGCCGTGGGGTGGCCCCGTTTGGTTGCCTGGCATGAGACCCCTGCAGGAAGCTGACATGGGGGGCTGCTCCCTCCCCAAGCCAGAGCTCAGGGGGAGTCCTCTGGTTTCAGAGTGCCGCATGGTTCGGTGCACAGCCGGGGGCAAGTAGGGCCCTGGCCTAGGACCCCAGAGGCTTCTGGGGCGTCATCCAGCATGCAGGCTTCTGCAGGGTCTGAGCTACCCCATGGTACCCAGTGGGGAGTCAGTCCCAGTAGTGGCAAAGGAGGGGACAGCTGCCAACCCATGGCACAGACTAGGGGGCTGGTCAGAGAGAGGTCCAGCTCGGTACCTCCCAGCTACACGGTGACTTGTCCTGGTGCCCACACTTTGACCTGTGGGCCCAGTTTCTGGCTGAGAGGTGTGCTATTATCCATGAACCGGGTCCCTGGTGACAGATGGCATTGTCCCTTGGTGGTACCACTGGGTGGTCTGCAGCCTCCGCCAGCTTGGGGCGGAGGCAAGGTGTGTTTGGAACAGGATGGCGGACCCTGGGGGGATGGAGCTATGCTGGTGTGTGTCCACGTGCTTGCACCACGTGGGGTGACTTTAGGAGCAGAGGAGGATCACCTGTGTGGATCACTGGAGCCCGTTCTGGATGGTGGCTCCAACACGTGGTTGGCTCCGACACGTGGGCTCGGGAGGAAGGACGGGCTGCGGGCAGAGAGCCCTGTGGGCAGCAGGGCACAGCTACACGTCCCCATCTGTGTGTATGTGTGTGGTTGTATTGATGCCAGTGCTGTGCAGACGGGGGCTCCTTGGCAGTGTCCCTGGGTCGTTGCAGTCTGCTCTTGCCAGCTCAGTCCATCGTGGAGGTTAGGGGGCAGTGTTTCCCAAGGGGAACACCCACGAGCTCCCTGGCGAGCCAGCTAGGTCCCAGTCGTGCACCCCAGGCCCTGAACTTGCTCTGTGTCCAAGGCACCATTCCCACTGGGCTGGCTGAGGCCAAGACAGGCTGGTGGCTGGAATCCGAAGGCTCGGTCCCTGGAATGTTGTCTGTGGGCCTGGGGTGAGCGGGGGCGACCACAGCTGAAGCTCAGCTGGTTTCTGGGAAGTACTGGATCTAGTTCATTCCTCCATAAATATTTATCACAGGCCTCCTCCAGGCTACAACCTGGGCTCAGAACTGGCATTGTGAGAGTGAACCTGGAATTCATTCACTCACTCACAAGTATTGATTGAGAGACCCCTAAACTTGGTGGTGACATTTCGTGGTAGAGTTCAAATCCATTCCTTTTAATCCATAAAAGGAATTATTCCTTCATTCACCCCACAATATTTATGGAGCAAGTGCTATGCACCACTATGCTGGGCTCGCCACTGCAGTTGCACCAGCGAGTCTGGGAAATGAGAAATCATCCTCTCTTCCAACTTTCCTTGCTGTCTGTACACAGCAAGCCTGGATCTGGAAGAAAGCCAGGTGCTTAAGAAACAGAAGAACCTTGAGGGCCCTTCTCTGGTCCTTTCGCAGCAAGGCATAAGGGCCCCATTTAGCCATGCAGCTGCCACTAGAATGTCCCCAGTGTTTACCTGGAATTAGTAACTTTCATTGGAACCCAGTGGTCATGACAAGAACAGGGTGAGCTTTACACACACACGTGGTTTAACTTCCTTTTCCAAAGGAAATTGTGATCATTTTGATGATTAACTACCAGGTATGCCAGAGGCACTTGCTCAGGTAACTAATAAATACTAGAAGGTGCCACTTATTATTTTCCACAAGTCAGGCATATACAGGATTCATCTTTTTGAAGCTGTGCCCAGGTCAGCTGGCAGCCCTATTACTTCCTCATTTCATAGCTATACAAAAAAGAGGCTGTGAGGGGGCTTCATGACCTGCCCCAGGCCTTTCTGGCTCCAGAGCCCAAGCTTTTAACCTCTAGGCTAGAGTCCTTAGGGAGTTTCTGTCTAGATAGGGACATGAGCAGAACATCTACAAACAAAATTAGAGTGGGGCGACAAAAGGGAGGATGTGCCCCATTCAAGCGGGCGGTGGGGCAGCTGGAAAATGCAAAGAGCTCCCGAGTCTTTGCAGCCGCAGAGCACTTTTGTCCAAAAGTAGAGCAGAGCAGAGATGGCCTGGGTGTGAATCTCGGGTGGGGGTCTGGCCCAGTGCAGCCCGGGCTCCCTCTCATCCCCTGCCCTTGGGGAGGAGGCCAAGGTCCCTCAGTGAAACCCTGGGGTGTGTGGGCAGCTGGCAAAGCACTTTGGTGTGAAGTCAAAGCCAGCCAGGGTGGACATGGCAGGTGAGGTCACCTGGCAGGTGAAGGCGAGGTGGCCTGAAATGTTTGGAGAAAGGCAGGCATGGGGGCCGGGGAAAGATGAGGCAGTCATTCATTGATTTATTCATTGATTCACTCACTCAGCAAACACTCACTAAGCTCCTACTCCAGGCAGGGTACTGGTCAAGGCACAAGGATTAGAGGGGTGACGATGGTAAACCACGCTCCTTCCCTCTGCCAAGAACTGATCCTCAACACAGCCTTTGCACTGAGGGCAGAAGGAATGGCTCCTTCCTTCAGTAAGGGATACTGCCACCTGGCCTTGATCTTGGCACTGGGGTTATAATGATTAACAGGTGGAGGGAATGCTTTCTAGAAAGGGAGAGTGAGGGAAGCAGGAGAGGGCAGCCGAAGGGGCTTAACAAGCCTGGAGACGCTCAGCTGACCCCATGGGGGCTCCAGAGTGTGAGTGGCACGGCGGAGTTGATCCCACCTTGAGGCAAGGGGGCGAGCCTTTAGGATCCCCATGTTGGCTAGTCACTGGTGCTGTTAGGGTGAGGGGTGTCATCTTTCCCCAACAAACCGGCTTGGCTACATAAGGCCGTTCTCCGGGAATAAAGATCAGCAGCTGGGGAGTGCGTACATTGCTGGACAAAGGACACTCGGGCAAGGCACCAAATTGGCCTCCTGTGCCGCCCCTGAGAATTTCCTAGTGGGGTGGAGGAGGCAGGCAGTGGACGGGTGAGGGAGGGTGCCCTGGCCCAGTGGAGAAGCACAGAGGGCTGGCGGAGGCCAGAAGGGGGCCCCAGACCCAGTGTGGGAAGTCAGGGAAACGGGGCCTCAAGCAGCCTGGGGCCTGGATTCAAATCCTAGCACTGCCATTTGCCAGGTGACGGCCCCAGGCCAGGTCCTTCCCTCCCGGAGCCTCTGCTTGGTCGGCTCTCCGCTGTGGATGCTACCTGGGGCTCCCTCCTGGAACAGTGGGTAGGACTTGCATGTGATCCGAGTGGCCCCATTCCTGGGACACACGGTAAGTGCTGGGATGCTGCAGATGGTGGAGCTGGTGGATGGACGTGGGGTCAGGTTATAGAGTGCTGTGAGCCTACAGAGTCTAGTTCTTTCCCGAGAGTCCCAGAGAGCCCTGGGAGCCCTGGGATGTGAGCCAGAAACGCCTGCCAGGGTCAGGTCCCGAGTGTCATCGGTACTTTGGGTCCTTCAGGTGGAGGCAAAGAGGGGATGCGTGTGGACGGAGCAGAGTTGCCCCCAGGAGGAAACAGTGCCCTGAAACTGACCGAGAGGGGGAAGGCCCCCATGGTCTCCCCACACCTTGCTCCCAACACACAGAGCCCGGGTCTGAGCAGACAATCTCTTCCTCTAGGCACCACACCCTTGTCCAACCATCCATCCATCCATCCATTCATTTATTCAACAGCTATTTCCAGAACTCTGGCTACATGTGCCAGGCTCTGAGGATGTGTTAGTAAGACAGAAAGGATCCCTAATCTCATGGAACTCAGTTTGTGGTGGGGAGGGGGGTCATTAAACACCAAGGACAGGGGACAGAAAGAGGGACATGGCCAAGGGGTTGAGAAGATGGAAGCTTTGAGCGGTTTCTGGGCATGGTAGGAGTGGGGGGCGGGCAGAGGCCTGGGTTCAGGGCTGTGAGGCGTGAGCTCAGCATGGGCAGAGGACAGAGGATCTTCTCTGCTTTTGACCTTGGGTGGCCTCGGCCTGCAGCGACGTGAAGCCAGGTTTCAGTTCCCAGCCAGAGAGTGGCAGTGAGCGCTAAGTCCTCGTCACTAGACCAGTCGCCCATGACAAGGCCCTTGCTCTTCGGCTTTGCAGAAAAGAATTCCCACAAAGATGGAAAGTAGTGGAGCAAGTAAAATGTTTATTAGGAGGAAGAGTACCGTATGTGTAAATAGACATGTTGGTGGACTCAGAGGCGCACCCGCCGTGGTAGCTTGAATCACTTCTTTGGGGCATCTCTTCCTGGTTTCCTTTGGCCACTTGTCTTGCTTTGCCTGATTCCAAGGTCGTATTTGGTTTAAGTCAGAATCCTCCCACGTGTGCACACACACCTCTCAGCCAAGATGGATTCTGGTGAAGAGGCAAGGGTAGGTTGACATCACTTACTGTGAGGTGACGCTCCCACCCTTTTGACCTCCAAGGAGCCTTTCTGGGCAAGCATAGTTGGGAAGGTCACCTTGACCTTGACAATGCGGAATACGTGGTCTCTTATCTGAGCAGGACTCAGCTCATCCTCCTCTCCATCTTGGAGTGTCTGTCCACAGGGGACGAACTCCAGCTGCCCAGCCTGGGGCCCATCCATCTCCTGCCTCACTTTTCATCCAGAGCTCAGCTGGGAAAGGGAGGTGGCGTGCAGGCCAGGAGGGACTGTCTAACTGAGGATCACTTGAGTGCATGAGAATGTGCGTGCAGGGCTGTGGAGGGTGTGGATGTGTGCAAGAATGTGTTTAAAGGCAAATGTGTGCGATAAAGAGTGTGGAGGGTATGTGTATGAGCGTGTGTGAGTACATGTGGTGAGGAAGCCCCTGTGAGGGTGTGTGGGGGGGCAGTTGTGGTGGGGGAATGCACATGTGTATTGAATGGTGTGTGGGGGCCGTGTGGGGGTGTGTAATGAATGAGCTTGCCTGTGTGTGGTACATACACAGGCACACGTGAGGGTGTGTGAGAACCAGCAAGTGAAAGGGTGTGTGTGTGGGGGTGGGAGTGTATCTGTGTGCATGGGTCTATACTTGCAAGTGTGTGTCTATGTATTTTCATCAAATTCTGGATTCTAAGAGCCAGAAAGAGTCTTGAATCCCCTTCAGTCCAACCCCCGCCTGCCCACCCCAATAAGCCACTCGTGCGTGCACAGCACCCTACAGCTTGCACTTTTCCTATTCATTCATTGTTCCCTGCCCCACCCCCAGCAGCCCTGGGAACATGGCTTCAACCCATTCGACAGATGTGGCAACTGAGGCCCCCAGGCCAAGAGGGAGGTGGGGGCAGTGCCTTCAGGTCCCAGGACTCTGTTTCTGGCCAGATTCCAGCTCTGACTGCTCCTCCCTGTATCTCTTCCAGCTCAAGCACTTACCCACATAGCAAGATGCCTATTCAAAGCCCACACACATCCATTACACTATTTCTTTTCTCCTTTGATTCTATTACTTTCTTTTTTTATCCTCGTTCTCCTCTGGTTCCACTTCCCTTCCACTTCATTAGGGATGAATGAGTCTGTAACTTTGACACATTCCTCACCCACACCCACTCCTGCCAAATGTCTTTTTTAAAAAATCACTTTAGAATTAACAGGAAAAATTCTTATAAAAATGTTTAAATCAAAGTGGAGCTCATTATTCAAAAAATTTAGGGGGAAAAAAATGGGTTTGCAAATGCTCACCAGGATTCCCCTGGAACAATGCATTATACAGAGACATTCGCTGCTTACAAGAAAAACAAACTATCTCAAATAAAGACCAAATATTTTGAAAGACTCAGACCCCAAAGCAGAGAAAACAAATTCAGTCTTAAGGAAGCCAGTTGTGCAATTGGCCAGCAATCCCTATGGATTCAGGAAACAAGCTGCCTTCTGCCCACTGGATCTTCATATTAGCTAACGCCCCCAAAGGATCTTCCTACTTAACCTCGGGGCCCCCCGAGTACCCTCAGGAAGATAGAAGTGGTGACTCTCTTACATTCAGAGGAACAGAGGGTCAGTGCTGAGCTCCGGAACCCCAGTGGTGTGGTCTGAGCTTAGCAAGGCCCAGCCTTGGGCATCCCTGCTCTGGGCGGTCAATGCTCTGTCCCCACGAGGTTCCTCTTCTAGCAGGGCTGTGACCTGACCCTCTGGCCTCCCAATTGGGACCTCAGCAGCCAGCAAGACAGCCCCAGGGAGCCTGTGTGAGCTGGATGCAGCCAAGGGCGGGAGCTGGGAGGGAAATCTCTCAGGACAGTTCCAAGTTAACATTGGGGAGGGGACAGACGGTCGAGGCAATGAAGGTCTCCTTCTCTGTCTCTCCCTCCCTCTCCCTCCCTCACTGGCTGTGTGAGCATCTCTCTGGCTCTGCCTCGTCACTGCTACTCTACTGATAGTAATGGTAGCCTTTCACGTTGCTGTCACTGCCTTCTTCCTTGTCCCTTCCCTGGCCTTCTTCCCACCTGCTCTGTGAAGTGGGCAAGACTGGGACGATCCTTTGTCCTCCTTCATATACTGAGAGCCAAAGGCTCAGAGAGGTTAGGTAGCTTGTCCAAGGTCACACGGAGCTGGGCCATCCCCTCAAGACTGTACTTTCCAGTCCAGAATGTTCTTCCCTGTGTCATCATGGAGCCTCCCATGTCTCCTTCCCAGGTGTTTCTCCACTCTGGCTGGCACCTTTACCTCATTTTCTCCTGTATTCTCTTGACCAGGTTGTGAGACGCAAAGACCGCTATGTCAGGAGAGGATGTTTTTATACCATTGAGTGTCACTTCCATCAGTCCCATGAGCCAGCAACGATGCTGGTATTAGTTGTGGTTGCTACCCATCGGGTACTGATTGGTGTTTTAGGTGCTGGTTTGAGCCATTGGCACCCCCTATCCTTACCTGCCATGGATAGAAACTGGCAGAGACTAGCTGAAAACGATTAAATCGAACTATTTGGATGCAGTGAAGAGCCTGTCCATGGGGATTGGCAGGATTGGAATTTACTTCTAAGTGAGCAACAGTTTTTGAGCAGTGGGTGTAGCCTGCAAGATGATAGCATATAATAAAAAAAAGAATGAAATGATTTCCATTGCAGCAACATGGACGGACCTGGAGATCATCATACTAAGAGAAGTCAGTCAGACAGAGAAAGACAAATATCCTTTATCACTTGTATGTGGAATCCAAAGAAACTATACAAGTGAACCTATTTGCCAAACAGAAACAGACTCACAGATATAGGGAACAAATTTTTGGTCACCAACAGGGAGAGGGGTTGGGGAGGGATAAACTAGGATTTGGGATTAACAGATACACGCCACTGTCTGTAAAATAGTTGACTGTGTTTGGCAGAAACCAAGACAATGCTGTAAAGCAATTATCCTTCAATTAAAAATAAATTTAAAGAAACCAACATAGCATTGTAAAGCAACCATACTCCGATAAAAAATTAATTAAAAAAAATAGTTAACCAACGAGGATCTACTATATAGCACAGAGACCAATATCTTGTACTAACCTATAATGGGGAAGACACACACTTATATATCTGACCCACTCTGCTGTCCACCAGAAACTAACGCATCGTTGTAAATCAACTATACTTCAATAGAGAATAAAGAAATGGAAAGGGAAAACTTTAAAACGACTCAAAAGATGGCATATAGGTCCATGTCTTTCAAACATGGCACACTTTTCAAGGGCACATTCTCACAGACACTCTCCCTCAATGTTGTTGTAAAATATTTTGATTATGATGCTGCTTAATTGTGCACCCGCAGAACAGCAGGTACGAGTTCTTCATGCTTATATTCCTACAAAACCAAAGCAAATCCACAAATTGAACACCATCCCAATTACAGAGCAAATCAGATGTGAGCTCAAAACGTGTAAGTGATGGCTTGAGTGAAGTTCTGTTTGCAACATAAGTATAATACATGATGCATGGACCAGAAGGCCCTCTGGGGTCCCCCAGGTTCCACCTGCCAGGCCCTGTGAGGACTTGGTTTTCCCTCCCTCTCTCCTCACACTGCTTAGACCCCTCTGTCTGTATAACATGGTGTTCCAGCCTTTGGCCTTCTCCAGGCACGGGGAGGATCATTTCTGTATCATGCCGGTGGCTTCTTCTCATTCCTGTGCAGTAATTAAAGCAGGACAGCTCAGCCCAGCTGCCATCATCACAGAACAGTCACTGGAATCATGTGGCAGCTCCTAGATATGAGACAGTCATCAGCAGATCCAGGAAAGGCTGATGGTTGTGTCCTACACATAAATGATAACACTTCTAAATGTTCAGAGTGTCTTATGAACCCCTGTGGGGACCCCAATACTTTGGCCAATAATTTGTCCAATACTTTGGCCACCTGATGCAAAGAGCCGACTCATTGGAAAAGACCCTGATTCTGGGAAAGATTGAGGGCAGGAGGAGAAGGGGACAACAGAGGATGAGATGGTTGGATGTCATCATTGACTCAATGGACCTGAGTTTGAGCAAACTCCGGGAGACAGTTAGGTCAGGGAAGCCTGGCATGCTGCAGTTCATGGGGTCGCAGAGTTGGACATGACTGACTGACTGAACAACAACAAGGGAACCCCAATTTCAGAAATGTTAGTTCAGGTACATCTAGTATTATGAAGAAATGTGCATTCTAGTTAGGGGGCCCAGTTAGGAGGTTATGGTTAAGATTTGATGCCGGGAGGGCTCCAAAGCTAAAATGGGACAGAAGGTCTGAGTGGTGGGCTGAAGGCAGATTAGGCAGAGTTTGGGCTTAACAGTAATGCCCAGAGAACTGGCATGGGGTTTCTGGAGCCTCCCAGAGCCATGAGGTGCCAGGAGAGAGGAATTAGCAGGAAGCCAGGCAAGGAAAGAGGCTCAGCTTTTCCCAGGCATGCTGGGATTCTGGGCTCGGCTTCCCTTGACTTGTCCCATCCTCAGCTTCTTGGTCGGTTAACTGAGACCTTCTGCCGTACTTGGCAGTACAGACAAGCAAGTTGGGATAAGGTGATCATGGTGTGAATTTTAGCTCTATGACTCCCCAGCTATGGGACCTCAGACAAGCCCCTGAACATGTCTGCAGCCGTGTTTCCTTGGCTCTGAAAGGGAAATTGAATTAGAAACCTTCTTACGGTTATTGTCAAGGTCAAACAGAAAGGTCTGGAACCTTGTGAGCTCAGAAGTTGCAGCTTCTGCTGCTGCTGTTCCTGTGATCGTACCTCTATGTGACCAGCACATCCCTTCCATCAGCACCCTCTACCCTCCTCTCCATCAGCCTGAGTCCCAGCTCCCCTCAACAGGTGAATCCTCTTCCCCCCAGTTTATCAAATACCTTCACCCCTAGTTGCTCTCCTGTCTCTAAAGAAGCTTTTCAACCTATCTCATGCCACACACCCTTTGGCCCTCTCGCAAAACCCACAGACCCCTTGGCAGAAGAGTGTTTTTCAATGCATAAAAAATAACACACAGGATTGTGAAGGAACCAATTTTGTTGAGTTGTAGTTACTAAAAATGTATTTTTATAAAAAACAAATAGAGAATACGTGTGTTTCTTTATGCATTAACTAAATGAGTAGCTGTGAGCCTAACACACTGTGAATTTGAAGAAGTGATGAGCATAAATATTTTGGGATATTTGTTAACAGCTAAAAGGTAATATGAAAATACCTACTATTTTCTATCAGTGATAAAGTCACAAGTCTGATAATACCGATGTGGCTTTTCCCCTGTATTTGTAAGGAAAGCAAATGCTAAATTTCAGCTCGAGGTTAATAACATAAAGATGTAATTATTTTTTCCCATACAAGTTCACAGCCCCTCTTAATTGTATCCAGAGACCCTTTGCTCCAAAGCCAGTGGTGTTAACTGCCTGCACCATGCACGTAGCTTTTGCCACTGACTCTTTTAAGCCAAGATTTCTCTCCATTTGAATGTTTAAAATCTCTTATCTAAGAACATTCACATGGTAAAAAATAAACAGGAGACAAAGCCTTTCACTGGGAAGTAGCTCCTTGTCCCACCCCTTCCTACCCTTAGTCAGCTTCCCAGGGGTTCCCGTTCTTACGTCTTCTAGGAGTTTCTTCTGTGGTTATCTCCAAATCTCTCAAATCCACGCATATACTTGATGCTTATTGATTTCTGGACCTTAGACCTTATCTATCAACATGTCCTGCCCTGTCCTCCCAATGGAAGTCTATCACTATATTCAGTCCCACGTTGGTTACCTTGGCAACTTCAAGAAATGCCTTCCACTTTCATTTCTTATTTCATCAGCCGCAAGCAGGGTATTTTGACTCCATGACCATTTCAGATGAGCCCTTGATGTTCTATCTTGTTTTCTTTTTCTTCTCCCTCTTTTTCTTGCCTGATCCATGCGGATCACTGATTCATTCTATACACAGGTCCTATCTACCTAATATGGTTATAAGCTTCTGGAAGACAGGGTCCTGATGTGGTTTCTCATGGATCCAGCAGTGCTTGGCACACAGTAGGTGGCAGTGAGTCTGTATCCTGTGCTCTGTGCCTTGGCTATAGTAGGTACCCCTAACCTGGCAACAGGCCCCCAAACACCACCATGGTCAGGGTAGGAAATGGAACATGACTATTGAATGAGCAAAAGACATCATTGCCTGTAATTAAGCTCTATAGAAATTCTCTCTTGGACTTGGGGGTCTGAATTTCCCATTAGAGCTTCAAGGAAGCTGCTTCAGGGAGAATATTAATGACTGAGAGATAATGAACCATTACCTCCCCTCCTGCCAGGATCACTGGATTTTCAGCCAGGCATAAAATGATTCTGGGAAAGGAGACGGCAAATTTCAGAAGAAAGAAGACTTTCTCGTATCATTCTGAGTTTGATGACTTGCTTCCCAAGTGCCATTCCTGTTCAAAAAGAGAATCCATTTCCTGTGAGAGGGAAGTTTCTAAAGCCACTCCCTTCACTCAAGCCTCTTTATGACCATCCATGGCTTCTCAGTTTCTTGGGACAAAGTCCAAGCTCAACTCAAGGCCCTGGACTCTTGCCAACTCTCTCATTCCTCCCAGCTGCACTTCACATGGTCCATCCAGACAGGACAGAACTTTTCCCCCAGCTCAGCACATTTCCTCTTGCCCTCGCCTCTGCACCTGTGGCTCCTGCTGCCAGGACAGCCCATCTCCCCACAGAGCATCCCCTGCTGGTCCTTCCTGCCTCAGCGTAGACATTGCCTCTGGCAGGAACTCTTGCTGGACTCTCCTAGGTCTTATGTCCTCCCTTAGACTCTCATACACACTCCACCATATCCCACCCATATCGTGCCAAATTGAAAACACCTGTTTACTTGTTTGTCTGTCTCTCTTGAATGTAAATTCTTTGGAAGTGGGATCCATAGGTTATTCAGTGATAGGTCACAACAATGTCTAGCACAATGCCTGGAAGCTGGAAAGTGTTCAATATATACATTAATGATGGGTGTATAGGTTGATAGATGTACTAATAGGTGTATGCATGAATGGATGGATAGATGGATGAATGGGTAAATAAATGGACAGACAGATGAATGCTTAGATGGGTATTTGAATGGATGGATGGATGGATAGATCAATAGATGAATGTTTGAATGGATATTTGGATGCATGGATGGATGGATAACTGGAAGGATGGTATGGATACACAGGTGGGCGAAAACATTTGCAGTTAGAAGAATGGAAGGTAGATGACTTTTTAATCCCTGCGGCAGACTACAGTCCATGAGGTCGCAAAAAAGTCAGATACAACCTAGCGACTAAATAACAACAGCAAAAAGGAGAGTATAATAAGAAATATCAACAAGCTTCCTTCATCCTAAAATTCCATTATTGATGGAGATATCAAAACATGTGCCATAAGATGGTTTAATTGGTCCTATTGCACATAGCCTTAAGGTTAAGTTCATGTCCCAACTTTCTCCAGCTCTCCCCAGTAACCTAGCAGGGATATATCAGTCAAAAATTGCTCTGAACCTTCCTGAAAACTGTACTTTTATGAAGTGCGTCTGGGGCTCTGAATGTTCGGTGTTAACCGTCAGTGATGTAAGCAGGACTTTCTTTGAGTTGATTGTTCAGCTGCAAACATTTCCTGATGCTGTATTACACTCCAGCAACTATGGTAGGGGCTAGGGACATGGAAATAAACAATCATTGCCTTCCTGGAGCTTAAAATGTGGGGAAAGTAGTGGATGTGAATGTGCACGCTGTGGATAACAACACAGTAACAACAGCAGTCACTGTTGCTAACATTTATTGAGTTCATGCTCAGAGGAAAATAGATGGAGAGAGAAGAGAGGGTGGTCTTGATGGGAGAAAGTACAAGAAGAATAGAATACCCTGTCATGTGAGGCAGGTACTACTTAGCTTCATTGTATAAACGTAGAAAGTGAGGCTCAGAGGGATGAGGTGAGTCACTCAATCACAGAGCTGATCAGTGGTAGAATCAGCATTCTCCCTGCCTCCAGGGGCCGACTGATTGGAAAACACTCTGATGCTGGGAAAGATTGAGGGCAGGAGGAGAAGGGGATGACAGATGATGAGATGGTTGGATGGCATCACCGACTCAATGGACGTACGTTTGAGCAAACTCTAGGACATGGCGAAGGCCAGGGAAGCCTGCAGTCCATGGGGTCGCAAAGAGTCAGATGTGACTGAGTGACTGACAAGCAACAGCCAGGACCCAGGCTTTTAACAACTGCCTGCCTGGGGTTTGTAGCCCACAGCAGACCACGAGAGAAGGCCCACCAGGGGGCAAGCCAGGCACTGGGGGAGCGCTTGGAGAGGGAAGTGCACTCGTCCTTCCTGGAGGGGACGTGGAGTCTTCGTGGACCTGAGCATCATTGTCCTGTGGGCTCTGGTGCCTCCATGCCTGGTGAGGTCTATGGGGTCAAGCTTCTGAGGCTCTGACCAAGGACACTTCCTGGCTGCGGTACCTCATTGGGTTTCCCCAAGGCACCACAGTACTAAGGACAGGACTCACCTTGGGATCAGAGTGTCCTGACCTGAAATCCCTGGCCAGTGCCAGCCAGTCATGGGACAAGCAAGTGGCCAGGTCCAGGGTCTGGCTATCAGATTGAGCTCCCCAAGCCTCTGTTTCCTCATCTGGAAAATGGGAATGATGGTACATACTTTGCCCAATTGTTAGTATAGGGATAATGTATTTCAACTTGGCACCCAGGCTCAGTAAGCAATGGGTCCCTTTGGCCAGCCCTTGGGCACGAACAACCTATTCAGAGCATACTCAGAGATGATCCCTTTATAGACAGAGAACTGCTTGGAAAATCTGACAACATCCAGAACCTCCCTCTGAAGAAAACTTCACATACACTCTGTACTGCATATGTCATCTCAGGAGGTCCATACACCACCCTGGGCCCAGGGCCAGACCTCCTGGGCTTAGGGCCGAGGAATAAGCCATGCAGGTGCTCACATCAGCATTTTAGTGATCTCAGATTTTGGAAACCCAAGGAACCATAGATGCTATGCTATGCTATGCTATGCTAAGTCACTTCAGTCGTGTCCGACTCTGTGTGATCCCATAGACGGTAGCCTACCAGGCTCCCCCGTCCCTGGGATTCTCCAGGCAAGAACACTGGAGTGGGTTGCCATTTCCTTCTCCAATGCATGAAAGTGAAAAGTGAAAGTGAAGTCGCTCAGTCATGTCTGACCTTCTCCAAACCATAGATGACTCGGTTTGAAAAATCTCTCTATGGACAAACAAACAACAACAAAAAATGCTCTAAAGCACCTATGAATTGATTTTTAAGAAAAAAGAAAAAACCACCACCACCACCATTGTTTGGACATTTCCCAAGTTCTGAGCATGGCATGAACCCTCTTACATGCATTCACATTGTTTTGTCCAGACAAAACAATCCCACGTATAATAAGCCCTGGTTTGCAGGTGAAGACACTGAGGCTCAGAGAGGTGAGGTTACTCGCCTAGGATCATTCAGTAAGCCGCAGAGCTAGGATTTGAACCTGAGTCCCTTTAACCTATGCTTCTGACGTGAGAGGATGTTATTACACACAGCCCACAGATAAATGCAGTAAGGTGGGGTCTTTGTTGGGCTAGAGCTCATGAGGGTGGATCAGCAGCAGAGCAGATACATCAGGACTCCCTGGTAAGATCCTGGAGGTGACTGCGATGCGCTCTGCTCCCTGCCTTGGGGCACACTGGGCGTGTGGCTGCGTGCTGAACCCGTCTCTCCCAAAGTCCCCTGAGATTTCCAGGGCAGGATGCCCCCAGGTGGCGGGATGTGGGCTGCTCGCCTCAGTGGCACAGAACAGCGGGACAGCCCCATTCATGGCAGCACATGGGCATTCTTTCCTTTCGTCGGATGCTCATTCTCATTCCTAGAACTCTGAGACTGTCTAATAATAGGAGCAACAGTGGGAGTCATAGGAAATTGGTCACCTAGAGGCTGTGTTTCCTGGCTGGGACACAGTAGCGGGTTCTGCTCCACCATGACTCTGATAGGCAGGGAAGTACCAGGCTGCTGCTGGCTCAGTGGCGATGTCTCCCCATGCATAGGGCCACAGGAGCCGCTCATGTAGGTGACTTCAGTCCCCGGGCCTCTCCTGGGGGCTTGGCCACTATCCACAGGGTGTTTGTCCAACCGACCAGCTCATGCCAACTAGAGCCCTCAACAGCCTTTGTCTCCCTCTGTCATCTCCACCCACAGAATGTGGGAGATGTCACCAAAGCAGAAAGGAGGGAAGAGGCAGCCTGGAAAGGTTCCAAGTCCACCCCTTGCTCAGGCCCAGAGTGCTGGGGGACACCGGGCGTATGTGATTGACATCGCTGGGCGCCCGCTTCTGAAATGCGAGGGGACTGTGGCAATCCACTCTGCAGCTGGACTGCAGGGCATTCACCACTCTGGATATGAGATGTGTTCATTTGCGAGGGCCACCGTAACAAATTCCCACATGCTGGGTGGCTTTGGTGATAGAAGTGTATCATCTCACAGTCCTGGAGACTGCAAGTCTAAGACCAAGGTTGGGGGACACCTTCTGAGGGGTGCAGATGAGAACATGTCGTGCCTCGCTTAGCTCGGGCTGCATCAGGGTTCCCCAACCTGTCAGTGACATGGCCCGGTCTGCATACCATCTTCCCTCTGTGCCTTCACGTGGAGTTCTTCTTATAGAACAGTAGTCATACTGAATTCCCACTCCCCTCCAGTAGGATCTCATCTAACTATTTAATACATCTGCGTGACTTGTTTCCAAATAAAGTCACATTCTGTGGTGCTGGGGGTTAGGATATCAGTATATGAATTGGAAGTGGCAGGTTAGGGGAGCCTAATTCAACCTTAATGAGAGGGGACTTCATAGCAACTCAGGACCATGTTAGGATGGCTTGGAATCTGTGATCCCTTTGATAATTGAGTGGCCCAGAAGTAAAGAATCCACCTGCCAACACAGGAGACTCGGGTTCCATCCCTGGGTTGGGAAGATCCCCTGGAGAAGGAAATGGCAGCCCGCTCCAGTATTCTTGCCTGGAGAATCCCATGGGCACAGGAGCCTGGTGGGCTACCGTCCATAGGGTCACAGTCAGTCAGATACAACAGAGACAACTGGCCACACAAGCTCACAAGAACAAGTGTCTGTACGCTGGGCTCCCAGCCTCTCGTGACAATTTGTGGGTGACTGACCGAGGTTGACCCCAAAGGGATGTCATGAAGTTTGACCAGGACTTTGCAGTGTGGTTTTCTTGCATGAGGAAGAAGACAAGAGATGGAACCACGCCCAACTACAGTCAGGTCAGGTGGTGTTCCCGGGTGGCAGGTGGCATCCCCATGGCCAGTCTTAAAGGGACACACTGGAAAGCTACAAGGGCAGAACCCCCTGGAGCTTTGAGAGAGCCGTGCCTGGGCTGGAGTCTTCCATGGGGCCCATCCTCTCTCTGAACCCATGGTCACTGTCAGCTCTATCCCAGTGCCTGGCATGGTGGTGGGGGTGGGGAATGGATAATTAACGTGGGACAGGAAAGACTAAAGAGAAGTAAAGACAGACAGACAAGGGACACTTCCCCAGGGGCTTCACCTGCCAAAAGTAGCCAGTAGCACCACCACCCCCAATTCAGTGCCAAGGAACGAAGAGGCTTTTGGCTCAGAGCCAAAGGGGGCTCTGGGCAGTGGTCCATTAACTGGCCAGTCTCCTCCCATCCCAACTGCTGACCCCAGAAGTGTGCATACCTTGGGGGTGCCCCCCAGGTGGGAGGGCATGCATCCCACGCCCCAGCCCAAGCCCTGATCTCAGCAGGACCCACAGGGGTTGGACTAGGCCTCCCTCACCTGCTTCTGGACCAGGAGCAGTTGTACATGAGAAATCAAATCATTCCAAGGTCCCAGCCACAGTGCTACGGGAGCCTGCTGTCCAGCGGTGGTACTAAATTCTTTAGGAAACAGCAGGTCTCTCGGTGCTGTTTTCCCAAAAGTATTTGCTCACTTTGTGTCTCTGTGTCACATTTTGGTAATTCTTGCAATATTTCATTCTGTTCCGATTATCTGTTTGTTACGATGGGCTGTGATCAGTGATTTTTGTCACTGTGGTTCACTGAAGGCCCCTGGCCTTGGAGGAATTTGCTGTGTGACCTTGAGCAACGTGCTTAAGCTCTCTGAACCTTGGTTTCCCCAGTCATAAAGTACAGATAATTCCCCACCGCCCAGGAATAACAACAGCTTCTAATCATTTGGCTATGTGAGAATTCAGTGAGAAAGTGCTTATAATGAATGGTGCCCAACAGAGTAAAGACCCAACACAGAGTAGCTGCAATTATTGCATTTATCAATTGTTAATTCTCTAATCACATCCGACTCTTTGTGACTCCATGGGCTACGGCACACCAGCCTTCCCTGTCTTCACTATTTCCTGGAATTTGCTCAAACTCATGTCCATTAAGTCAGTGATGCCATCCAACCATCTCATCCTCCGTCACCCCCTTCTCCTCCTGCCTTCAGTCTTTCCCAGCATCAGTTCAGTTCAATAGCTCAGTCGTGTCTGACTCTTTGTGGCCCCATGAACTGCAGCATGCCAGGCCTCCCTGTCCATCACCAACTCCCGGAGTCCACCCAAATCCATGTCCATTGAGTCGGTGATGCCATCCAACCATCTTATCCTCTGTTGTCCCCTTCTCCTCCTGCCCTCAATCTTTCCCAGCATCAGGGTCTTTTCCAGTGAGTCAGCTCTTTGCATCAGGTGGCCAAAGTTTTGGAGTTTCAGCTTCAGCATCAGTCCTTCCAATGAATATTCAGGACTGATCTCCTTTAGGATGGACTGGTTGGATCTCCTTGCAGTCCAAGGGACTCTCAAGAGCCTTCTCGAATACCACAGTTCAAAAGCATTGATTCTTCTGTGCTCAGCTTTCTTTATAGTCCAACTCTCACATCCATACATGACTACTGGAAAAACCATAGCTTTGACTAGATGGACCTTTGTTGACAAAGTAATTTCTTTGCTTTTTAATATGCTGTGTAGGTTGGTCATAACTTTCCTTCCAAGGAGTAAGCATCTTTTAATTTCACGGCTACAATCACCATCTGCAGTGATTTTGGAGCGCCCCAAAATAAAGTCAGCCACTGTTTCCACTGTTTCCCCATATATTTGCCATGAAGTGATGGGGCCAGATGCCATGATCTTAGTTTTCTGAATGTTGAGCGTTAAGCCAACTTTTTCACTCTCCTCTTTCATTTTCATCAAGAGGCTCTTTAGTTCTTCTTCACTTTCTGCCATAAGGGTGGTGTCATCTGCATATCTGAGGTTATTTATATTTCTCCCAGCAATCTTGATTCCAGCTTGTGCTTCCTCCAGCCCAGTGTTTCTCATGATGTACTCTACATAGAAGTTAAATAAGCAGGGTGACAATATACAGCCTTGACATACTCCATTTCCTGTTTGGAGCCAGTCTGTTGTTCCATATCCAGTTTTAACTGTTGCTTCCTGACCTGCATACAGGTTTCTCAAGAGGCAGGTCAGGTGGTCTGGTATTCCCATCTCCTTCAGAATTTTCCACAGTTTATTGTGATCCACACAGTCAAAGGCTTTGGCATAGTCAATAAAGCAGAAATAGATGTTTTTCTGGAACTCTCTTGCTTTTTTGATGATTCAGCTGCTGTTGGTGCTGCTAAGTTGCTTCAGTCATGTCGGACTCTGTGCGACCCCATAGACAGCAGCCCACCAGGCTCCCCTGTCCCTGAGATTCTCCAGGCAAGAACAGTGGAGTGGGTTGCCATTTCCTTCTCCAGTGCATGAAAGTGAAAAGTGAAAGTGAAGTCACTCAGTCATGTCCGACTCTTTGCAACCCCATGGACTGCAGCCTACCAGGCTCCTCTGTCCATGGGATTTCCAGGCAAGAGTACTGGAGTGGGTTGCCATTGCCTTCTCTGTAATGATTCAGTGGATGTTGGCAATTTGATCTCTGGTTCCTCTGCCTTTGCTAAAACCAGCTTGAACATCTGGAAGTTCACGGTTCACGGATCTTTTTCAGTGAGTCTGTTCTTTGCATCAGTCCTTCCAATGAATATTCAGGGTTGATTTCCTTTAGGATGGACTGGTTTGATCTCCTTGCCATCCAAGGGACCCTTGAGAGTCTTTTCCAGCACTACAATTCAAAAGCATCAATTCTTCAGCGTTCAAGCCTTCTTTATGGTCCAACTCTTACATCTGACCCAGCACTTACCTCATGCCAAGTTCTGGGGGCTGAGTGAGCAAGACACTGTCCGTATCCTCCAGGGTGTCACAAACAAGTTGGGGAGGCAGATGTATGCATAAGAGAAGGCAGCCGTGCCTGGTGTCTCTTGCAGGCATGGGCCAGGGCCAGGGCCAGGGGGATTTGGGGGAAGAGGAAGAAGCTGTGGTATAGATGGGTAGTGAGAACAGTCCTTGGGATCCCCAGTCGCAGCTGCCAGCCCCAGAACACAGAGCAGAGTAACCTGATCAGGGCTAGAAATCTCTCCTTGGTATGAAGAGACCAAGGGAGGGTGTGTGTGGGGGTGTGTGTGGCAGGGGAGCTTGCCTAAACAGCCCAGATCACAAGGCTTGAGGTTTGTGACAGCCACAGAGTCACGGGATCCATGCAGGAGGCGCCACCTGAGATGGGAATGGCATCTCTGGCCTCGCCTGGCCCTGGCCATCGGGGAAAGGGCAGGAGTGAAAATAGCCCAGGACCGTCAGGAGCTGCAGGCTAGGGAGGACTTCAGGAGGGCACCTGCCCTGCCTCTGACCTTGTCACCTCTAGAGAAACCCCAGCCCAGACACATTCCTTAAATAGTAAAAAAACTGAAAACAGCCTGAATAACAGGTGGGAGGAAAGTATATTGAGTGTAATGCAGTCTCTTTGAGAATACAGCCATGTATTTTATTATTTTTAAAATTTTTATCAGAGTCTAGTTGCTTTACAATGTTGTGCTCATTTCTCCTCTGCAGCAAAGTGAATCAGCCGTCTGTATACACATATCCCCTCTTTTTGGATCTCCCTCCCATTTAGGTCACCACAGAGCACAGAGCAGAGTTCCCTCTGCTGGATAGTAGGTTCTCATTTGTTATCTACTGTTTTTAATGGTTATTTATTCATATTACTTATTTTGGCTGTGCTGGGTCTTCGTTGCAGCACGAAGCCTTCTCTAGTTGCAGGGCGTGGGCTCTCTGGTTGTGGCACTCGGGCTTAGTTGCCCCTCAGCATGTGGGATCTTAGTTCACCGACCAGGAATCAAACCTGCATTGGATTCTTTACCACTGGACCACCAGGGAAGTCCCTAGTTATCCGTTCCACACATAGTATCAATAGTGTGTGTGTGGTCAATCCCAATGTCCCAGTTCATCCCGTCCACCCTTTTCCCCTCAGCATCCATACGTTTGTTCTCTATGATGAATACAGCCAGGTTAAAGAACTAGTCTAGAAAAGAAAAGCGTTCACATGACAAGACCTCAAACACATCCGCAGAGTGGGAAAAATGTATGGACTAAGGTACAAAAGGTGATAATATCCCCATATATTTAAATATGTGTGCATATAAAAAATTACGCTGTATATTTACTTTATCGATATACATACTTGTTTCCATCAGTATAAAGCAAATTTGGAAAGACACGGGAAACTCACAGCATAGAATTCCTCTGGGAACAAGAATGTTCAGGATATGTGATACCTAGAGTGGGTCACTTTCTTAGAAAGATACTGTTTCTTTAATAATTTATTCATTTGTCTGGGGCTCTGCTGGGTCTTTGTTGCTGCGTGGAGTTTTCTCCAGTGGCAGTCCGTGGGCTTCTCATTGCGGTGCCTTCTCTTGCTGCTGAGCATGGCCTCTAGGGGCGTGGTCTTCCAGTGGCTTCCTAGTTGTGGCTCCCAGGCCCTAGAGCACAGGCTCAGTATTTGTGGCACCCTGGCTTATCTGTTCCGTGGTGTATGAGATCTTCCCAAACCAGGGATGGAACCCATGTCTCCTGCGTTGGCAAGCAGCTTCTTTACCACTGAGCCACCAGGGAAGCCCCAGGAGTGGGTCATCTTTCTAACACTACCCACCTCTACAGGGCAAAATATTTTCTGTAATAGCAAGCATTATTTTCAGGGCTTGTTCTTGGGTTTTTAAACCAAAAATGTTTAAAGAAATACATTTCAATGTATTCAAATTCAATAAAATAGGTCATGAATAAACTAAACATTTGTGTTTGACAAAAAAACCCAGAAATTTTACATCTAACAATTTGTACTCCATTTCACTGTTTTACATTTTAAACGCAAATTAATTTCAAACACTGCTGCACACAGTGGCAAAGAATAACAAAACTGCCTATAATCACTGTTTAGTTTGAATCTATGGTTTAAACATAGGAATATATATTCTCTCAGAAGCTGGAGACACAAATTAAGCCCAAAGTGGCTTTGAACAATTCCGAGCTGTTGGGAATGTTTGAACTTTCAAAACAATTATGTGTAGCTGAGTTTGCCTGTGTCAGGAGCCAGTGTATAATTGAGGGGTTCACTGATTTAGCTTCCATAGGATACTATGATCATTAAAGCATGAGTAACAAAAATGGGCTAATTTGAAGCTTATTATTAAACCTTAACAGCAATGCAGCAATGGTTTAGAACCTAAAACACTTTCTTGTGGAGGAGTATTTGATCACTGACTAGAATCAGTGAATACATAGTTCGTGGTGATAATAAAAAGCAGACCAAGTTAGCTTTACTGTAAACTTTTCTACAGACAGCTCAGTTCATTATTTTATGCTTACAGGTGGTCCACCCCCTCAGCCCAACACTTGGTATCCCATTGCTAGGGAAGGCTGGTAGGGACCAGGGTCAGGGCTAGGGGTGTCAAAGGAGACTTCAACTCTACCTATAATATTCCGATTTTTCGAGCATGGACTCTGAAGTCAGATTGCTGGGTTTGAATCCTGACCCCAAGATTGTATGACCCTGGGCAAATTACTTTATCTCCCTGGTCTTGTTTTCCTCATCTGGAACAGGGAGCCAGTAATACCTATTTCACAGAGGAGCAGTGAGAATGTCATAAAATTCATAGAATTACCATCTGGCCTATGGCACATGCTCAGTAAATGTTAGCCATGTTTCTAGAGGACAATGTGTTCATACAGTAATAATGTAAGTTTTAAAGTATATGCCTAAATATATTCTTATCATACGACCCAGCAATCATACTCTTGATACTTACTCAAATGAGTTGAAATCTTAGGTCCAAACAAAAGCCTACAGACAGATTTTATAGCAGCTATATTCATCATTGCCAAAATTTGGAAGCAACTAAAATGTCTTTCAGTAGGTGAGTAAACAAACTGAGGTACATCCAATGGAATATTATTCAGCACTAAGCAGCAATGAGCTCTCAGGCCATGGAAAGATCAGGAGGAAACTGAAATGCATGTTACTAGGTGATAGAAGCCAATCTGAAAAGGCTACATACTGTCTGATTACAATTATATGACATTCAGGAAAAGATTTAAAATTCAGAGACAGTAAACAGATCAGTGGCTTCCAGAGATTAGGGAGGAGGGTGGGATGATTAGGTGGAGCACCGAGGGTGTTTAGGGCTGTGGAACTACTCTGTGATACTGTAATGATGGATGCATGTCATTATGTTGCTCTTCAGTCTCTCAGTCCTGTCTGACTCTCTGCAGCCCAGCAGATTTCCCTGTCCTTCACTATCACCCTGAGTTTGCTCAAACTCATGTCCATTGAGTCTGTGATGCCATCCAACCATCTCATCCTCTGTCACCCCCTTCTCCTGCCCTCTATCTTTCCCAGCATCAGGGTCTTTTCCAATGAGTTGGTTTTTTGCGTCAGGCGACGTCAGCTTCAGCATCCGTCCTTCTGGTGAGTATTCAGGGTTGATTTCCTTTAGGAATGACTGGTTTGATCTCCTTGCTGTCCAAGGAACTCTTAAGAGTCTTCTCTAGCATCCCAATTCAAAAGCATCAGCTCTTCAGTGCTCAGCCTTCTTTATGGTCCAACTCTTACATTCTCGTTATACATTTGTCCAAACCCATTGAATGTCAAACCATGGACTCTGGGTGGTAATGACGTGTCTGTGCCGGCTCATCAGTTTGACAAATATCCCACTCTGAAGAGGGAGGTCAGTGGTGGAAGAGGCTGTGTGTTGGGGGAGGAGGGGTTGGCAGGAGGCATATGGGAACGCTGTACTTCCCATTCAGAGTAAATGTAAAATAAAACCTTAAAGCGTGTGTCTAGAAGAAAGGCCAGAATGCCAAAATGTTAATTAAGATTAATTCTGGGTGGTCAGATTATGCAGGGTAGTTATTGTATTTTATTCTTTGTATTTTTAAAAATTTATGACCTGCCCCACCTTGAGACTGGGAGGCTGGGAGAGGGTCTCTCTGAGGCCTCAGTGGCTGAAATAGCGTCAGCCCTCAGTGCACCCTTCTGCTTTGGGTCTGAAGCTTCCACCCGTGCTCAGGACAGCTCTGACCTGGCCTATGGAAAACTCTTCAGTGTGACCCAGGAGGCAGCTTTTCTCTTTGAGTAGACTTTCTTTGGGGTTGGACAACACAGGGAGAAGACCACCTGCTGAGAGGCTAGAGGGGTCTCAGGGCACATTGGCAGAGGGACGGGGAGAAGCCTCGAGGTTGGGAAGTCTCAGGATGGAGAAATAGGGATGGAGACTGGACAGGAGCCTGCCTGGAGTGCTGACCTGGGTGCCTATCCATCTGCCTTTCCCTGCCTTTGTCCATCCATCCATCCATGCATTCATCCACCCATCTACTCACCTTTCTATCTGCCTGACTGCCAGTTCCTCCTCTCAAGCATCCACTTCATTCATTCATTTATTCCACAAGTATTTATTGAGTACTTACTATGTGCCTAGTACTATGCTAGGCCTGGGACATTGGAACAGACACAGTCCCCGCCCTCCCAAGGCTGACATTCTAGTAGGGGACACAGCAATAACAAGTAAACAAACAGCCAAATATATAATCGCTAGCTGGGCCAAGACTCTGGGGAAGATAACCAGGCTGCTGCCTGTCTGTCCATCTGGCTGGCCGTCCATCTGCCAGTACTCCAGCCTGTCCTTACGCTTCTCCTTCAGTCCTGCTAACAGCCTGGGCCAGAGGTCCTGCTTCAGCAGAAGCTTCTTTCCAGAACTTTCCTTCACCCTTGCCTCAACTGGTACAACCTGTTAAAGGGTAGAGATTTCTAGTATCTTTCTGTGGATACCCCATGCAGGACCTGGAATCCTGTTCTGACAGCAGACGAGACGGTGGGTTCCGCCTGGGGTGAGTGAACTGTCTCGGCCCCCCCACACCCCCCACCCCAGCTGCAGCCCCAAAGCCTCCCACGCAGCCATAACATCACAGGCACAGCTGGGCCTGGGAGACAGGGCCCCAGGGACGCACCTGGGCTGATTCTCACAGCCCAGAACCCTGGGGGCAGGGCTCGCAGAGGCCCTGGGTCAGACTTGGTCAGCATCAGGCTGCCAGGAGCCTGTGGACAGCCAGGCCAGAGGTGTCCTCAGGACCTGCCGGCTCTGAAGAGAGGAGGAGACAGAAGCGGAGGCGGAGAGGAGGAGACTCGAAGGGTCTCAGTGTCCTCAACAGGTACAAGGCCCAGGCAGGGAGGAGCCCAGCCAGTCGGCCTGGTATGGGAGGCCTTCTGCCAAGACTCCACACGGCCCCCAGGGAGGCCCTGCCTGGGTACCAGCCACCCTTACAATCCCGGGCAGCGTCCGGATTTGGTGAAGGAAATGGCCCATTGTGGCTGGAGGGGCCAGGGCAGGCTTGAATGGGCAGGAAAGAATGAGAAAGGCGTTCCTAGCAGTGGCCACAGCAGGAACAGGGCGTTTGACAAGGATCCAGAGCACCCTCATTTCCTGAGGCTCCTGGTATATGGAGAAAGGAGGAAATTTCAAAGCAGAATTTAAAAATTCTCCACTATATGTTTAATGATTGCAGTGAACTAATACAACTATATTTAACAACCACCAAACACACTGGCCAGAAGAAAATGACAGGATTTTTTAAAAATATGAATTTATAGTGTTCTATGAGCAGAAGTTAAAAGTTATTTGATAAATGTCATCTACTTGAGATCCTATGGCTGTGTCTTGGTGACTGTATGAATGAGCACTCTTGGAGACCACGTTAGGTGACTGAGTTTGGGGCTCTTACTCGCTGAAGAATAAAACCTGTGGTGGGTCATTAGGGAGACATGTGGGATTCTGGTGGGGTGCCCAGGAGATGTGGTTGGATGAGGCAGGGCACTGTGGGAGGATGGAGGAAGCATCTCACCGAGCCTGGGGCAACTAGGGGAACTTCCTGGAGGAGGTGGCTCTAACCTGGGACCTGAATGATGATTAAGCATGAACCCAGTGAGGAAGGGTGGAAAGGAGGTACCAGGAGGAAAGAACAGCAGAAACTGGTCAGATGAGGCTAGAGCCCTTGGTATGAGAACTGAGGATGGAGAGGTGGGCAGGCAGGTACAGACAAGGAAGCCCTCTCTAGCATATTCAGAAATTGGAACTTGAATTCCTACAGTCAGTTCAGCCAAACTTTCTTTATTTGTGAATATTGTCAATGTGGTTTTTAAAACTTGCATACATCTATGTTCCTTGTAGACAAACGGAAAAGTATGGGAAAGCAAAATGATCAGGACTGTTTGTCATTAGGAGTGTGAAACTACACAGGTGTTGGGATGGGGTGGCTCTTTCCCTCCCTCCAAAATAATAGCATTAAAATCATGGCTGCCATTAATTGAGAGCATCAGAACTAAATATATAGCAGATAATGTATATATGACTATTTAGTATTTAATATAGTATATGTTATTATATATATTTATATATATATATATATATATATATATATTTAAGTTGTCTATTGCTGCATAAAGTCACTGCAAACTTAGTGGCTTATAAGAACACACAGATGTGATCTCTGTTTCTGTGGGTCAGTAATCCCAGCATAGCTTAGCCGGGTCCTCTGCTTCAGTGTCTCCTGAGCCTGAAATCAGGCTGTTAGCCTGGGTTTGGGTCTCATCCGAAGGTTCACCTGGGGAAGGACAGGTTTCCAGGCTCCTGTGTTTGTTGAAAATAGTGAGTTTCTTGAGGGTTGGTGGACTGCGTGCCTGTGGGATTCTCCAGCATGGCTATTGACTTCATCAAAGTGTGTAAGCTGAAAAGGCAATAGAATCTGCTCTCCGGTTGGAAGTCACACTCTTCTTTTTTTTTTTTTAATTTAAATATAGTTGTTTTACCATGTTGTGTTAGTTTCTACTCTAGAGCAAGGTGAATCAGCTATGTGTACACATATGTCCCCTATTTTTTGAGTTTCTTTCCCATTTAGGTCACCATGGTGCACTGACTGGGCTTCCCTGCTAGCTCAGCTGGTAAAGAATCTGCCTGCAATGCAGGAGACCCCAGTTTGATTCCTGGGTCAGGAAGATCCCCTGGAGTAAGGAATAGGCTACCCACTCCAGTATTCATGGGCTTCCATGGTGGCTCAGATGGTAAAGAATCTGCCCGCAATGCAGGAGAGCCCAGATTGACCCCTGGGTTGGGAAGATCCCCTGGAGGAGGGCATGGCAACCTTCTCCAGTATTCTTGCCTGGAGAATTCCATGGACAGAGGAGCCTAGTAGGGTACAGTCCATGGGGTTGCAAAGAGTTGGACATGACTGAGCGACTAAGCACAGCCCAGCACAGCGCAGAGCACTGAGTAAGGTTCCCTGAGCTGTACAGTAGGCTCTCATTAGTTACCTGGGAGTCACACTCCTGCGTAAACAAATCGCTGGACTGACATCTCATCACCTTTTCTGTATTCTGTTAGTTGAAAGCACATCACAGGTCCTGCCCACCACTCAAGGGTCATGGGTTACACAAGGGGGTGGACGCCTGGTGGGAACCATCAAAGGCCATCCTAGAGTCTGTCCACCATAGGCTCCCATGATGGTTTCGAGAGGTCTCTCTCCATACCCCCACTTTATAAAAGAGGAAACTGAGGCTCCGCGAAGTAGGAGAGGAAGCTGCCAGGCTGACTTCCCATGTACATCTAAATCTTATTCTTTATCAGCAGACTCTGAAATTGTGTTTAATGTCCGACAGTCCAGTGCCTACAATACACAAAGGACAGCACTAGGCACTAGGATACAGAAATAATTAGACCAAGGTGCCTGTGTTCAAGCAGCCTCTAGCGTGTTGTTGTTGTTCAATCGCTAAGTCATGTCCGACTCTTTGTGACCCCATGGACTGCAGCCCACCAGGCTTCCCTGTCCTTCACTATCTTCCGGAGTTCACTCAAACTCATGTCCACTGAGTCCGTGAAGCCATCCAACCATCTCATCCTCTGTCGCCCTCTTCTCCTCCTGTTCTCAATCTTTCCCAGAATCAGGGTCTTTTCCAATGAGTCAGCTCTTCACATCAGGTGGCCAAAGTATTGGAGCTTCAGCTTCAGCATCAGTCCTTCCAACAATATTCAGGGTTGATTTCCTTTAGGATTGACTGGTTTGATCTCCTTGCAGTCCAAGGGACTCGCAAGAGTCTTTTCCAACACCACAGTTTCAAAACATCAATTCTTTGGTGCTCAGCCTTCTTTATGGTACAACTCTCACATCTGTACATCAACACTGGAAAAATCATAGCTTTGACTATATGGACCTTTGCCAGCAAAGTGATAGCTTTACTTTTTAATATGCTGTCTAGGTTTATCATAGCTTTCCTTCCAAGGAGCATGAGTCTTTTAATTTCATGACTACTGTCACCATCCAGTGATTTTGGAGCCCAAGAAAATAAAATCTGTCACTGTTTCCCCTTCTATTTGCCATGAAGTGATGGGACTGGATGCCATGATCTTAGTTTTTTGAGTGTTGAGTTTTAAGCCAGCCTTTTCACTCTTCTCTTACACCATCATCAAGAGGCTCTTTCATTCCCCTTTGCTTTCTGCCATTAGAGTGATATCATCTGCATATCTGAGGTTATTGATATTTCTCCTGGCAATCTTTATTCCAGCTTCTGATTCATCCAACCTGACATTTCGCATGGTGTATTCTGCATATAAGTTAAATAAACAGGGTGACAGTATATGGCCTTGTCGTACTCCTTCCCCAATTTGGAACCAATCTGTTGTTCCATGTCCAGTTCTAACTGTTGCTTCCTGACCTGCATACAGGTTTCTCAGGAGACAAGTAAGGTGGTCTGCTATTCCCATCTCTTTAAGAATTTTCCACAGTTTGCTGTGATCCATGTAGTCAAAGGCTTTTGTATAGACCGTAAAACAGAAGTAGATGTTTTTCTGGAATTCTCTTACTTTCTCTATGATCCAACAAATGTTGGCAATTTGATCTCTGGTTCCTCTGTCCTTTCTAAACCCAGCTTGTGCATCAGCAAGTTCTCAGTTTACATACTACAGAAGCCCAGCTTGAAGGATTTTAAGAATAACCCTACTAGCATTAAAAACGAGCACAACTGTATGGTAGTTTGAATATTCTTTGGCACTGCCCTTCTTTGGGATTGAAATGAAAAATGACCTTCTCCAGTCCTGTGGCCTCCATCATATTAGAGAGCAAAGACAGGCATTAAAATAAGTTTCACTTCAAATAAATGAGTGATTAGTAGAGATATGCCCAAGCAGATGATCTTATAGAGAAGGGAATAATTCATTGAACTGAGGGCAGAGAGGAGATCAAGGAAGTCTTCCTGGAAGAGGTGGTATTTGAGTGACATTCAGAGCCATTTTGTAACATAAGAAGCTGTGGCTTCAAAAGCATGAGATGGTTTGCTCTGCCTGGGTAGGCACTGGCATTCTTTTATTCACCCTTTCCCTCCTTCACACATGCAGCATGCATTTATTGAGCACCTGCTGTGTGCCAGGCCCTGGGTACAGTGCCCTTAGATGTCATATGCTGTCAAGCCCCTGTAGCAGCCTTGTTGAACAAGAAGTATGCAGGATGTGTGTACTGTGTGCAGAGGGCGGCACTAAGCAGGGAACACCCCCCTCCAACCTGCATGGAGCTTGCACACTTGACGGTCAGACAAGGCAGGGCCTCCTTTGGAGACCACCCCCAACCAGAGGTGACATGGGGGGTGTACCAGGTATTAAAAAAAATAAAACTGTTTACAAAGTGTGCGCCACTGTCTTCTCAGCATCCATACCTCTGACCACCTCCTCTTTGCACCTCCTCCATAACTCTGACTCAGGACTGTTTCTGAGTGTCTGGGGGCTTCAGCTCTTGAGAGAAGGATTCTGACTGGCTGGCTGGATTTGGAGCGCCAGCCTCCATCACAAGTCGCAGGCTTGCACGTGGGGTCTGGTGGCAGGCACAGTATCTGGCACCCTGTTCAGTAAAAAACAACTATGTCTGCACATTCCTCCTCTTCTCTTCTAGTTCTTTCCCTGATTGTCTGCAGCAGGCGTGCTTCTAAGCTCCATGTCCCATGCACGTTCACCAAGGCTCCGTCCCTGTGTGCACAGCTACTCTCCATGCACACTCACTCCCAACAGCCAGAACCTGGTTTGCCTGGGAGAGAACCTGAGTGCCCAGGAATTTACATCCTCCTGGGGTGACCCCTACCCAGTGATTGAGGAGTGTAGCACCCTCGTGTCCTAATAGGGACAACTCCGGGGTGTTAACAAATCCTCTCTCGGTCACCTTCCCTCCCTGGTTCCTCCTTCCCACTCTCCCCTTCCACTCTTCTTCTTTTTCTTTTAATATTTATTTATTTTGCTGTGCTGAGTCTTCATTGTGGCAGGCAGGTTCTTTCAGCTGTGGCTTGGTATGTGAACACTTAGCTGCATCATGTGGAATCTAGTTCCTTGACCGGGGATGGAACCTGGGCCCCCTGCATTGGAAGCTCAGAATCTTAGCCACTGGACCAGTGGGAAACCCTCCCCGACCACTTTTCATGGAGACATTTCCCATAAATCAGTGCCACCCAAATCCTCATCTCAGGGTCTGACGCTGGGGAACCCAACCAAAGACAGTATCTCTTTCCATCTCAGCCTCCCAGGGGCCCCTCCCTCTCATCCTCACCCTCCCCATCGCCCCTCCCCTCTCTGCCTTCCCCTCCCGGACAACCCCCTCAGGCACCTCCACCACCAACTTGGAAGCAGATGGCATCATCTGGGCAAGAGAGCTCCCTCCACAGTGATTGATGGTTCTTGATTGGGCAGTCGGTATTTTTAGCATCCTATCTCTACTTTCTGCTGTCCTCCAGGATGGAGGAAGTTCAGCCCTGTTCTTTGGGCATCAGAGGGTGGCCATGTCAGTGGGTTTTCAGTTGGAGACAATTTTGTCCCCTGAGGGACACTTGGCAGTGTCTGGAGACATTTCTAGCTGTCACAACTGGCATCTAGTGGGTAGGGGCCATGGGTACTGCTAAGCATGTTGCAATGCACAGGACAGCCCTCCACACCACCACCACCGCAAAGAATGATCCCTAAGGTCAGTAGCGCTGAGGTCAAGAAACCCAGGGCTGTGTGTTTCTCTACTTCTTTTAACTTTTTTAAAATTTAAATTTATTTATTTTTAATTGGAGGATAATTGCTCTACAATATTGTGTTGGTTTCTGCCATATATCAACATTTTAACTTTTTTTTAACCTCATCTTCTCTTAAAAAGAAAAGATGACTTTATTTATTTATTTGATTGTGGCCAGATCTTAGCTGGGGCATGTGGAGTCTTTTAGTTGTAGAATGCAAACTCTTAGTTGCAGCATGCAGGTTCCAGTTCCCTGACCAGGGATTGAATCCAGGACCCCTGCATTGGGCACGCAGAGTGAAGTCCTTCTTCTAACTCTTTGTTACAGTATCAGGATATCACACCCTCCTCTTGTAAATATCAATACAAGAAGAGCAGCCAAGAGGTCATGCATCCTGCTGCCTGGGACCTATAATCAGAGAAAGGCCCAGGAGGGATATCACCTAACACGATGCTGATGCTTAATGCTGTGCTAAGCCTGTAGCAAGCTGGTTAAAGCATTAGCAATCCTTTGCTGTTTTTAAAAACTCCCCACTTTAAGAATTGAAAAAAATGAGGCTCTGAGAGGGAGAGTGACTGTTGAGTATCACAGTTGAACCTGGCCTTGTCTCCAAAGCCCACCCACTGAAACACTGCTAGATCGTATCAGTGATACAATAAAATGGTTGCTTTTTATTGGGGTTGCTATTTTATGGGGAACACCTCCATATGTTCATTGCACAGGAGGCATCCGGGTTCCCAACCTTGGAAGTCCCCAAGGGGACGGATCAGAAGACTGCATGGATGGAGACCCTGGCCTCATGAGGGAGTGAGGTCCTGACTCCATAGATGCTCAAGTCTGACAGATGTCGGGCCAAAAGAAACTGTCTCTCCTTGTGATTTATCAGTGAGCTTTGGCTGTGTAACAAACCACCCCAAAAGCAAATGCTTTTTTTAATTTTTAATCAGAGGATCATTGCTTTACAATGTTGTGTTGACTTCTGCCATATAACAACATGAATCAGCCATAAGTATATATATGTCCCCTCCTTCTTGACCCTGTCTCCCACTCCCTACCCCATCCTACCCCTCTAGGTTGTCACAGTACTGGGTTGAACTCCCTGTATCATACAGCACCTTCCCATTAGCTATCTACTTTACATATAGTAATATGTATGTTTCGATGCTACTCTCTCAGTCCATCCCACCCTTTCCTTCCCCTCCCCTGCTGTGTCCACAAGGTCGTTCTCTATTCAGAGTCACTATAGAAGTTTGCCATCTTGTGGGTCAGCAGTTTGAATCTGTGGTCAGCTCCCAAGTTGCCTGGGGGCTGGCTGATCTAGAAGACCTTTAGCTGAATGACTCGCCTCTCTTCCACCTGGTCACTCAACTTGTAGTGACTAGTCTGAGCTCATGTATGGCAGTGGCAGGATTTTAAGTGTGTGAGAGGAGATATGTGGCCTCTTGGTGCCTTTGCTGGTAACTGGGTATTGTCACTTCTGCTGCATTCTATTGGTCAAAGCAAGTCACATGACCAGCCCAGACCCACAGGGTGGGGAAGTAGATTCCACCCAAAGTATATTATCACCATGCAGTCTCCTCTGACGGTGTTTTCCTTCCAGGCCAAGGTACCTATTTATGTAGTCGTCATGGTTGGTGGCATCAGCACTTAATCTGGCTCCAGAAAGCTGTCAATTACTTAGCTATGTGGCCTTGGTCAGTTACTTAATTTCTCTGGGCCTCGGTTTTTTCATTTATATTATAGGGAAAAATGTATTCATCCTGCCTATTTCACAGGTTATCATAAAACTCAAATAACGTAGTGGAGGGAGAAGGGGCTCTTATCCTATTACCTGTCCTTGAAACAGAAGGAGGCCCGGCTGCTCACATCAGGCACGTGCCTCTTTCCCCGTGAGCCACGTCTCCTGCAATTTATCAGGAGCCAAAGCCTGACAAGCTCCTGGTGGATTCTCCATCAATCCTCCTGTCTCTTTTCCCAAGGAAAACCCAAGTGGTTTCACCAGAAACTCTTAGGCTCTTTTTCACTCAAGTTCAACTATTAAGCCTTGACTAAGAGCCCCGTTTATGGTTTCATTATTTGGTCTAAGAGCAAACATGGCGATTCTGTGACCTGGACTGGTCTCACTTAACCCCTCGCACCCAGCAGAGACTCTCCACCATTCAGTAAATACAGCCTGCATGCTCTGAGACATCTTATAGGCTGCAGGTTCTGAGATGGAGGGAAGAGCTGTGTCCTCCTGCATGGGGCCAGGTCTGTGGAGGAATATCAGGCTGGCTCAGTGCATGGTCACCCTCCTGCAAGGGAGCCCAGGGATCAGCCAGCCTCCCACAATCCTGGGGAAACTGAGACCAGAGATGCAAAAAGAAAAACAGAATCATCCTATTTGGGCTAAGGGACCTTTGAGTTGTGGGACGAATGAACACTGTTATTTAGTTATGATGACTGATTGATCCCTATTATCGAATGCTGACTTTGTGACATGTCCCCTGCTCAAGGCCAGGGACCATTCCTGTGCCATTCACTACCATACCCCCATACCTGGTGTCAGGCCCTGTCTAAGAGATCCAGGACAGTGTGGAGTGATCTCATTTAATCCTCCAACCACCCACCCAAGCAGGTACCATTACTACCACCCCTATTTTGAAGATGAAAAAACTAGGGCCCTGGGCATAGAAAGAATTCATCTACATCACACAGGTGTGAGGTGGCAGAGTCAAGACTCAGACTGGTTCTTTCTAGATCTGAAGTGCATACGCCCAGGACAACATAGCGACCCCTTCAACTCTGCTGGCTCCAAAGAGTCTAGACCTGTGGGCAGGACGTGGGAGGGGTACAAACAAAAACAGGCAAAGCAGACAGAGGCCCTGGGGGTTCTTTCTGCAGGAGGGCCCAAGCCACTGTCCTCTCTACCCGCTGCCAGTCAAATGCACCCTGCCCTTCTCTCCCCGTACTAGTGTGGCATGTTGCCAAGAGAACCAATTTCACCCTTTTGTGCTGGTTTCATACTTTTTACACCCTCGCTTGTACCAGGCACTGTGCCATGCACTCCCCCTGCATTAGTTTTCCAGCCTCAACACTAGGAAGATTCTGCAACCTTCCAAAGTGATCCAAATGTGAGGGCATCACTGGGATGCAAAGCCAAGATTTCCTCACTACCACCACCACCATCGTCATCATTATCATCGCAGTTTCCTTTCTGGCTTCTCACCATATGCCACTTAAACACAGGTTAAGTATTTTATGTGCTCAAATCCTCACATCAGCTCCCTGAGGTAGGGCTCCTTATGACTCCATTGTACAGAAGGAGAAACTGAGTCACAGAGAAGTGAAGTCACTTCCCCAAGATCACACACATAGTAAATGGCAGAACCAGGATTCGAACCCCCAAGCTGGCTAAGACTGGAGGCCATGGTCTTTCTCACTGGACTCCATCAATCCTCCTGTGGTCACTGAACCTGTTAACGATGCACATTACATGACATTGAGGGAATAGATTAATGCATGAATGCATGAATAAAAGAGGCCACTTCCAGGGACACCACCCCCTGACCCCAGTGACCAGAGACAAAAAGAGGGAAGGGGGCCTCTGTTTAAGTCTTAGTTTGAGAGCAGTTGGTTTCAAAGGCAGAGAACGGGACAGGGCTGCTGGAAAATCCCTGGGAAATGTTCACTGCGAAAGCATCATCCTCTTATTAAGCCCCTGGAGAGGGGCTTCTGCTGGCCAGTGCTCTGGGGTGCTGAAAACTTTCCTGGCTGGACAGGGAAGAGCAGGGGACTTTGGAGGTAGGTCATCACCCCTTGCCGGCAGAAAGGTCACCACGTGCTATGTTAGTGAGAACTTGTCAGTGACTCCTCAGTCCCCTGAGGAGGGCCTGATTCCACTTCTACCAGTGGAGTTGCCCAGAGCTTGGCAGAAGCAAGCCACCAAAGCAAGGCATGGCATGTCCATCAGGCCTTACAAACAGTCACTGCATAGCCAGGGCCCTCTGGAAAAAAAGCACAGTTAGGAAAACAAGGGACCAAATGGATATTTAAGACACCTCCTCTTTCCCCATTCCTTACAACAGAAGAGATCACTGCTTTCTCCTGGATGTAAGTTGTGTTAAATATTTGTCATTCTCTTTCTAACTTACTTCACTTAGTATGATAATCTCTAGATCCATCCATGTTGCTGAAAATGGCTTTATTTCATTCTTTTTATGGCTGAGTAGTATTCCACTGTGGGGCTTCCCTGATGGCTTGTGGTAAAGAATCTGCCTGCAATGCAGGAGACATGCGTTTGATCGCTGGGTCGGGAAGATCCCCTGGAAGAGGAAATGGCAATCCACTCCAGTATTCATGCCTGAAAAATCCCATGGACAGAGGAGCCTGGTGGCTATAGTCCATGGGGTCAGAAAGAGTCAGACATGACTGAGTGAGTAAGCATGAGCACAAGTATTCCATTGTATAAATGTGCCACATCTTCTTTATCCCTTCCTGTGCTGATGGACATTTAAGTTGCCTCCATGTCTTGGCTATTGTGAGTAGTGCTGCTATGAACACTGGGATACATGTATCTTTTTGAATTTAGTTTGTCCAGTTATATGCCCAGGAATGGGATTGCTAGATCATACAGCAACTCTATTTTTAGTTTTCTGAGGGACTTCATTACTGTTTTCCATAGTGGCTGCACCAATTTACATTCCCATCATTGTGTAGGAGGGTTCCCTTTTCTCCACACCCTCTCCAGCATCTATAGTTTGTAGACTGTTTTAATGATGGCCATTCTGACCGGTGTGAAGTGGCACCTCACTGTCCTTTTGATTCATATTTCTCTAATATCCATTGCAGTTTTTAGTTCAGCAATTATGTTTTCATCTCTTCGGTCTTCCTTAATCTCAGATATGCCTCTTTCATGAATACTTGCTGTAGTTTCTTAAGGGTAGCATCCATTAGAGTTGTGCCAAGAATATGAGCTAAAAATTTAACCAAGTGTTTTTCTGATTTCTTTTAATCCCTCCCTCCCGTAAGGATGCGTCATCTTATTCTCTTGGATGCACCACCGTTCTGTAGGTTTCATATCATTCCTCTGCTTCCTTTCTAAGGGAGCTCTCTGCTGATAGGGTGTTGAATCGAGTTTTAGGATTGAGTTGACTTTTTCTAAGGTTATGCATCCTTTCGGTCCTTTCAGTCACAGTGGGAGTGAGAGGGAGTAAAACTGAAGTTGTTACAGAGGAACATTTCTGGTTTGGAATTCTAGGGACCTAGGAGAGCAGAGTGGAGCTTGCACCACACCGCCAGATTCATTAGGAAGCTTTGGGTCAAATAGTGTCTTGTCTCTGACAATTATGGAATAGCTAAGGCAATACCCTTAACTCCTCGCCAAGCCCGGCTTTCCTCAGTGTCAGCCAGTCATGGCGATGCTAGCAGCTGACTGGCTTCCCCTTGGGGCTCCCCACAACACGGCGGCTCATACTACACCCTCCCAGAGGCACCAGCTAGAGCTAAACGAACTGCTTGGGACTTCCCTGGAGGTTCAGCGGTTAAGGCTCTGTGCTTCCAGTGCAAGGGGCACCAGTCCGATCCCTGGTTGGGGAACTAGCATCCCATATGCTGTGTGGCATGATCAAAAACAGGTTTTAAAAAGTCCAATAAGTGAGCGGCTTATTACTCCCCGTTCCTGACAGTGGTATGCTCTGGGGTCTCTTCTCCTAACTTGACAGTGACTTATTCTTTTTTCAAAAAAATTTTATTGGGATATAGTTGATTTACAATGCTGTGTTAGTTTCAGGTATACAGCAAAGTGAATCAGTTATATATACATCCACTCTTCTTAGATACTTTTCCCACATAGGCCATTACAGAGTATTGAATAGATGCCCCTATGCTATACAACATAGTATGCATGTGTGTGTGTGTGTGTGTGCGTGTGTGTGTGTGTTTCCCTGTGCTATACAGCAGGTCCTTACTAGTAGTGACATTCTTGCACACATGACCTTCCATGGATCTGTTCAGACCTTCCTCCAATCTAATCCCATCTCCATGCTATTTTGCACAATTATCTTAAGTCTGGGGCATTATGAATGCCAACCTTCCCTAGTTTCTACCTCCAATAAAGGCTTTTCTCTAGCTTTTATATTCCACGGGTAATTTCAACAGATGTCCCAGAGAGAAACATAGGAGAGACATGGCTGCAAAAGCCACGCTCTAGCCCAGAAGTCTTTTCACCATTCCCTGGAGCCATAGGAAGCCGGCATCTAATTAAATAGAGATCAGCTCTCACCTGTTAACACACTCCTGTTTTTTATTACACAATCCAGAAACCTTCTTCTGAAATCTAAATTGCACCCATGACTAAGTGTGTGTTGATGTGTGGTCATGACCTAGGGCCTGTTTTACTGCTGAAACCAAGATACTTTCAGGTTTTGAGAAAAGGGGAAAGGAGCTACACGAGGATCCTGAAGCCTTGGAAGAGCTTTTGTTTATGAAGGAGGGGAGGTCTAGGGCCAGTTTCTACCTCAGAAGCAGCTTCCTTCTTCCCCAAGCACCTTGAAGTCAATGCTGAGCCCACTCCAGCTAGGTGAACAGCCCAGGCTTTGGTAAAATCATAGATTACAAGATCAGCCAACACTGATCTCCTTCCAGGCTCAGATACGTGTTTGCGGCAGCTCTGTCGAGTACATGCATTGACTATCCCATTCTACAGATGTGGAAACTGAGGCTCAGAAGGGTCCAGGGGTATGTGGCAGAGCCTAGATTTGAATCCACATTTTATCTCCTTTAATTCTCAGAGCAGACTGATGAGGTGGGCATCATTATTCCCCTTTGAAGGTAAAACAGCTGAGACCCCAGAGAGTAAAATTGAGAAGCAGGTTCCCCGCCTCCTTGCTCAGGTACAGTGGAGCCCAGACTCCACCCAGGCAGGGGTGTAGGGACCTGCTGGGAGCTCTAGATGGAAGTGTGAATTAATGGGAGAGCTTGGGGACATGGCAGGGGAAGGTGATGGTTGAAGCTTCTGGGGTGAGTAAGAGGGAGCCCAGGACAGAGAAAAGAGGAGGGATGGAGAAAAACCCTGAACAAAGAAACATGTACAGGACAACACAGGAAGAGGCATGCAGAGAGCCCGAGGAGGGGCAGGACAGGGCAGCAAGTGAAAACCAAAGGAGACTCTCCCAGAGGATGGGGGTCCTCAAAGGCCAGAGCTTCCCCTGGCAGAGTCTTGGCATAGAGCAGCTAATCCCCTGTGGAGGGGGAGCAGGATCACCCCCAGGGCTTATGAAACTCAGATGCCCAGGCCCCGCCCCAGAGGTCCTGAGTCAGTAGGTCTGGGACAGGCCAGGAAAGTTGTTCAGTCACTCAGTCATGTCCGACTCTTTTGCAACCCCATAGACTATAGCCCACCTATAGACTCCTCCATCCATGGGATTTCCCAGGCAAGAATACTGGAGTGGGTTGCCATTTCCTTCTCCAGTGGATCTTCCTAACCCAGGGATCGAACCCAGATCTCCTGCATTGGCTGGTGGGTTCTTTACTGAGCCACCTGGAAACCCTACCCCCGGAGGGCAGGAATTTGCATTTCTACCAAGTTTCCACTTGATGTCCACTCACCTGGCCTGCATTCCAGAGGGCCAGCTTTCGTACGAGGAGGAAACATTAGCAAGGCTGGGGTTCAACGTGCTCAGCCGGATCCCTAAGCTTTTCTTCTCTGCTCCCCTCGCTCAGCCCTTTCTGCAAACTCCCCCAGACCCTCCATTTCTCTGTGGCTCAGGTATAAGTACACCCAGGAAAGCACACTCACCTTAAAGGCGCACACTTGATGGATATTTACATGGTTGTACATCTGTGTGTCCACCACCTAGATCAAGATGCAGAACATTCCCAGTGCGCCTGGCTGTCTTTCTCCTGTGCCCTATAATCAGTAACCTGCCCCAAGAGGTATTCTAGGAAGGAATAGTTCTTTTCTCTTGAGCTTCCCAAGATGCAATCACACAGTATACATCTCTTTGTGCCAGAGGCCCCTTCTTGATAGCTGACGGGTGTATTTTTTATTTGTCACTCACTCTGAACCCTTGGTCCAGAAACCACAAGTGACTGCATCCATGAATGTTTCCTTGTGCCTCATCTCCTGTGTAAGACACAGCCTTCTACTTCTTTTCAGTTCTCAAAAAGGTCTTTCTTCCTTCTCAGTAAGAAGGTGTTTTTATTCCTGCATTTTGCAGATAATAAAACTGAGATTCAGAGGGGTAAGACATTTGTCCCAAACCCCACAGCCTGTAAGAAGCAGCCTCAGGTAGTTTGAATCCAGAGCCTGCCTTTAACCCTAAGCCCATCCTCCCTCCCTCCCAACAGAACCTTATAACCCAGCAGACAAGCATGAGAGTGTTTTTTGACTGACTTACTGAAACAAACCCCTTCCCCCCAAAGCAACTGTTCTGTTGATCTTTGGAGTTGCTGCATTAGAAACAGCCTAGGTTCACTTCCCAGGGCTCAAAGCCAGGCCAGCTTTACTCATAGGGCAAACAATGGGATCATGTCACCAGTGGTCTGGCCTCAGCCTGACTCACACCTGAGCTGGCCAGTTTGGGAGGCTGTGTCCTGGGGCCTGGAGGTTGGGCTCGGTGAGACATGTCCCCAGGAGCCACCAAAGGCCACAGCTGATGGTACTCTCTTGAAGCATCCTGACACCTCTCAGGTTCCCCAGCTGAGATCCATGTGTGGCATTTAAAGTAGCCAGAAGCTCGAGACTGCTCTATTAAAACTGCTGAAGGGAACTTCGAGACAGCTGAAGAGCCAATAGCCTTTGTGCTAGCAGAAGAGACACAAAAGATGTCAAAAAAAAAAAAAAAAAAGATCGTTTTCTTTTTCTCCTCTAGTTTTTCAACACTGATTAAAAAGACAGAGAGGAAGAGTGGGGAAATGGGCCTATTTATAAATGAGGAGTGGTGTGAAGTTAATGATGACTCATATTTTAAATTGGTGTTTGACAAGAACAAGAAAGAACTGAAACCAGGACAATTAGGAATAATGAAGGGCTTAAAACACAGACAGCAAAGCAGGTGAGGGAAGGATCCCAGAAGGCCGTGCCTGGAAATGACGAGGAGTGTCTTCGGGGCCAGACTGGGGGTGGGTATCCCATAGGGGAGCCACCAGAATGATTCTAAACAGCTGATGCTGATGAGTGGGGCTCAGAAAGTCCAGTCAGACCACCAGCCTTGAGTCTGCCCACTCCTGGCGAAGTCCAGCTTCTCCACGCTGCTCCAAGCACCTGACGTCCTTCCCTGGAGTCTTAAATGACCACCTTGCTGGTGCCTTTCCTTCCTGTCTCTGCTCTTCCCAAGTCCATTCATCTCAGGCACCAGAGGAGTTCCGTCTAGAGACAAGGTGACTGCCATTCCCTTGTTCCAGATCCTTCTGTAGCTTCTCAGTGATTATCAGAGAAAATTTCAATGCCTCACCTTAATCTGCAAATTCTAATCTACATGATGAGCTGAATCTACCTGTCCTGCCTCATCTCAAGCCATGTGGGCCCTCACCCTGTCCCCATCAGGATTCTGGCATCCTCAAGCATACCACCTCTGTGCCAACCTCAGGACCTTTGCACATGCTCTCTCCTTTGTCTGGAATACTCCCATCTTCACATGAGAGGCAGGAGGACTCATTCAAGTTTAAGCTTCAAGTCAGAATAATGTTCCAAAATACCTAGCTGGAGGAAATCCCCTCTCATTCTCTTTCATTGCACCCTATGGCATTTCTTCTTAGCCCTTATCATGGCTTATAACGATAGCTTTTGTGCACTTGCTTGCTTTTATGTTGTCTAGTTCCTCCTTTGGACTAAAAAGGCAGGACTATGGATGATTTATCCGTGTACAACCCAGGATCTAATTCAATGAATTACACATAATAAACGAGACAACAACAATCCCATACAGTGACTCCAGTTCTGGCTTCAGGCACAGTTGGATCTAGGTGATTGCTGTCATCAGGAATCTTTCTCTGTTTACTTAGAACTGCTCTCCTCTATGCTATCTTCATTCTCAGGCAGGGTCTCCTTGGAGCAAGTTTTAGCAACTCTACTGGGAAAAGAGGGTCTCTTTTCTAATCACTTCAACCATGTTCAAGTGACCATTTATTCATTGGACACATCTTAACTGAGTGAGTCCTTAACTGGGTTTTGGCACTGTTCTAAGAACTGAAGAATCATCAGTAAACAGAGTCCTTGTCCTTTGGGGCTACGTTCCAGTTGGGGAGACAAACAATCAACAAGTCAGGATAATGAGTTCCCTAAACCAGTGATAACTGGGAGGGAGTTGGAGAGTAATGGGCAGGGGGTAGACAGGTGGGAATTCAGCTGATGTGCAGGGCCTCTGACTGCCCTGGCTGGAGGCTCCTGTTCCTCACCAGTCTCATGACAATGAGAGCAAGGGGAGGATTGTCCCAGAAGAAAATAATGAGATGTTCCCAGAACAGGGTGGGATAGAGACAGTCAGGCAAATCCAGGTGGTGTGTCCTCCTCAGACTGTGCAGGGAGTAGATTCAAGGACTCAGGACCCAGGATCACAGACCCTACACCAGGTCCTTGGAGGAGATTCTGGGCACCAGTGGGGAGAAGTCATTTCTGGCCTCATGACTTCTCGCCTCCAGGGTGGAACAGTGGCATGTTGTCATCAAGCAAGGGACCCTGGAGGACCTGAGCATGTCAATATCTGACTCATATCGAAGTAGATTCCAGGAGGCCCCTGAGACTTTCACAAGCATGAGGGAAGGATCTGGCAGCATCACAGACGCATGAGGCTCTGCCCCCATCATCCACCCAATTTCAGCCACACCATGCCTGATGCCGTGAGCTCCTGATGGGTGGGGGTTGGCAGTCCTGGTGATCATCAGCTATTGCACTGCATTCCTTCTCTGCTAAATGTTTCTCCGGCCTTAAGGTCAGTACACCCATGAGAGTGCACTGCCTCATCTGTTTTGTGGGTCTCAGAAGAGTGAGAGTTGAGATTTGCAATTTAGTGGGACTGAGGTGGTATTTACTCCTGAAAGGGCAGGTCCCAGAAACAGTTGTGTTTGGGAAGGAGGCCAAGCTTCAGGTTGGGTTTGTTTTCAGCAATCTTGGAAGAGTTTTCAGGTTTCTTCCATATTATTGGGAAGTCATCTGAGGTCCTGAGATTGGTGTCCAAGGGATTAGACATGTTGCTTTGTCTTCAAGAATACTGGGAAAGGAGTGACACCTGGTTTCATCTCAAATGCCATCTCAGAGGGGTTGGTAATGGCTGCCTGGACCACTGTGTTGAGCACAGATACAGGATCAGGAGGAAAGTGTACTGTGAGCCACTAGTAATGTCTGCCAGGGACACAGGAAGAGTGGGTGGTGTACACATGCCAGATATTTACCACAGCTGATCAAATGGACAACATTGTGCTTCCTAGAGAAAAATGCCCCACTAGAAATAGATGCAGGGTGGTAACAGGGGTTGTCCCAAGGTCACATGCCACAGTAAAGAGCAGAGTCTGAGATCAGACCACTCCTGGCTCCACCACCTGTCTTCTGTGTGACCTTGGGCAAGTCACCTACCTCTCTGAGCCTGTTTCTCCTTTTCATTATTGTAGCAATGCCATCACTGCTATCACACAGGCGTTTTAAAGGATTAAATGGAATCATATATGCAGAACGATTCAGTGAGCCCTGTTTCCCTTCTTCCCATCCTCTCCCCACCTGCAGCCATCCATCCTGAGGAGGTGGGAAGTCAGACAAGGGAGGAAGGACACCCTGGCATAACTGGTGAGGGCATGTGCAAAGGGGATAACCTGGAAATGAACTGAAACTGGAGTAATTGGGGAGCAATAGAAAGTTGGAAAACAAAAAAACAAAAAACCCAAAGCTTGTCCCACTGCACCCTGGAGAGGCTGTGGGGAGTGGTGGTTTAGAGCCAGACCACACAGAGTTAAGCCCAGCTCTTCCTCAAACATCACCTCTTGCTGGAGGTATATGACATCACCGCTCATGTCTCAGTTTTCTCATCTGTAGAATGGGAGCACCAAAAGCCCCTTCCCCCAGGTGGGCATGTCAATTAGATGAGATCTAAGGAAAGTCCTGGCACAGTGCCTGGCATACAGCAAATACTATTAAGAGGGGTATTATTATTATTATCTGACAAGCATTTGCTCCCTCTGGATCCTGGAAGCCCAGCACTAGGCTTCGTTCTTATATATCTATACTTGGTTGTTTATTTGTATGGCTGCGCCAGGCCTTAGCTGTGGCACACAGGACCTTCAGTCTTCTTTGCATCATGCGCGATCTTCAGGTGCAGTATGTGGGATCTAGTTCCCCAACCAGGGACGGAACCTGGACCCCTGCTTTGGGAGCATGGAGTCTTAGCCACTGGACCACCAGGGAAGTCCCTCTAGGCTTCCGTCTGACACGTCATCACCACATGAAAATGGGGGACACTGAAGAAATCACCCGAGGAGAATTCCTCCAGCTCTGCCCAGGAGATGTACCCTTCCTGCTGTCTGGGGTTGGAGGACCTCAGAGGGCGCCGGGTGGCCACGCCACACGGAGGCTTCTGAATCCCATCCGGGCAGATGGCGTCCCCCGGGTCCTTCACTAATTATCCTACAGCAGAACCTTGCCACTTCCCACTCTAATGCCTCATAATCAGCCAAGAAACCTGGCAATCTGCTATTTGGAAACTATTAGCCCAGTTCACGGCCTCTGCAGCATCAATTAACGTGGACGTGGACATAAATTATGGGGAAGCAGGGACGGACCCAGGGGATGAGGTCACAGCAACCATGAACCTCTGGCTCAGATGAGAGTCCCTGGGAAGGAGACTGACAGTGGGGATCCTTCACCCTTCAATCACACAGGTGGGGGCCACTTTCCACTAGGGGGGCCTCCAGAGACCCAGTCAGAGGCCTGTGGCCAGGGCCTCTGAGTTCAGCTCCTGGTCATCCAGGGCTCAGACAGACCACCTCAGCCATCCCCCTGCCTCCACTCAGGCTGTCCCAGCACCCTCCTCAACCTAAGAGGAAGCTGCTGCAAACCCATTGATCTCTGGTTCTCTTGGGACCAGTCTCAGCTTTGGCGGACCCTTGGGAAAGACAACATGGATGACCTTCGCCAACCCTGGCACAGGCTAAGGATGTTTCTTGAGTGAGAAAGGGCTCCCTGGGCCCATTTCTCAGAAGACTGACTCAAATTTGTTGGGAGGCAAATGTTCACTGAGCAGGCCCACTCTAGCAAGTCCCAGTTTGGCCCAGTATTGGCTGTGTGACCGTGCACACATCTCTTAAACTCTCCCAGCCTCAGTTTTCACATCTGCAAACTGGGAATTTGAAATCTCAAGTGGACCGATGGGCTCAACACTGTGTACTTTGGTTTCGAGAGGTTCAGTTGGCAGTTTCTGGAGTAATAGTTAACAGAAAAATAGCAAATCCCTTAGAGGGCTTCAGAGCTAGCAGAACACTTTAAAAACCACAGTCCCAGGACTTCCTCGGCAGTCCAGTGGTTAAGACTCCACCTTCCAATGCAGGTTAAATTCCTGGTCAGGGATCTAAGGTCTCTCATGTTGCCAGGTACAGCCAAAAATTTTTTTAAATAAAGAAAAAATAAAACTGTAGTCCTCATGGACCCCCCTCAGTGGGTGAGGCAAGACAGAAGACTAGCAGTCATCTCCAGGTTCCATTGCAGGAAGATCCACTTCCCAGCTAGTCAGCGGGTCTCTGCAGTGTGGGTCTGGCCGCCTGTTGCCAGGAGACATCAGCTCCTCACCACAATGCAGGGCTCTCCAGCGTCAGCTCCTGGCTTTCTCCCCAGTTTCCCCCAGGGCAAAGACTCCAAGAGAAAGAACCAAGGTTAAATGCTTTTCAGGCATTGTCTCATTTAACCATCTCTAAGGCAAGGACAGGAGAAGGAAAGAAGAGAGAAGCGTCTATCTTTTCGGAACCAAATCTAGGAAGTGACATCCATTGCTTTAGCCGGGTTCTCTTGGTTAGAAGCAATCACTAGGTCCCAGCCACACTTCATTGGGGGAGGATTCAGAGGGATGCAAGGATGATTACTGGGAGGCAGGGTCATTGGCGACACCATGGGGCTTCCTACCCCAGAGAGACAGCATCCTCACTGAATGCCAGGTACTAGATTAAATGCTTTGCAGGCATCAGCCATTTAATCCTCACCACGGCCCCCTAGGCTAAGTCTTACCCACCCCTTGGCAAGGGATGAGCAGAATGAATGGTCATCCAACAGAGAAAGACAAACTACCCCTTAAAAGATGGGGGTGCTGATAAGAAAGGAAAATGCATACTAAAAGGGAAAAAAAAGTCTTCCAAATACTGTTCAGTTCAGTTGCTCAGTCGTGTCCAGCTCTTTGCGACCCCATGAATCGCAGCACGCCAGGCCTCCCTGTCCATCACCAACTCCCAGAGTTCACTCAAACTCACGTCCATCAAGTCGGTGATGCCATCCAGCCATCTCAACCTCTGTCATCCCCTTCACTTCCTGCCCCCAATCTCTCCCGGCATCAGAGTCTTTTCCAATGAGTCAACGCTTCGCATGAGGTGGCCAAAGTACTGGAGTTTCAGCTTCAGCATCATTCTTTCCAAAGAACACCCAGGACTGATCTCCTTTAGAACGGACTGGTTGGATCTCCTTGCAGTCTAAGGGACTCTCAAGAGTCTTCTCCAACACCACAGTTCAAAAGCATCAATTCTTCGGCGCTCAGCTTTCTTCACAGTCCAACCCTCACATCCATACATGACTACTGGAAAAACCATAGCCTTGACTAGGCGAACCTTTGTTGGCAAAGTAATGTCTCTGCTATTGAATATGCCATCTAGGTTGGTCTAACTTTCCTTCCAAGAAGTAAGCGTCTTTTAATTTCATGGCTGCAATCACCATCTGCAGTGATTTTGGAGCCCCCAAAAATAAAGTCTGACACTGTTTCCACTGTTTCTCCATCTATTTGCCATGAAGTGATGGGACCAGATACCATGATCTTCATTTTCTGAATGTTGAGCTTTAAGCCAACTTTTTCACTCTCCTCTTTCACTTTCATCAAGAGGCTCTTTAGTTCCTCTTCACTTTCTGCCATAAGGGTAGTGTCATCTACGTATCTGAGATTAGTGATATTTCTCCTGGCAATCTTGATTCCAGCCCAGCGTTTCTCATGATGTACTCTGCATATAAGTTAAATAAGCAGGGTGACAATATACAGCCTTGACGTACTCCTTTTCCTATTTGGAACTAGTCTGTTGTTCCATGTCTAGTTCTAACTGTTGCTTCCTGACCTGCATTCAGGTTTCTCAAGAGGCAAGTCAGGTGGTCTGGTATCCCCATCTCTTTCAGAATTTTCCACAGTTTGTTGTGATCCACACAGTCAAAGGTTTTGGCATAGTCAATAAAGCAGAAACAGATGTTTTTCTGGAACTCTCTTGCTTTTTCTATGATCCAGCAGATGTTGGCAATTTGATCTCTGGTTCCTCTGCCTTTTCTAAAACCAGCTTGAACATCAGGAAGTTCACGGTTCATGTATTGCTGAAGCCTGGCTTAGAGAATTTGGAGCATTACTTTACTAGCGTGTGAGATGAGTGCAATTGTGCAGTAGTTTGAGCATTCTTTGGCATTGCCTTTCTTTGGGATTGGAATGAAAACTGACCTTTTCCAGTCCTATGGCCACTGCTGAGTTTTCCAAATTTGCTGGCATATTGAGTGCAGCACTTTCACAGCATCATCTTTCAGGATTTGAAATAGCTCCACTGGAATTCCATCACCTCCACTAGCTTTGTTCGTAGTGATGCTTTCTAAGGCCCACTTGACTTCACATTCCAGGATGTCTGGCTCTAGGTGAGTGATCACACCATCGTGATTATCTGGGTTATGAAGACCTTTTTTGTACAGTTCTTCTGTGTATTCTTGCCACCTCTTCTTAATATCTTCTGCTTCTGTTAGGTCCATACCATTTCTGTCCTTTATCGAGCCCATCTTTGCATGAAATGTTCCCTTGGTGTCTCTAATTTTCTTGAAGAGATCTCTAGTCTTTCCCATTCTGTTGTTTTCCTCTACTTCTTTGCATTGATCGCTGAGGAAGGCTTTCTTATTTCTCCTTTCTATTCTTTGGAACTCTGCATTTAGATGCTTATATCTTTCCTTTTCTCCTTTGCTTTTCACTTCTCTTCTTTTCATAGCTATTTGTAAGGCCTCCCAGACAGCCAAATACTGTTACCATCCCTGTTTTATGAGTGAGAAATTTGAGGCTCAGAGGAGTTAGGTAACTCTCCCAGAAATTGAGATGAGCCACTGGAATCTGAGCCGTGTTTTGATCACTGACCTCTCATTCCACAAAGGTCAGGCCACTGTCCTTTGGGACCAGCCACAGACCGTCTGGGCCACCCTGAACATGGAAGTTGACTATCTGATTAATGGGGTCAGGAAGCCAGCCTACTGGCTGGTCAAGGGAACTTTGCAAATGAACCGTAATTCGGTAATATGATTTCCTTGCCCGGGTCAGCAGAAGGAAACTCTTTAGCCTATCTGGCTTGGTTGCATTGGACACTTGAAAGTTACTGGAGAATTGTAGCCAGCTAGCCAGCCCTGTGTGCTTAGGCTAAAAGCAAGAGTGTAGAGCTGGTCCCATTGGTGAAGAAATTGCCTTGAACTTCGAAAGGTGGTAGAACCCAGGAGGCCAAGAGAATGATCACATCCCTTCCTGACCCCATCAGGGCAGCAGGGCAGGCTTCCAGAGCTCAGACCCACAGGGACGGGGACACACACCCCAGCCCAGACCTGGTTCCTTGCCCTACCTTGGCCACCATCTGACTGCAGGACTTTGCGCAAACCACAAACCCCTGGAAGCCCCAGCTGCCAGGCCTCAAAGAGGCAGTGATGGTAATCCAACATCGCAGGACCACTGAGAGGATGAGAAGGCCTGAGACTGCAAAGCACCCCTCAGAGGGTGAGTGCCAAGCTAACGCCAGCTCTCCTCAGCACATGGGATGTGCCAGGCAGAGGCGTGCTGCCCTCATGCTGGTGTTCCCTGTGCTGGGCTCAGACCCGGCTAATCAAGTAAACCAGCAGGGAAGATGCAACTTCTGGACAGGGTGAGGGCGCAAAAGATGCAACTTCAGGAGCCGGGACCTTTCTCAGACATGTAATCGCTACAAAGTAGATCATGGCCCTATTTCTAAAGAGGGCTTTGATCAAAAGAGTCATCGATGGCAAGTGTGTGTGTTTCAACCACCTCAGAAGAAGAGCATGCCCCCGGCATCTGGAAGGCAGGCAGGTACGAGCCTAGTGGGACAACCCTTGTCGCTTGTTGCACAGGGCTTCCCGAGACCCCACAGGGACATGGGCTGGTCTGGGGTGTTCCCCATATGCCGGCTCTACCCTGGACCCTTCTGCATGAGCTGTGAGAATTCTCAACTTACTAGAAAACCCTGAAATCATGCACATGCTCTGTGATCTTGGGAGAAAGCCCTCACCTCTCTGAGCATCAGAAAATTGGGTTCAGTATCAGAGACATCCTCAGGACTTGAAGGTGACAATGGATCGCAGTGCCTGGAGCCTGACAGAAACCTTCCATTACTGGGAACCCCTGCTGCGATTAAGAACTGTGCCTCTTTAGAATGATTCTGTAATGCCTCAGGACCCCTGGGTCCCCGAGGTGTGAAGCTGGTTGTAGCTTCCCGGAAGTGGATCAAGAGAGTAAAGTGCTGGCGGGCAGCTCACAGGAGGGAGGGGACCAACCAGGCCTTTCTGGTGGCTTAGGGTGTGCCAGGGGCAGATAGAGGACACCCTCCCCTTGCCAGTCATGAATGTCTTTGGCTGCACCCAGAAATGTTGATGCTTTCCCTTCAGCTCGATGTAGGAGACCAAGAGCCCCTTTATCATAGCTTCGTGTCCATCAGGTTCCTAAGGAAAGGCAGGAGCAGGTGTGTTACAGAGAGATGGATGGTTTCAGTGTCCATCAGAGCTCATGGCACCCAAGAGATTGAAGCCGTGTGTGTGTGTGATGTGCAGTGGCGTGTGAGGTACTGTATCTTCAGTGATCAGGTCTTCTAGAACCAGCAGCAGGATATACAGTGTTGCCAGCAGACCCTTTTCATCCACGGGGAGGGCTGCCTGCCAAGCTTGGGGGCTGCTGGCTGCAGATGGTCAGATATTAAGTTCTACTTGGCCTCCCATCTGGTGGCGGCTCTGGCCAGCTGGGAGAATTCCCGAAGGGCCGGCTCTGGGCTCTGGCAAGCCACTCTGCCCCAAGCCAACCCTCCAGTGACCCTCAGACAGGGCTGCACTCAGCTAATCAGGAGGGTCCCCTAACTCCAGCCAAGCATCCCCTCATCTCCTGCAAAGGCAGCCACCTCTACACACCCCTCCGAGTCTGCTCCCCCTAAGCCAGGGCGAAAAGAGCATGGGACTCGGCATCATATTTACTGGGGGTCCTATCCTGACTCCTCCGGGCATGTGCCAGGACCTGAGTCTCCATTTCCTCCTCTGTTTTACCCACGTCCCGTGGCCATCAGGTAGATGAAATAAGAGCTCACACAGGTGGAGCGGGGTCTCCAGACCTTGGCACCGTCGATACATTGGTCTGGATAACTGTTCGTGATAGGGGCTTCCCTGTGCCTTGCAGGGCGTTAGGCATCGTCCTTGACCTCCACCTACTAGATGCCAGCAGCACCGCTCCCCCAGTCGTGGCAACAGAAGTGTCTCCAGATGTTGCCTCGGGTCCCCTGGGGGTCCAACCCACCCCTGCTGAGAATTACTGGTGTGGAGCGCTCTGTGCCATGACTGGCATGTGGTCAGCACTTGATAGACTAGCAGCGATATCTGAATTCAAAGCGGCTGCAGCCTAGAACATCGCAGGCCGCGGAAAGCACTTGACAGATGTTCACTGTGCTCGTAGTTGTCTTGCCAAAGGCCCTTTCAAGGCCTTTGAAAGGAGGTTTTTGAAATCCGTGATTCAACAATCAAACATCACATGTGTACAGAGAGCTAAAGGCCAGCCTGGGATGGATACATATGTAAGCCTGGTTCTTCTTTTTTTTTTTTTCATTTAAAGTACAGTTGATTTACAGTTTCTTCATTTTCTTCTGTACCGCAAAGTAATTCACTTATACATATATACACATTCTTTTTCATATTCTTTTCCATCATGGTTTATCACAGAATATTGAATAGAGTTCCCTGTGCTATACAGTAGGCCCTTGCTGTTTATCCATTCTATATATGACAGGTTGCATCTGCTATCCCCAACTCCCGATCTATCCTTCCCCCGCCCACCCCCCCTTGGCAACCACAAGGCTGTTTTCTATGTCTGTGAGTCTGTTTTGTAGATAGGTTCATTTGTGTCCTATTTTAGATTCTGCATATAAGTAATATCATATATTTGTCTTTCTCTTTCTGATTTTCTTAGTGTGATCATCTCTAGGTCCATCCATGTAGCTGCAGATAGCATTATGTCATCGTTGTGATGGCTGAGTAGTATTCCATTGTGTGTATGTGCCACATCTTCTTTATCCATTCGTCTGTTGATGGATATTTAGGCTGCTTCCACATCTTGGCTGTTGTAAATATTGTTGCTATGAACACTGGGGTGCATGTATCTTCTTGAATTATACTTTTGTCTAAATCTATGCCCGGGAGTGGGATTGCTGGATCAAATGGCAACTCTTTTTAATTTCTTGAGGAGCTTCCATACTGTTCTCCATAGTGGCTTCACCAAATCACATTCTGGGTGCCCAATTCTTAGGTATGTGAGAGAAAAGGCCCAGGGGAGAAGGGTGGTGTGTGTCCTGGTACCCCTAAGAGGTCTCGTCTCTTACGTTCTGTTGTGTGGACAAGGAGATGGAGGTGTCCCAGCAACTTGCCTGTGGGCACCAGCAGCAGGATGGAGGGATTTTCACAGGGTCCCAGAGGGGTCGTGTGAAGGGAGGGGTGTGACCACTGACCTAGAGCTAGACATCCTGGAATGTGAAGTCAAGTGGGCCTTAGAAAGCATCACTACGAACAAGCCTAGTGGAGGTGATTGGAATTCCAGTGGAGCTATTTCAAATCCTGAAAGATGATGCTGTGAAAGTGTTGCACTCAATATGCCAGCAAATTTGGAAAACTCAGCAGTGGCCATAGGACTGGAAAAGGTCAGTTTTCATTCCAATCCCAAAGAAAGGCAATGCCAAAGAATGCTCAAACTACCGCACAATTGCACTCATCTCACACGCTAGTAAAGTAATGCTCAAAATTCTCCAAGCCAGGCTTCAGCAATATGTGAACCGTGAACTTCCTGATGTTCAAGCTGGTTTTAGAAAAGGCAGAGGAACCAGAGATCAAATTGCCAACATCCGCTGGATCATGGAAAAAGCAAGAGAGTTCCAGAAAAACATCTATTTCTGCTTTATTGACTATGCCAAAGCCTTTGACTGCGTGGATCACAACAAACTGTGGAAAATTCTAAAAGAGATGGGAATACCAGACCACCTGATCTGCCTCTTGAGAAATCTGTATGCAGGTCAGGAAGCAACAGTTAGAACCGGACATGGAACAACAGACTGGTTCCAAATAGGAAAAGGAGTTCGTCAAGGCTGTATATTGTCACCCTGATTATTTAACTTATATGCAGAGTACATCATGAGAAATGCTGGACTGGAAGAAACACAAGCTGGAATCAAGATTGCTGGGAGAAATATCAATAACCTCAGATATGCAGATGACACCACCCTTATGGCAGAAAGTGAAGAGGAACTCAAAAGCCTCTTGATGAAAGTGAAAGTGGAGAATGAAAAAGTTGGCTTAAAGCTCAACATTCAGAAAACTAAGATCATGGCATCTGGTCCCATCACTTCATGGGAAATAGATGGGGAAACAGTGTCAGACTTTATTTTTTTGGGCTCCAAAATCACTACAGATGGTGACTGCAGCCAGGAAATTAAAAGACACTTACTCCTCGGAAGGAAAGTTATGACCAACCTAGATAGTATATTGAAAAGCAGAGACGTTACTTTGCTAGCAAAGGTCCGTCTAGTCAAGGCTATGGTTTTTCCCTGTGGTTGTGTATGGATGTGAGAGTTGGAATGAGAAGGCTGAGCGCCAAAGAATTGATGTGTTTGAACTGTGGTGTTAGAGAAGACTCTTGAGAGTCCCTTGGACTGCAAGGAGATCCAACCAGTCCATTCTGAAGGAGATCAGCCCTGGGATTTCTTTGGAAGGAATGATGCTAAAGCTGAAACTCCAGTACTTTGGCTACCTCATGCGAAGAGTTGACTGATTGGAAAAGACTCTGATGCTGGGAGGGATTGGTGGCAGGAGGAAAAGGGGACGACAGAGGATGAGATGGCTAGATGGCATCACTGACTCGCTGGACATGAGTCTGGGTGAACTCCGGGGGTTGGTGATGGACAGGAAGGCCTGGCGTGCTGTGATTCATGGGGTCACAAGGAGTCGGACACAACTGAGCAACTGAACTGAACCGAACAAGTTATTACAAGACATTGACTACAGTTCCCTGTACTATACAATAAACCTTTGTTGCTGGAGGAAAGGAGGGGAGGAAGGCAGGTCCAGGTGGAGGGTACAGCCTGAACAGGCCCTGTGGCTGGAAAAGTGTCAGCTTTCATTTCATAGGGTGTCTGACATCTGGGGGGACGTTATGCAAAAAGAGAAAGTCAGGCAGCCCACAACACCAGGGGTGGGGTGCTGGGGTGCCCTTGTCGGTTCCCCAGTAGCCACATCCGATCTGCCCTCAACCTCGTTATCCCAGAAGTGTTAGGATCCCACTTAGGGGGTGTCTGATGTGCCTGGGTCACCAATGGTCCCAGTGTGCCCAGGGCCGAGGGAGTTTCCAGTACGTGGAAGGTTCAGTGATAACACCAGGACAGTCCCAGGCAAACCGGCACCATCGGCCACCCTGCCTGTGGCCCCCTCGGTTTGCTGGCCCTGTACCCCTATCGTCCAGGGCTTCCACAGACTAGTCAGTCCCCGCAGTGATTCAAACCCACTTCCCACCCACCTGCCTTCTAATCCACACCCCGAAAGGGCAGGCTCTGGCCAGGCGGTCAAACAGCTGTTTCCCAAATGCTTGGCACGGCCCATCCGCCCGAGGCGGGAGACTCCTTGAGCAGCTGGGGAGACCCCAAAAGGAGAAGGAACCTGCCCAGGGCTGCCCGGAGAGTCTGCAGGAGAGCTGGGAGGGGAGGCCGGGCCTTGCAGTGAGCAGAATCATCTTCATGTCAGTCCCCAAAGCAGAGCAAGGACAAACGCGGAGGTTTCTCCAGCTCTTCCTACACCCCAGCCCAGCCCAGCCCTGAACCCTTCAGCAACCTCATAGCACCGAATGCCCATTCCGACCCCAACACGTAATACTGTCCTCCTCAAGACAGTTTTACATGAGGGGAAAACTGAGGCACAGAGAAGTTTAATGGCTTGGCCAAGGGCACCCCGCTGGGTAATATTATATAAATAAAATTATAGTAGAGACAATATTCAAACCCAGGAAGCTGGACACCACAGTCAGAGGAAGTAACCACTACACCACAGAGCCTCTTACCCAGCATCTGGGGGCAATGCTGCTGACAAGTCTGAATTTGAGACCCTTGCAAAGTACTGGGGTGTAACACACACACACACACCCCTTTCCAGGTCTTTGCCCCATAGGACACTCCCTTGACACCAGAAGTGTCGCCGACTTTGTGAGGTCTCTACCTGAGGACCTCCCAGAAGGGAACAATGCTTTCTTTTGACCCTGACTTACTATTGGTGTGGGCTCCTGCTCTGTGGTCGATTAGAGCTGTGGGGACAGGGGGCCCCTTCTGTAACCTCACACTCCCTACCCTGTGGAGGACCATTAACTCTCTTTATAATCCACAGGGCCCTGCAGGCTCGGGAGGCAGAGGGGAAAGGAGAGATGGTATTCATTCAGAAGTCTTTCCTGCAATTCTGTTAGGCAACAGAAAGCCAGCCAACCCTGAACATGACACAGAGACAGAGACTGGCAGGCAGGGAGCCAAGAGTCGTGTGATCTGTGCTGGAAGGGAGTCCAGGGAACTCAGGGAACCCAGAGGGGGCCATGTAACCCAGTGTCAGGAGATAGGAGAGGCCTTCTGGGGGCAGTGAGGTCTCAGCTGAGATGTGAAGGAGAAGTAGGGTTTAGCCAGGTAAAGAGGGAGTGGAAATGTCTTCAAGGCATAAAGAAGCACTTGTGCAAAGGCCGTGGGGTGAGCCCCTGCTAACAACTGTGAGTCTCTGTGTTTGGCTGGAGTCTAGGTCAGTGGGTGCGGCGGGGAGAGCCAGGGAAGGATTGGGCAGAAGATGCACTTGATAGGAGTTAGCAGTTCATTCTGTCTTGAGGGCAGTGGAAGGCCACTGATGAAGTTAGTGGGTGACAGGATGATGTCACTCTTCTTGCAGTAAGAAAAATGGATTGGATGGTAGGGTGAAGCTTGTGTGGACACGGGACTCTGCATCCTCTTGACTCTCTGATTCTCTTCAATACTTATGACAGTAGAGGGGTGGAAGAGAAGGAGGGAGGAAGGAAAGAACCAATCATTATACATTGCACCAGCACCCAAGAGGTGACCTCTTCAGAAGATCATTGAAATGTAGCAGAACTGGGACTTCTCTGGTGGTCTAGTAGCTAAGACTCCATGCTCCCGCCACAGGGGGCCCAGGTTCAATCCCTGGTCAGGGAACTAAGATCCCACAAGCCGCAACTAAGCAACTAAGCCCCAGTATAGGCAAGTACATACACTTACCTAATAAATAAATAAATGTAGCAGAACTAAGATGTGGGGCTTGGGGGACCATTGGGCCACTAAGGGTTCCCATGTTCTGAAACATGCAAACCTGATTCTGTGGTTGCTTCTACTTTTATTCGCCCATTCCTTCCCATTCATTACTTTATCCAACAATATTTTCAAGCACCTGCTTAGTTTCGAAGATTCAGCAGTGAGAGAGACACACAGCCCTCCGACTCAAGGTCTGGTTTGCTCCCCATCACCATTATCTTGACATTCTTTCTCACCTATTGAAAAACCTAAAAGGCTTACCTCACCAAAGTGAAGTGAAATGAAGTGAAAGTTGCTCAGTCGTGTCTGACTCTTTGTGACCCCATGGACTATACAGTCCATGGAATTCTCCAGGCCAGAATACTGGAGTGGTAGCCTTGCCCTTCTCCAGGGGATCTTCCCAACTCAGGGTCGAATCCAGGTCTCTCACACTGCAGATGGATTCTTTACCAGCTGAGCCACAAAGGAAGCCCAAGATAATGGAGTGGGTAGCCTATCCCTTCTCCAGCGGATCTTCCCAATCCAGGAACTGAACTGGGGTCTCCTGCATTGCAGGCAGATTCTTAACCAACTGAGCTATCAGGGAAGAGGGGGTTACACACACACACACACACATGAATTACGGTTCACGATTTATAGAGCTGAGTTGATGAACTTGCACTGGTTCAATAGCAATTCCAAAATGATTACATATTTCCCCCCCATGGGTAATTACTTAGGAAAGAGGCACACGTCCACCCCACAAGTCCCTGAGGGCTGCAAGCTGGTTTCAAGACATCATATGCACAAGCACATGTTCTTTGTTTGGCCCACAAACACTGTTTAAATGTAATTAGTTGCCAGCATTTAAAATTCAGATTTCATATAAAATCTGTATTTGAAGTATCTCTTGAGAAGTCAGAAGACCCAGTGATCCTGGATTTGCATTCCACATGGCAACAATCTGCTGGAACCCCATTGCATCCATCCCTTTAGAGAGAATCTGTACTCCACAATTCTTCAAGTCCCCACGTGACCAGTTTCTTTGAGTCCAACTGGTGGGCTTCTGCAGGTCCAAACAGCCCTCCACATCCAGTTCTGCATTTGCAGATTCACCCAACTGCCAATCCCAGTGCTTCGCATTCACCAGTTCTGCATTCTTCAGTCCTCGGTTCCTGGAATTCAAGAATCCAAAACCCACAGATGCAGACCCCACAGATACTAGAGGCCAACTGTGCTTCCCCATTGTATATAAGGGACTTGAACATCCATGGATTCTGGGATCACGGGGCGGGGGTGGGCGGTGTCCTGGAACCAATCCCCCATGGATGCTGAGGGGTGACTATATTTGTTTTGCTTCCCTGGAGTTAGAGGCCATTGGGTGAAAATACCAGCTCTTCCAAGAATTTCTTCCAAACTGCCTCCCCAGTCTGCCCAGAAGACCTTCCCTATGCTGCAGCAACTGTAAAACCCGGGGAATAAAAGACCTGGGAAGAGACAAGTGGCCTCATCTGGAGGCAGGTGAAGCCCAGCCCTGCTCTTTCACACTGTTTTCATACCCCAGCCCCTTAGGTGAAGTTGCTTGAGGACATAAGAGGCAGAGATACAAGTGATTTTATTGCATCAAAGAGGAGTGTTTTACCCAACACAGCAGGAAGGCATTTTCAAGCGTCATCAGAATTACCTTCATTCAGCCTTTGAATAGCTAGATTCTCAACTTTTTCTGAGCTCAAAGGGACTCTTCTTCAACGAGTAGAGGAGCGCAGAGCAGAGAGTGGGTGGTTGTTCAGCTTGCTGTTGGGGTGGGGATAGAGGTCATTAACTACTTTGGGATGATTTGCGCTCATCGACTTCCAAATGCTGAGTAGAAGTGAAGAAGACATGACTCACATTCCAATTCAGAGAACATTTATCAAGGACCTACTATGTACTTCAAATGCTGTCTACAAAACAACAAATCCCAAACTACATCACTGGCTCAGACCTCTTCTGAATTCTTACATCTAACTTTTTACTTAACATCTCCATTCGAATGTCTCCCAGGCATTGCAAACATCATGTTCTAAACTCAACTCTTCACTCCTACAAAGAAATAAAAGGAAGGAAGAAAGAAGGGGGTGGGGGGGACTCTCTTTCACCTTTCTCATCTTCCCCAGCTCGGGAAACATTAACTTCCTCTGCACAATTGCTCAAGCCAAAACAGAAGTTATTCTTGACCTCCTTCTTGCTCATCCAATCCATCACCAAGTCCTGCTGGTTCTTTCTCCTAACTGGTCTGCCCATTGCTCAGTCTAACTGTAACAGACCCTACAATCTCAGTGGCTCTGTAGAACAGAAATGTGTGCATAGGTCAAATAAAGTCCACTTAGGGGTCCAGATGGTGATTCAGGGGCTCCCATCTTATGCCTCCACCATCCTGTAGGGCTTTTTGCTTCCAACCAATGTACAGGAAAAGAGAAAGTGGGAAAGACACACCTGCTCTTAACTGCTTCAGTTCAGAAGTGAGGCCTTCACTTCTGCTCTCATTTCATTGGTGAGAACAAGTCACATGACCTCATCCAGCCCCAAAGGGCACTGGGAAGTGTAGTCTCTGGCAGGAGAGCTGCTTCCCAGCCACAATACGCTATGGAAGTGGATCTGTGGTGGTCAGCAGGCCATCTCTGCCTCAGCTCATTTCCTCCACCACTTAGGCTGCCTCTTCCATAGCCTAAGCCACCATCCTGTCTCACTTGGGCAACTGCAACAGGGCCCTTCTGGTCTCCCTGACTCCATCCTGGCCCATCTCTAGTCTGTTCTTCATACAACAGCCAGAGTGGTCCTTCAAGCCATAAATCAGACCACCCATGGCTCTTCTCATGCTCAGAATAAAATGCAGACCCGTCACTGAGGGAGGCAAAGCTCTGATTAGCCTGATCTCTGCCACCTCCTCTTCCTCATCATCTGTTCCCCCGTCACTCACAGCTCCTCCAACAGCCACCTCTGTTATCTTGGTTCACCCTCCAGCTGGCCTTCCTCATCCTCCAAGACTCAGCTCACACACTAGCCATTTCCTCAGAGAAGACTTTTCAGTCCCATCTGGGCCCCCCACAGAAGGACGTCCACAGTGAACGACTGGATATTTGGTTGTATGGCTCTTTGTCTATGTGCCTTTCTCCACGTAGGCTGGGAGCTACTGGAGGGTAAGAGCAGTATCTGTGCTCTCTACTGGGGTCCCCAGCACCCAGCACATTGCCAGGCACATAGCAGGGGCTCGATACATCTTTTAATATTTAATTTTATTTACTTAATTGATTGTACCAGGTCTTAATTGCATCACGTGGCATCTTTTATCCTCATTGTAGCATATAGGTTCTTTTGATTCTGGCATGTGCAATCTAGCTCCCTGACCAGGGATCAAACCTGGGCCCTCTGCATTGAGAGGGCAGAGTCTCAGCCACTGGACCGCCAGGGAAGTCCCTCAATTCATATTTGTTGAGTGAGTCAATGAATGAATGGATGAATACCATGATGTCGTTGACTCTCCAGCAGAGCCCGATGCGATGTAGGAAGTTCTATTATCATTCCCATTTTACAGATGAGAAGATGTGGCTCAGAGACAGGAAGTGGTTTTTCTCAAGGTCACGCAGCAAGGAAATGGTGAACTTACAGCTCAGAGCTTGTTCTAGCTGGAGCTCTTCTTAGCATTCCCATTTTAGGGGTACTTTAGGGGATTTCTCTTTGTCTTCTCCTAGGCCTTCCATCCCCCACCCTACCCCCCATGCATCCAGGACCCTGGGAAACCCTCCACAGCTTCTAACAAGCAGGCACAGATGGTGGCAGATGCCTCCCTGGAAACAGTCAGGGCCCTGGCAAGAAAAGGATACACATACAAACTATGTAATTGGAGGCGAGATTTGTGGAGGCTTTGTTTACAAAGGTGTGGTCCGGGTCAAGGGGAACCAGCAAGAGGCAGTGCAAGACCCAGAACTAGTTGTTCAGTTGCTAAGTCATGTACGACTCTTTGAAACCCCATGGACTGCAGCATGCCCGGTTTCCCTGTCCTTCACCATCTCCTGGAGTTTGCTCAAACTCATGTCCATGGAGTCTGTGATGCCATCCCACCATTTCATCCTCTGTTGCTCCCTTCTGCTTCTGCCCTCAATCTTTCCCAGCATCAGGGTCTTTTCTAATTAGCTCTCCACATCAGGTGGCCAAAGTATTGGAGCTTTGGCATCAGTCCTTCCAATGAATATTCAGAGTTGATTTCCTTTCAGATTGATTGGTTTGAACTAGGGGGAGCCTAGAAAACTAGGGGGAGCCTCAAAGAGCAAGAGGAAGGAGCCGTTAACAGGACCTGGGGAGTGAACTGTGTGTGAAAGACTGCCTTTAACAGAGGGGCACGGCCACTGCACCTCTAGCCCTCAGGGAGGGACCCAGGAGCATTAAACCCAGCCTCTGTGTCCTCCCACCCACACTGTTGTGTGATGCTTTCCATTGGCTGAATCCCCCTGCAAGCTGGGTGCAAGGGACTCGGCTGATTGGCTCAGCCTCCAAGGGCACCATGCAGAGTACAGAAGGGTCCAGGTGGACCTGGGGAAACTACGGGCAGCTCACAGCTCTTTAAGGCTGAAAGAGGAGAGGTGGCCCCACCCATCAGGGTTTCTTTGGTTTCAAGCACCATCAACTGAGTCTGACAAAACAAGGAATGCATTGGAGGAATTCAAGGTAGCTCTAAGATTTTGAGGAAAGGCTAAACAGCTGTGCCTCATGGGCTCCAGGACAGTATGTGAAAGGGGGGCACTCCCCAGTGAAAACTGGGCCCACAAAAGCAAGAGATGTCCTCACAAGACTCACTCCTACCAAAAGGGCAATACAACCAAGTCAGTGGAGAGGCTAATACCTCATCAGACCTCAGAAGACTCAGTGGTGCTCAATCACCATTTGTGGGATGGAAAAATGAATGAACCGAGGAATGCTAGAGAATCTGGGCTTTAAGCACTCGAGGGCACTGGAGACTTTGACACAGTCACATTTGCACTTTGGAAAGGTGACTCTGATTTGTGCGGGGAGACTGGAACACAGCGGGCAGAAAGCCTCTTGAGGCTGATGGAGTGTTCCAGGTGAGGAAGATGGCAGTTCAGACTAGAGTGTTGTCAGAAGGAAAGAGAAGGTCACGTCAAGCAATTTGGGGCTTGGGGGCACAGTCAGAGCCTTGGAGACTATACATAGACGACCACTGATCAAGCTGCTCAGGGTGGTCCACAGCACCCTCAGAGGGCCTGGGTGAGAGGCTGCCACCCTGGGTGTGGGCGGCAGCACATGCTGACAACCTTGTCAGATGCTGTGTTCACCCCTAACCATCCATCACCTCTGTGGACTCCACAAGCTAATCTAAAAATCAACACGAATAGCCTTCATCCTGCTGGGATGGTGGAGTCCAATTGCTGACCCCAGGGATCTCCATGGGGCCCAAGGAGACGGGCGCAAGGATAACCTTGCCACCTGAAGGAGGAGTAGGGAATCCCCCAGAATCACCCCTAAGACGCCCACACCACCCATACAGCCCTTCTGGGGAGTGCCAGCCAGCCTAGCATTAAACCACAGCTCCGGAAATGTAACGTCCACCCGGCTAAACCCTGAACCACACAAAATAAGCTGCTGCTGCTGCTAAATCGCTTCAGTCGTGTCTGACTCTGTGTGACCCCATAGACGGCAACCCACCAGGCTCCCCCATCCCTGGGATTCTCCAGGCAAGAACACTGGAGTGGGTTGCCATTTCCTTCTCCAATGCATGAAAGTGAAAAGTTAAAGTGAAGTCGCTCAGTCATGTCTGACTCTTAGCGACCTCATGGACAGCAGCCCACCAGTCCTCTGTCCATGGGATTTTCCAGGCAAGAGTACTGGAGTGGGGTGCCATTGCCTTCTCTGCACAAAATAAGCCAAGGGGTTAATTCTACCTTTTGACAAAGTTCTACCTCCCAGAGGTTCCTGAATGTGCCCTCACTTTCAAGCATTGCCTGTTACTGAAATGAGTTTCTCTCCCTCCTTACCTTCCAACATTCCTGCATCAACTTCAACCTTCTCCATACCTCAACTCAGAAATTATACCCACAGACATAGGAGTTCCTTTACCCCAGACTGGATAGGCACACCTCCTCTATGCTCCCACTAGCAGCCCCCCTCGTGGCCCTTAACAAACCACATTGTCATTGCGTGACCCCAAGCGAGTTACTTAACCTCATCTGATCCTCTATTTCCTCCCCTGGAAAATGAGGTTATGACAGTAGCCACCTAACAGGGTCTTTGAGCTTCCCTGGTGGCTTAGACAGTAAAGAATCCACCTGCCAATGCAGGAGACTTGCGTTCAATCCCTGAGTCAGAAAGATCTTCTGGAGAAGGAAATGGCAGCCCACTCCAGTATTCCTGCCTGGGAAATACCTTGGACAGAGGAACCTGGAAGGCTGTAGTCCATGGGGTCAAGATTCAGACATAACTTAGTGAATAAACATCAGCAGCAAACAGGGTCTGTGTGAGCCTCCAACAGGTGTGGCCCTTATGATACTTAGCAATGTGCCCAGCACCAAGGAAGCCGGCAGTGAGGACTCACTGCTGCTGGTTTTAGCCACTTCGTGGTCATGAGACTTCCTGCAGAAACTGTTCCAGAACCTGCTTGTCCAGTGCCGTGTGGTTTCCCAAGACCTCAGACAGCCCCTCATTGATTCTGGCCGCACTCCTACTCATATTGATCAAGGCTGCCTTCCTCTCGGGGGTGTTAATTGGCCCAAGTACTTGTCTGTGTTGGGGACCTAACAGATTTCTGAATGAAGTCATTGAAATCTTTCCCGTGGCATCAACTCAGAGATGGGTCAGCGGGGTTTGAAGTGCTTGGAACGGTTTTCTGTGTTGAAGATGCTCTCCTCATTGTGGTGTTACTCATTGACCACAAAAGCTAAGGCTTGTACTTCCTGTGTTCAGCAACCTTTGCTGAGCACCAGCGGTCTGCGCGTCCTCCAAGACGCTCTCCCTGCCCCAGCTCCCTCTCCATCTCCCTCTCCATCTCCTCCTTGCCCTGCTGTCTCTGTCATTGTATGTGTCACAGAATGACGTTATAGTCTTTGTCTACTCGTGGGCTTTTATCTTATGTTTGCCTTCACTTGTTTGTGCTAAGTCACTTCAGTCATGTCCGGCTCTTGGTGATCCTGTGGATTGTAGCCCCTGGCTCTTCTGTCCATGGGATTCTCCAGGCAAGAATACTGGAGTGGGTTGCCATTTCCTTCTCCACTTTACTTGCTTGCATTTGGTCAACTCCGTGAGGGCTAGGAACCGGTCTCTCTTTCTCACTGCTGGCTGTGTCCCCACATCTTAGAACATACTCTGGGTACTCACTGAATTTTTATCAGATAAGTGAATGCCAAGCCCTGGGCTAGGCAATTTGCAGGGGAGTAGGAAATGAGCAACAAGATGTGGATTCTGGCCTCAGAATGCTTATTCATTGGGTCATCAGGGAAAGACTGGAGAAAAATAATTGTGATTCTTGGACGTGTTCTAAGAAAGAGGCCTTAACATTCTGGGGCTTCATATACTGAAAGCAGTTCAATCTTTACAGGCTTTTTTATCCTCTGTTTTTCTGATGGCCTGATGGTAGGCAGTGTGCTGACAGCAGGGACCCTGCCTGGTTCATCTAGGCATAGGATGGCATAGGTTCCTCTAGGCACATAGTAGGGGTTTAATCAATGTCTCAGTTTTGTTTGAGGTTTTGTGTCCCAGAAGCAGAACCTGAGGTGCTGGAATACAAGGAAATTTCTTCAGGAGGTAATCCCAGGAAACACCCAGAGGAGAGAGTGCAGGTGGGATGGGGAAGGGGAGGAGCCAGGAAAGGGGGCGCTATCTAGTAAGTTACCACTGTAGGCGACCGCAGCTGAACCGCCTGGGAGCCAGTGTAGACCATATGTCTCAAAGTTACCCTCCTCGGGGGTCAAGGGAGCAGACGTCCTCCAACTGCTATCAGGTATTGGTTAAAGGCACTCCAGGCGGTGGGGGATGTTAATTTCCCATTATTTCCTCTATGAAAGCATTGCAGGTACTGACAGCTGGAAGCTGGGATGTGAGCACATAGGGGAATGAGTGGTGGACACCAAGGTGGTCTGGCTGGGGCACTGACAGCAAGTGCTACAGTCAGTATTTACTGAGTGAATGGACCAATGAATGGCATTTGGCAATAGGGCATTATGTGAATGCCTACTGCCTACCCAAGTGCCTTGTTTGTTAACATGATTTTCAAAGTTTTGAAAGGCAAGTCGTTACTGGGGCTCAGAGATGTTACGTAACTTGCCCAAGGTCATACAGCCAGCAAGAGACAGAGCCAGGATTTGGCCCAGTCTCACTTGGCTTCCCTTACAGCTCAGTCGATAAAGAATCTGCCTGCAGTACAGGAGACCCAGGTTCGATTCCTGGGTTGGGAAGATCCCCTGGAGTAGGAAATGGCAACCCACTCCAATATTCTTGCCTGGAGAATCCCATGGACAGAGGAGCCTGGCGGGCTACAGTCGATGGGGTCACAAGAGTTGGACATGACTTAGCGGCTAAACCACCACCACCACCTGGCTCCAGTGGCAACACACTTTTTCATATCGTCAGCTGGCGGGATACAACCGTGATGTGGGTACTCTACGCTAGAAAGTTCAGGAAGGGCCCAGATTTTCTCACTCATCCTCTTTGTCTCTCTGTCTGCTCTTTGGCTCCAAGGCTGGGTCAGCCCAACCTTGTCCCCAAACCCAGTCAACAGACCCCCTTGCCCTGAGGTCACTCCAATTTTCTAAGGCTTCCCCTTCACCTTTTTAATCCCCTTAAGATTATGGGGGTTGGAGTCCAACAAACTTAGGTTCAAATTCTGGGGTGGCCACTGCTTAGCTGTGTGTCCTTGAGCAAGTAATTCTACCTCTCAGTGCCTCAGTTTCCCCAGAAAGTAGGCCAGTAACATCCAATTTGCCAGGTGGCTGTGAAGAGGAAGGAGGGTTAGCCTGGCCCATAGGAAGTGCTCTGGAAATGGTAACCATGGTGATCTTGAAGAAGTGATGTTTAGCTTATTTGTCAGTTGCTATCCTATCTTTCTATGCCCTGAACTGCTCCTTCTTCCCATTTCTTTCTCAATATCAGCAACCATCATGTAATGGTTAATTGCATAGACCCTAGAGCCTGTCTTGCTGGGTTCAAATCCTGGCTCTGCCACTTACCAAGTAGGTGAGAGGTAACATATTGAAATGCTGAAATGTAGTAAGTGCTAAGTGATACTGAGTGTACGAACGGATGCATGAGCGGGTGGATAGATGGGCGGGTAGGTGAGGAGTAGGAGGATGAAAAATCGTAAGGCCATGCTTTTTCAACTCTATTTCCAGAAGTCTTAAATGTTTGAGGACTCCTAGGAGGATACGCAGGCAGGGGTCTTGCCTTGCCCCGTGATTCCTAAGTACTTCTCTTTCACCTATTATATCTTGACTTCTGAATATGATTTCATTTGGAACTTTTTTTTTAATATTGCTAAGTTTTAAAACAAGTTTGAAAGTCATTAGTGTAGAAAGGTGATTCTCAAACTTAAAAATGCATCAGAATTTCTGGAGGCTTGTAAAAACCCAAAGTGCCAGACTGCCACCCCCATCCCACAACCTCCCAGAGCTGCTGAGTCAGTGAGTCTGAGATGGGTCCAGAAAAATCTGCATTTCTAGCTCCCAGGTGATCCTCACACTGCTGGACAAGACTTTGAGAACCACTGTAACAGAGAATTTCTCCTGATTCCTCCATGCAATTAGATAAATCTAGCTATTGAGTTGGAGAAGGAAATGGCAACCCACTCCAGTGGGACAGGGGAGCCTGGTGGGCTGCCATCTATGGGGTCGCACAGAGTCAGACACGACTGAAGCGACTTAGTAGCAGCAGCAGCTATTGAGTGCCTAGAATGTGCCAGCAAACGGCTAGGCATATTGGAGAACATCAGAAATGGATTCAGATACAGCCCAAATCCCTCAAAGAGCTTCTAATCTCAAAACAGAAGATAAGAACCCCACACAATATAATATATATAATATATAATATAATAATAGTTTCAAAAGGAGGGGGAACTACAATTAACTGAACTTGTACTGAGTGCCAAAGACTGTGCTTACTAAGGACTTCACAAGCACAGTCTCATCTAATCAGCACAATCCTATCAAGTAGGAACTATCATTGTCCCCATTTTTAACAGTGGAGAAAGCCAAGGCTCAGAAAGGGTAATTAACCTGCCTAAGGTCACACAGCCAGCAAGTAGCAAAACCCAAGACTGACTCTGAAGCTTTGAAGTCACACCATAAACTTGCAGACTCTTCCCTTCCCCACAATTAGAGAGGAGTATAAGACAGTTTGCTTGAGTGTCAGCTTGAATAAATCAAATGCCAAAGCACATGACGCTAATGAAACTCTGGGCTGTCAGGCTGGGGAGAAGGAAGTGGATTCTCTCATTACGGCTTTAAAAGTCAGAGGAAAGCCAGCAGGATCCCTTTCTGGGGTTCGGGGAGGTACAATCGGCATGGTGCCAGCTCACCAGTAGGCTGGCTTGTCACTGCTGATGAACTGGGTGTTTGTCTGATTTCCCCCACTGGACTGAGTGTTCCAGGAGCCAGAAATCCTGCCTGGATAGGATGGGGGTCTCAGTTGCCCCAGCCCATGGCCCACAAAAAAAGAGGGGGCAATAATGAATGACTATTAAATGGACAATGGAAGATGCCACAGAAAGCTTCCGGGCCTGTTGCTCGCATTTGTTTTTCAAATGAAAGCTAAAGGAGGACGCTAGATGCACAGTCGGAACAGAAGCAGGTCAACTCGGGAATGGCAGAAGAGTCCCAACACCCTTGCCCCTCCACTTGCATGACTGCCAGCACCCAAAACACTGCTGCAGAGCCCCAGGGAGGTCCTGGAACGCAGGAGGGAGCTCTGCTCCAGTCCAACCCCCTTAATCTGAGGAAACAGACCCAGAAAGGGGAGGCCCCTTGGCCAAGGTCACACGCACAGGAGACGAGAAGTCACACGCCATGACCCCACTTTGGGTAGCTCTCTGGAATACCGAGCTGGAATTGCGCGTGCCTTCTCTCTACCACCTCCCCATTGCCCTCTCCCAGGGACTGGTCTCAGAATTTTCCTCAATTCTTAGAAATAAGACCAGGTGTGTCATCCTTTCCGTGCATGTCTGCAGTATGGTGCGGAGGAGGAGAATTACCAGAGGGCCACTTTGAATCGGGAAGGGGTGTCTTTGCTGCTAAGATGCTGTGTCACTGAATTCCGAGTGCCTGCAGGCTGAGGATGAGGCCCCACCCAGCTCACTGGGGTGGACGGACGGGCACAGAGTAGACCACTTGGGCCCAGAAGGCCACCTGCCTCAGTTTCCTCCAGGAGTTTGCTTAAAAAAAAAATACCACCTCTTGAGACCTACTGATTCATAAGCTGCGGAGGCAGGGTCCAGGCAGCGGTAGCCCTCATCTCATGCAATTTTTGTGTACCTGACAGGTTAAGGATCTCTGCTTTTTTTGTTCTGAGTAAGACTTCCCTTGCACTCAAACACCTCCACTCAGGTGCTGAAGTCCATTTTCTTGCTCAAAGTTCTCACACAGGTGGGCCAAATCTGTTTAGCCTGGTAGAAAATGTTGCTTTGAAAACATTTGCACGTGAAGCCCTTTAGTTGGGGGCACTCCCTCCATTTAGCCCCAGGCCCCACCACTCCCTGCTGTCTCTGACCCAGCCGGCTTCCTCTGTTCCCTAGTGGCACTGGCTTCAAGGTGCACATACTTTGGCCCCTCACACCCCAGTGACAGACCATCAGACGCTCCAGTTTTACAGGGTTCTGAGAGTTGGGATGTGTTTAATTGGAATGGGGAAGCACAGGTGTGTAGCGGGGACTATATTTGGGTTGCAGGGGATATGAACACCAAACTTAGGGTCCCTTCCTATTCTTCAGGTGGTCTCCTCTGGTAGAGACCTCCCCTCACCCCTGCCCTACACACATGCCCCTACACTCATATCCTTTTCCATGCCTCCTCTGTGGACAGACGCTGCAAGACAGGGTGGCAACCAGGAGATACAAACAGTCCAGAGGTGCGCAGCACTGTCATCCCACTCAAGTCAGCCCGGCAGAGCAGGGACCCAGGCCCCTGGTCCCCAAAGCTGAGTAAACAGAAGCCAGAACCTACCTGGCAGGTCTTGGGGAAAAGAGGAAAGCTACAGTGAAGGTTTAGCGCCATCTGTCGGTCATTTGGAGAACTGCCTCTCTGCCAAATAGGCTGCGTAGGGCAAAGGGTGTCGGGCAAACTTCCCCGCCAGGTTTCTCAGCAATGGTATCTCCTTTTTCTGCCCATTAAAGCGCCCCGAGATATCATTTGGTTCAGTTCCAATTAACCTTTTCCAGTTCTAAGCCTTCTTTTAAAAAACCACTTAATACTATGAATCCTCTACCCCAGAAAAATACACTTCTGCTTGATTTTGCGTATGATTCCAGGGAGCTGACTATCCTTGGGTTAAGATCACCTCTGAGACCCAGAGATTCCAAGGGGTTTGCCCAAACTCACACAGCCCGCTAGTGGCAAAGCCAAGTCTGAGAGTCAGATGCTCTAGTGCGTCTTATGCTCAGGCTGCCTCTTTAAGCCTTAAAGGGCTCCTCCTCCTCTCTTCCCTGTCAGAACCCTGCGAATGTCTGCAGGGTATTTGACTACAGCAGCCATCCCAGGGACTGTGACACCCTCACACCTTCCGGGTGTTCCAGGCTCCTAGACAACTGTTTTCTGTGCCCTGGCTCTGCTGACCTGCCATCCTCTGGGCCCTCCAGGACTACACTCTCAGGGATCCCAGCCCTCTCAGGGATCTTGAGTTGGGAGCCACGGCAGGGATCTGATGGGCCACTAACTGGCTGTTGCCCTTGGATGAGCTGCCAGACCTCCCTGGACCTTGACTTCCCTGTGTAAAAACCCAAGGTTGAGGACAGTCATCTCCAAGGTTGCCGCAGTGCCGGGGCCTCTCTAACTTTTCAAGACTGACCGCCGGGCACAATCCTTCACAAGCACATCTGAGCGACTTCCCCAGCCAAGACCCCAGCAGCAGGCCTGAAAGCTGAATTCTCTTCCAGAATCAGGGGCCCTGGGTGGATTGGTATGCAGCTGATGGCCAATAAGGGAGGTAAGGCTGTTATAGCTGGACCCTAGCAAGCTCTTCATTCATTTATTCAACCAAACATTTTTTGGAGTTTGGGGCTGAAGAAGAGGTTCTCCTACTTGAGTATGGATCAGGACTACCTAGAGAGTTTGGGCAAATTACCGAGCACCCAGCCCGCATTTGAGTATCTGGTTCAGCAGGTCTGGGGCGAGACCCAAGGACTAGCCTTTCAAATACATTCCCAGGAGATGCTGAATCCTCTGGTCCAGGGAACATGCTCTGAGAAGCACTGGCTTCTGGTGACAAATGAGACAGACCTGCCATGCCTTTGTGGAGCTGTAACAGTCCAGCTGTAAATCAGCAAACATTCTAAAGTGTGTTGTGATATGAAAGGGGAGGGGCAGGGTCTTCTCCAAAGAGGGGCTGTTTGTGCTAAGACCAGAAGGCTAAGTAGAACCGACCCAGCAAATCAGCAGGGGAGTGGGGAGGTTTTGCTAAATATTTACTGAGTAGGCACCAGGACTCCTCTCTCATTTCTCATCTATTCCTCCCAGTTAATGGGAGGGAGTCAGGATTAGCCCTATTTTACAGATGGGGAAGCTGAGGCTCAGAGAGGCAAAGGACAGGTCCAAGTTCGAGAGCAAGAAAGCAGCCCCAGCTTGTAATGAGGACACCTGTTAGCTGCCACATCCTCTCTGCTGCCTCTGCCCTGCAGCCCCCAGGCTCCCCTCCCCTGGGAGAGCTACCACTTTGACACAGCTGCAGGGCTCTGCCAGCCAGCCGCGCTCTGCCCACTCCCCGTCCCCCCTCCGCCCCAGCCCTTCAAGTGTTTTCACTGCTGGGTGAATTCAGCAGATGCCTTTCGATCGCAGCCTATTAAATTAGACCCTCTCTGCAGCCAAAAGAAGATAATTATGTTTTCATTAGCCCTGGATAATGTATTACCCCCTTAGTGGCAGCACACTGGCCAACTCCTCCTTCCCTCTTCTCCCCTTGGCCACCCCAGAGCCCTCTGCTCCCCCAGGCTCACCTCTAAGCTGCTGGGGTAGCGACTGGTTAGGGTCCAGAGGGGCAGAGAGCAGGTAGAGGGGATGGCCCTTGCTTCAGCCGGGAGAAGGCTTTTACCCACCTGCCGAGCACACAGGGGTGGAGGGTGTGGGCCCGAGAGAAGATCCAAGAATAATCGTTATCATGGTGACCATTTATGGACACCTTGCTCCAGGCTGACCCCTGGGTAGGTCTCGGCTGTTGAGCACTACAGTGCTCTGGGTGGGGTTGTGGGTGAAGGGAGAGAAGCGTTATCAGCATCTCCCCTGACACCAAGGGGGTCCCGAGGAAATCAGTTTAGAGGGAAAGCTCCAAGCAGCATAGAAAGAGGAAAGACTTCCCAGGGTACCACACCTGAGGAGTGTCTGGGGGGCAGTCCCTCTGCACAGTTCGAGGGCCACCATGTGGCTTAAAAGCGCCAGTTTTTGAAGCCCTCTGGCACAAGCAAGGAGGGCCTCCAAACGCCAGACACTCCCCTGCCACCCCGAAAAACAGCAACATCTTCACTCCCTCTTTCTCCACAAGGCGGCGGTGGGGAGGCAGGAAGAGCCTCACTCTGAGGTCAGTATGGCCCAGTGCTAATAGCTGCTTTTACCACCAGATAACTGGAGTGAGTCACTTTGCCTCTCAGAGCCTCTGCTTTCCCCTCTGTACAATGGGAATAAGAGAAAGCAATCACCCCTTACAATTTCTGTGATCATTCAGTGAGATACACCTAAAGAAGGCTTGGCTCAAGACTGGCAAAATGAGACATACTCGATATAAGACAGTCATTATCCTTTCTGCCGCAATTAGTACTGTTACTAGTCCCCTGATCCCTACAGAAACAACCAGAGTAAGGGAGGAAGGGGAGGATCTCTTTCTCTCTTCCTTTCCTCTCTCTCACTACCTCTCTCTCCTTCTCTCTCTCTCTCTCTCTCTCTCTCTCTCTCACACACACACACACACACACACACACTCACTCACTCACTCACTCACAAAACCCATGGTGGTAACTGGCTCCCTCCCTGGACTTGGAAGCCCATCTTCCCAAATCTCCATCTCAGGACCTGCATGCCTGTGCTTTGCTCTCAGACACCTGCTGATGAGGACAGGATTGAGGCCGGGGGGTCTGTCCCCCTCTCCCTGAACCCAGGCTAACTCTGCCTTCTGTAAGCACAGCCAGCCTTGGCCTGGACCTCACCATCTTGTGGCTGCCTGTCTCCTACCAACCACCCTTTTCCCTGAGTCAGAGCAGCTGGTGATCCAGAAGAGAAGGTGCCCCCCTCATCTGGGGTCTCCTCCAGCCCCACCCCCACATGACAGGCATGCACATGGTAGCTGTTTTGAACAGGTGAAGGGCCAGCCCAGTGGAAGAGCAGCTTCTCTTCCTCTGGCTTCCTGATTTTCCCCAGTTGCCATGGTAATTGAGGGGAGCAGTATTCCGAGTCTGACTCTGGTAGCACTGAAGCCCAGCGCTCAACTTTGAAATGGTTCAGGCAGGGTAAGCTGGGCCCAGGCTGAATGCTTCCCTGGGACACCCTATCCAGCCTTTATGCTCCTGTTCTGATTCTCATCGTGGTTATTATTACTTGGGGCTACTGTTTACTGAGCATTTACTATATGCCAGGCTCTATGCCAAGAGCTTCCCCAGCTAGCATCACCTGGCTGTCGGCATCTTTACAATGACCCCGGGGTTGTTTCACCACTGGGAAAACAGGCTCTGGACTTAGCGCCATGTGGCACAGTCCGGAGGTGGCAGAGCCCTGGGCTGAGAGGGAATCTCTCGTGTGTTCCTTCCAGTGTGTTGAAGACAAACAGAAGGCTGTGCAGCCACCTCTCTGCCAGCTTCTTCACTCTTTCCCCCCCTTCATCCCCACACCCCTCCTTCTGTCCCCCGAAGTCACACCCCCTTCTCCTGGTGCTTGATATGAAAAACGATTAGAAAAGCATTTATTAGTGACAAAGTGGGGGATTCCTTTTTGCCTCTTCAAGCCATCTAGAGCCAGGTGCTGTGTGTGTGTGTATTCTCTTTCCCTGGTTTTCTCCCATTTTCCCAAGAGTGTGTGAGCAGCAGCAGCAACAGTGAAATGCAAAATTCTTTGCAATCTGCCCGGGAAAAGACAGCTTTTGAGCCGGGTTTATATGGTTACCCATATGTTAGGGCCCCTAAGAAAGGAAGGAAAGCTTGCTTCTCTGCCTCCTCCCCTCCTCCCAGCCCAGCCCTGGGCATCTCCAACCCGCAGGTTTACCTGCAGCTTTTCCAGGCCACAGGTGAGCAAGCCTGCGCCCTCCCGTCCTTCCCCCTCGCCAGCTGTCAGGACTAAGCGCTACTCAGGGGAGGAAGACCAGAACAAGGCAGCACTTCCACCACCGGCCCCCTCTCTTCCTGTCTGCCCACCCAAGAGCCAGAGCCAGAATTCAGGCTGGGCTGTCTTTTGGCCTTGTCTAGAGTGAAAGGCAGCGCATCCCACTGTCCCACTGAGGAACGTTACCCCAAGGCTGATGGAGAGGCAGAAATAAACATCTCTGCTTTCCACGGGGCCCTCTCTGCCCAAAGAGAGCTGCCCTGTGGCTACTACACTGAGCCCCCTCCAGGCTCCCAGAAATTGTCATGGGGTGTGTGTGTGTGTGTGTGTGTGTGTGTATGTGTGTGTTTCCTGATAGAAAAAAGATGGAAATTAGGTTATATAAAAGATGTATGTTTTGGAGCCCAGAGCGGCTCTTTTAATGAGGGTTGCGACGTCTCCCTCCCCGCACCCATAAACCAGCCGGGTTGGACGTCACAGCTAATTTGTTTCAGCGATGATAGGATAAAGGAGGGACATTAAGAAATAAATTCCCCCTCACGACCCTCGCTGAGCTCACGGCTCTGCCCCTACATATTTATGCCGCGTTTCCGGCCTCTGGGCGAGGAGCTACTTAGCCCCGGGGCTGCTCCAAGGGGCAGCCAGGCGGCGAGCGGCTGCCGGGCGGACGGGGTGAGCCAGGGGCGCGCGCGCGGGGCGCCCCGGCACCGCGCCGGGGAAGCCCACAGCCTCCGTCCCGAACTTGGGTTCGCAAGGGGCGGAGGGAGGGGAGGGGACTTGGGGAGGGGTGGGGGCTCGAGGAGAGGGGGCGGGAAGGGATCGGAGAGGCGGCGGGGAAGGCGGAGGGATGCACGCGGCTCCTACCCAGAGGTGAGCGGGTACGACTGGCGCCTTACAGCCGTGCGGGGCGTCGGACCGGGAGGGTTTGGAACCGGGAGAGCGGTGGCTGCAGGAGCCCGGGAGAAGGAGGAGGAGAAAGAGGAGGAGAAGGGAGACGGAGGAGGAGGAAGGAGGCGGGCGGGCTCGCAGACCGGCGGGCTGACGGGTGCGCAGAGCAAAGAGGCAGCCTCGGCACTGCCCGACTCGGCAGCAGGTGAGTTCTCGGCCCAGGCGTCCCGCGTCCCCTGGGTGTCCCCTTGGGCTCCCAGCCCCCAGTGCTCACGGGCGGGCATGGGGGGCTTGCTTGCGTCCCAACTTGGTCCCGGTGGCCTCGATCTCCTCCCCAGCTGGCAGCCCCAGGCCGGCGGGCTCAGGTCCCAGCGATCGTCGCGCCCGCTGCGCTCTCGCTCCAACTTTGCAGGGACCAGCGTCCCCGTTCCGCTGCACGCTTCGGCTCCGAGCTGCGCGCCTGCGGTAATGGCGGCCCCTTTGGCAAGGCGCGCTACCCCCCGCGGGCAGCCGGAGGCTGGGGGACGCCAGTCCCCGGGGATCGTTGCACCTGCCCAATCTCAACTTTCAGCTTTCCTCCGCGCCGGGCTCGGCAGAGGCACGGCCACTGCCAGCCCGGTAATGGCGGACTCTTCGGCATCGCTCGCCACCCTCGGTGGGGGGCCCCGAGGTCGGGAGGGTTGTGCTCCTGGGTGGGGTACATTGTTGCTCCCGCCTGGCTTCCAACTTTGCCAGGGTTCTTATTGCGCTCCCAGTAACGGCGGGGCTGCCTGCACCTCTTACTTTTAGCGTTCGGGCGGGATTGGGGTGCAAAAGCTCCGGCTCCCGGAACCTAGGAAAGTTGTGCCTCCTGCTCGAAAGAGGCTCTAGAGCTCCCAGACGGGCGAGGGGCGCACTCTGCAGGGATTCGGGGCCGGGCCGTGTACCACCAAGAGCGGTAGTTTTTACTGCCAGGTAGCCAAAGCCAGAGCTGGGTCCCTGTGAGATCCAAGCCACCCGAGGGGTCCTTGTCTGGATAGGGTTCTCCGAGCTGTGCTCTAGGGACCTCCATCCCCCGGGCGCTGTGGCGGGGGCGCTCACTCAGACAGCATTGCTTGGGGCGGCACCCAGAAAGGAGAAGCGCTTGGCCCAGAAGTCACTAGAACGAGGGCAGGCATCTTTGGAATGACATACCTAGGTTCTAATCCTAGATTTACTTTTTACTTACTCCATGGTTTTAAGTTAGTCCCTTTACTTCTCTAAGCCTCAGTGTTCTTGTCTGTAAAATGGGAAAACAGTACCTTTCTCATGAGACTGTCCTGAGAACCTTAAAAAAAATCACATAGCCCAGCTCAAACCCTGACTTTGGACCCCAGAAGAGCACACAAACGACCTGGGGAGACAGTGTCCATGGGCAGAGGTGTGTGCAGGGCTAGGAAGACACCCAGAACACATTGTCTGGTCTCTGGTGGTCCAGAACCTTGGTAGAGAGAAGGAAGGAGCTGATCTCTCAGGCCCCAGAGGAATGAGGGAAAGCTGCTCTCTTTCTTGTACATTTCTCTAATTGGGATTGGGGCAAACAGGTTGCATTCACAAAGGTGCAAGGGAGCATCGATTTTCCCCCGATTGTTATTTTGAATTTAAGATAAAACAGGGAAGGAGCCTTCTTGTGCCCTCGCTGGCAGCAGAGTGGTGTCCATTCTCTTCTGCCCTCAGGATCTCAGCAGACAGATTTGAGAAGGCTTGGCGTGTATCCAGAAGGAGTCATTCCACCCCACCATTTCCACCACCATCACCCCAGTCCTTTCCACCAATCCAATTTCTAGGAGCCCCTGAAAGGGTTCACAGCTCTGTGTCATCTTCAAGGTGCTGTTACATACAATGTTTACCGCCCCCCTGCCCAGGCATACTCTTAAAACCTCCCCCAGGTCACCAGCACAGTGATCTGACCCATTTGGCAGCTTTGGAAACTGAGGCAGGGCAAGCCAAGAGACCCACCCATAGCCATCTAGCTGGTAAGTGGCACAACTGGAGACCTCAGTGCCATTTTTTAGTTACTTAATTGGGGGGGGCTTTTGCCCACATCCGGGCACACAAGCAGTCTGTGCTCTTGCCTTAGCGCTCACAGCTTCATTTCCTGATACGTCTGCACAGCCAGAGGCTACCCCAATAGTCAGAGACCTGACTGCGTCTCCAGAAATTGTGAGTTCCCCGCAAAATCCCAGCCATGTATGGAGAGGAGCAGGCCGCACAGTAGAGAGACCTGGTAAGGACCCCTGATTGAGGCCAAGCTTAGCTCACTCCATTGGCTGTGTGACCTCTGGCCGATCACTTAACCTGATAATGGGCTTCCGTTCCACTATCTGTAAAATGAGAACAATAACTTCCACAAGGGCTTGTTCTGAAGATTTTGTGAAAAGGTATGTGACAAGTGTTCTGGAAACAATAGTTTTATGCCAAGATTGGTGATAATAGAAGAACCCAACAGGGAAGTCTGTGGCACCGTTTGGGGCCCGTAGTGTTGATGTTTTTTCTAGATCAGCCTGCTGTTTGCTTGTTCTTCCTGCCTGTTCTTCATTTTCCCCAAATGGCCAAAGCCAGCTCCACCCCGCCACCTCCTCGACCCTCCCCATTCCCCAAAGGCTCTATCTTCCCTTTGGGGAAGGACCTCACCAGAAAGAATGAGAGGCTAGGAATTGTGTGGTGGGGTAGGCTGCTCTCTGAGGGTCTCCACAGCTGAGCCACAGGGAGCTGTCCAAGGTACCACCAGGCAGTTATCCAAAAACTTTCCCTCCCACTGGTGGGGGCTTGCTGATTCCCTAGCACACAGGGAGACTTGGGGGTCAGTTCATCCACGTGTTGTGAGCCCACATGGGTCTAGCTGGGCTGCCTTCCTCAGTGTATGTTGTGAGGTGTCTTCATGACAAGACTGCTTATGTTGCCTGTCACTCAGGTTCCTGGGTCTGTACATGCCATGATGAGCCTTGGAATGTGGTTGAGAGCTGCAGGCAACAATCATGACCCTTAGAACTGGAGCCTTTTCCTATTAGAAACCAGAACACTCAGAAGTTGAATCTGGCATTATTCCGGGAGTAATTTTCATCTGGCCAGGCATTCTTCCCACCACTGGTCAGGGTGGGTTTACATAGTTAAAAACATGAAGACTGCAACAACTGTAAACATGACCATTTCCCTCATTCTAATACAGGACAGCATTTGGGCATATCTAATCCGGTAGATGCCAAACATTAGCCCAGTGGACCATCAGCATCAGAATCCACCAAGGAACTGAGCAAAAGCAGAGATGCCAGGTCCCACCCCAGAGCTCCTTAATCAATATCCCCAGGGGAGACATGCGGTTTATGTATTCTTAACGAGATTTCTTCATGAGGTTCCAGTGCCCTCAGCTCTTGTCCAGTACCCTTGTTTTACAGATGAAGAATCCGAAGCCCAGAGAAGATACAGGACTTGCTGAAAGTCACACAGCACAGAATTGACAAAGCTAGGATAGGACCTCAGTGTCTTGGCTCTTTGTCCAGTGCTTGTTTATGATAACGCCACATTCACTTCAGTGTAAAGAAGCCCTACAGATTCAGTACTGAAAGGAAATGTAATCCCGTCTCTTTCCCGATTGTCATCATAGGTTGGATAAACTGTTCAGGAAAGACTGAGTGTGAGCCCGGCCACCTTGACCTTGTGCACGAAGCCCCGAGTCCTCGTCTAATGTTGGGCATTAGCCCTTTCGGTTGATCCATTTGTCCTTTCAAAGAGGAAATCCCCTTTTTAAAGTGAGCTAGTGGGTATGACTTTAGGAACCAGGTAATCACAGGAGCTAATAAACCTTGTCTACCTATTACCTACTTATCTTTGATTTCACCAAAGCCATTGATTTGGGCTCATTTCAGCAGCCAAGTCAGCCCCCACCCCAGCTTTGCAAGTCCCACATCCCTTTATGCCGCTTACATGCCCATTCCTAGGGAAGGAGAATGGTGAGCAGGGTCCTGCAATGCTGGAAAATTGAGTCCATGTGAATCTACCAAATGAAAAGGATCTCTCAACAGAAAACGTCCCTCAGTCCCCAGTGCGAGTGTAGCCGACAGGGTGCAGTGGACGTGGATCTTGGCATAGTTGTGTTTAGCAATGATCAGCCAGAGATGAGCAGCAGTTCTTGTGGTTCTGCGGCAGACGTCAGCACATTTGTCAAATGTGTAATGATGAGTGCTAAATGGCAGACCCAGAGTCCGGCCCCAAGGGCAGGTGCTTGGATTAAGGTGGTGCGAGCCCTGCTCTGACACAGCCTGCAGTCTGGTTGGGTAGTGGGCACTAGACCAGCCCTATACCAAGCTCAAAGGTTTGACAAGAGAGGTGAAATGTTGCTGCAGCGCTCGGGACGGGTGACTCGAGGTATAAGGGAAGGCTTCACAGAGGAGGTGACCTCAGAACTGGTAGCTGTCTGATGTGTAGCACCTGCTCAGTGGAAGGGTCTCCGATACCAAACTGAGTCAAGTGCAGCCAGGTCGAAAGGCAGAGGAAAATCAAATGAGGATGTCATCTGGGAAAGCGTCTGATGCCAGGCTCGGGCACTTGTGGATTCTGTGACTCGGGGTGAGTGAGTTAACCTCTCTGAACCTCAGGCCTGTCGTCAGTAAATAGAGGTTATAACGACTGCATGGGGTTGTTGGAAGGATTCAGGGAGGTGGTGTAAATGCAGTTCTTGAAAGGGGACAGAGAGCATCAGAGCTGAGTTAATGATCAAAGAGAAGAAATGCAAAAAAGACCTTTTAGTTAGCTAGCTGATGTGGGCCCTGCCCTTCCCCTCACTCAGCCCCAGTATTCTCATCTGTGAAATGAAGGAGCTGGAATTCAAGGGCAACTCCATTCAGAAACATGCAAATACATTCTATCTGGCCGGCACACAGTTTGCATTTTGCTTTGGTTTGGTCATTTTTCTCACCTTTAGGTCACAGACCCCTATCATTAAATACTGTTTGTGTTACTTGCCTGCTTTGAGATATTTCTGTGTATGAACCCTGGACTAACTTCCTCCCAAGATCTTTTCCACCTTACATTCTGTGCCTCACCCAAGAAAAACATTCTTGTCCATCAGTGGCATTTGTGATTTCTGCTGACAGTTCCTTAAAAAAGAATGGTTCTGTTAGGATTGAAAGCAGATGCCCTTTGCAGGGGCATAGTCTCCATTTTCAGCCTGGGAAGTGTCTTCTTTTTCCCCACCTCTTGTTTGTATGTCCATTAGGTCACCTCTTCTCAAACAGGATCCCCGGAAAACAGAAACCTTTTCTTTGACCATGCAAGATGCTTCTGCGTGGGCTAAAGGCACCTGAAAGAAATTCCCCTGATTTTCAGGAGTGTCCTAGAAAGTGCTGCTGCTGGGAACTGTGCCCACCAGCATTAATACTCAGGACTCTCTTCTTTATTCCAAGCCCAACCACTAACTTGCCCCCATGGGGGATTGAAAAGGTGAGTCTGTCTGGGACCCAGCTGCAGGTAGGAATGAGGAAAGGAGCTTGTGAACTCAGACAGCTTGCCTGACTTTAAATACTGTTGAGCAGACACTGTTTCTCACTTAAAGGATTTCTTGTCATGAACAAGGGTCGGGGCAGCAGCTCCTTCATCTGAGAAGCAAACTCTGAGCTCCCAGCTCTGATCCAGAACCTATAGGACAGTCTGGGGCAAAAAGGAGTGGAAGACACCGTCTGTACCCCCAAGCAGTTCCTGAAGCCCAAGAAAGGGATCCACTTGCCAGTAACTGGAATGCAACAGGGCAGGCGATACAAGCAATCCTTCCTATTTGGTCATGAAAATAGCCATGTGGATTTCATTGTGCTGTATTTCATTCCAGGAATTTTAAGCGTAAAAATGTAACCCACAGGGATAAATCAAAATGGTATTCAATAGCCACTGACATATTTTGGGCAGGCTTTTCTCTTTGATTTCTGAAGCAGTCTCTTTGGAATATTCAATAAGGCAAATGAAAACCAATTATATTCATGTACCAGAACTCAGGTAATAGAAAGAGTCAATAATATGTCCGTGCTAGTTTATTAAGATAAGTCTTAGCTGCAAAGACCTTCATTTGTCATTTCTCTCCTAATATCATGGTCATCACTGAACTGAAATCCCTTGATTTCTCACAATGTGTGTTCCAAAAAGATGAGACTGATTGAATTTGGAGGCTTGCTATTTTTGTTTTTTTTTATTATTATTATTTTTTAACAAATAGGCACAACGTTTACTTACAGATAAAGGTTGTTTTCTTAACTACTGCCTTCAATGTCCAGGGTTTCTTGGGGGTATCTTCTTCAAGACTTGCCTTCAGAAATTACAATATTTCTTTCTGAATCTCCCTACCAGTGCTACCTCATTGGGCTTTTAAGAGTTCATTTGCTTTTCAGAAATAGCAGGAAGGCATTGGGAGCCACATTTTGTTAAAAGCGGAGGTTGCATTGAATGAAGTTACGTGATGATTTCGTTAGGAGGGGGCCTCTTTTTTAAAATAATATCGTGTAATCACACTGGGTTTCTTGTGCAGTTCTAAACTGGCATCTAAGTCAAGCATCATGTCCTGTGCATTTCACCTTGAAACTGTGATGACGGCACCCAGCCATGAAGCCAAAAATCTTCCCGTTCAAGAAACCCCTGACAGCCTGTTTCTGTGCGGTAGATTGACTCTTCTCTCCTGAGCAGTAGCTATTGGACTTACTACTTCGGTTGCCATTATTTAAAACATGACTTTAGCTGAATATTTGGTGAAATTTTCAAGTATCTTTAGGTGTAACGATGGTGCTGTGAGGTTTGTCTAGGATGTGCACGCTTAAGAATTTAGAGCTGAGGCATCATGACGTCTGCAAATTATTTCCAAATGGTTCAGTGCAAAGATGATAGAGAGAGATGGGAGATAACTGATACAGATATATGGGTAGGAAGAGAGGTGGATGGGTGGATGAATGGATGGATAGATAGGTAGGTAGGTAGAGTCAAAGAGATGATGGATGAACGGATGGGTCGATCGATAGGTAGATGATAGATACAATAGGCAGGGCAAATATGGCAAATGCTAATAACCGTTGAATATAGTTGGAAAGCTTATAGATGTTATTGCATTATCCTTTTAAATTTTCTGTATTTAAATATTTCAAAAGAAAAAGTTGGGTGGCAAGAATAGCTTTAGTTAGAGTTTGTTCTGTATTAAAATTACCCAAGTTTCTTAAGAGAATACTATTCAGCCTCCCCATCTCCAATCCCCCCCCACACACACCCATTAATACATATGCATGCACACACGTACACACGCATGCATGCATGCACACACACACTCATAAGCACCTCTTTTCCTGGAAGAAAATAATCCTGCAGTTTAGCAGAATGTCACTGTTTTTCCATGGCAGCCTTTCTTTACATTTTTCCCTCAGCATTTTAATTAGAGCTGTGAGTCACTGTGCCTTATGAAGGCTGGTGACAATGTCATTTATGGCTGTTTAGCATCCCAGTCGAGCCCTCTTCCACGGTGCTCATTACATCAGGGGCAGTGAGCAGGCGACAGTTCCTCTGTCAGCCGCAGAGCAGGCTCTGGGCCTCTTGAGGAGTTGAGAAATAAGCTTGAGGTTTGTCCCTGGAATATCTTCCAAAGTTGCCTTTTCCACCACGGGCTTTACAGCCAGGAAATGCCTACAGCGCTCCAAAGGGTGATTCAAAACTGCAGCTTTGACATCCTTCTCAGTGTCAGCAAGCTTTTCTCCCAGGCGCTGGGGTCTAGCTGGCCATGACATCAACTCTTGAATGTATCAGAGGCCTCTGGACATGAGGTGAGGGGGAGGAGGCAAGATTCTGACCAAGCTGGATTGGAGTCCGTCCCCTGCCCTTCACCCTGTAACCTTGGGCAAGTTGTTTAATCTCTCTTGAAATGTCCTTTTGTTCTTCTGTTCAGTTCAGTTCAGTTCAGTCACTCAGTCGTGTCTGACTCTTTGCGACCCCATGGACTGCAGCACACCAGGCCTCCCTGTCCATCATCAACTCCTGGAGCCTACTCAAACTCATGTCCATCAAGTCAGTGATGCCATCCAACCATCTCATCCTCTGTCGTCCCCTTCTCCTCCCACCTTCAGTTTTTTCCAGCATCAGGGTCTTTTCCAGTGAGTCAGTTGTTTGTATCAGGTGGCCAAAGTATTGGAGTTTCAGCTTCAGCATCAGTCCTTCCAGTGAATATTCAGGACTGATTTCCTTTAGGATGTACTGGTTGGATCTCCTTGCAGTCCAAGGGACTCTCAAGAGTCTTCTCCAACACCACAGTTCAAAAGCATCAATTCTTCAATGCTCAGCTTTCTTCACAGTCCAACTCTCACATCCGTACATGACTACTGGAACAACCATAGCCTTGACTAGATGGACCTTTGTTGGCAAAGTAATGTCTCTGCTATTTAATATGCTATCTAGGTTAGTCATAGCTTTTCTTCCAAGGAGTAAGCATCTTTTAATTTCATGGCTACAGTCACCATGTGCAGTGATTTTGGAGCCCCCCAAAATAAAGTCTGTCACTGTTTCCCTTGTTTCCCCATCTATTTGCCATGAAGTGATGAGACCAGATGCAATGATCTTAGTTTTCTGAACGTTGAACTTTAAGCCAACTTTTTCACTCTCGTCTTTCACTTTCATCAAGAGGCTCTTTAGTTCTTCTTCACTTTCTGCCATAAGGGTGGTGTCATCTACATATATGAGGTTATTGATATTTCTCCTGGCAGTCTTGATTCCAGCTTGTGCTTCTTCCAGCCCAGCATTTCTCATGATGTACTCTGCATATAAGTTAAATAAACAGGGTGACAATATACAGCCTTGATGTACTCCTTTCCCAATTTGGAACCAGTCTGTTGTTCCATATCCAGTTCTAACTGTTGCTTGCTGACCTGCACACAGATTTCTCAGGAGGCAGGTCAGGTGTCCTGGTATTCCCATCTCTTGAAGAATTTTCCACAGTTTGTTATGATCCACACAGTCAGTCTTTGGCATGTTCAATAAAGCAGAAGTATATGTTTTTCTGGAACTGTCTTGCTTTTTCGATGATCCAACAGATGTTGGCAATTTGATCTCTGATTCCTCTGCCTTTTCTAAATCCAACTTGAACATCTGGAAGTTCATGGTTCACGTACTGTTGAAGCCTGGCTTAGAGAATTTTGAGCATTACTTTGCTAGTTTGTGAGAAGAGTGCAATTGTGCGGTAGTTTGGGCATTCTTTGGCACTACCTTTCTTTGGGGTTGAAATGATAAGTGACCTTTTCCAGTCCTGTGGCCACTGCTGAGTTTTCCAAATGTGCTGGCATATTGAGTGCAACACTTTCACAGCATCATCTTTTAGGATTTCAAATAGACTTAAAGAAAGTAGGGAAAACCACGAGACCGTTCAGGTATGGCCTAAATCAAATCCCTTACGATTATGCAGTGGAAGTGACAAGTAGATTCAAGGGATTAGATCTGATAGACAGAGTGCATGAAGAACTATGGATGGAGGTTCGTGACGTTGTACAGGAGGCAGTGATCAAAACCATCCTCAAGAAAAAGAAACGAGAAAAGGAAAAATGGTTGTCTGAGGAGGCCTTACAAATAGCTGAGAAGCAAAAGCCAAAGGAGAAAAGGAAAAATATACCCATTTGAATGCGAAGTTCCAAAGAAGAGCAAGGAAAGACAGGAAAGTTTCCTCAGTGATCAGTGCAAAGAAATACAGGAAAGAATAGAATGGCAAAGACTAGAGAGCTCTTCAAGAAAATTAGAGATACCAAGGGGACATTTCAGATAAAGATGGGTACAATAAAGGACAGAAATGGTATGGACCTAACAGAATCAGAAGGTATTAAGAAGAGGTGGCAAGAATATACAGAACTGTACAAAGATGTTCATGACCCAGAAAACCATGATGCTGTGGTCACTCACCTAGAGCCAGACATCCTGGAATGCGAAGTCAAGTGGGTCTTAGGAAGCATCACTATGAGCAAAGCTAGTGGAGATGATGGAATTCCTCTTCTGTTAACAGAAGGTTGACTCCACTTCTCTGAGTACTTGGGACCAGTCAGTGCTTGGCTCGCATTGTGTGCTTGTGTGTTTATTAGAAAGGATGTGTATGTGCTCAGGCATGTCCAACTCTTTGTGACCCCATGGAGTATAGCTCACCAGGCTCCTCTGTCTATGGGATTTCCCCAGCAATAATACTGGAGTGGATTGCCACTTCCTCCTCCAGGGGATCTTCCCTGACCCAGGGATTGAACCCATGTCTCGTGCATCTCCTGCATTGGCAGGTGGATTCTTTATCACTGTGCCACCTGAGAAGCCCTTAGAAAGGATGGGGATGGCCATTAGAATGCTTCAGTTGAGACCTGCTATGCCCTTGACCATAGCATCACTTCTTACATGCCTCATCCCTGAACCCAACGTTCAATTAGGATGAAGATTTGTTAGACAAGGTCCAAGCAATAAACAGAAGGCACCTGTGGCTGTGAGACTTTATTCCCAGATAATTTAATGAAGGAATTACTTAAGAACATGGTTTTAGGCACCAACCAGGGAAGGTGAATTGTCCAGGGGTTAGCAGCAAAGGGAGTGAGGATCACCCAAGGCCTGATATAGCTGCAGGAAGTCCAGTGTTGCTGAAGCCCTTTGGACCGTGGGGTGGGCTGGCAGAGTCAGGGAAGGGGGGATGGTAGACCTCTTCAGACCACAGCACTGAGATGGAAGAAAGCAGCCTATCTCTCCTCCATCTGTCTCATCTTCTTTGTGTGTCCCCTTGGAGGCCTCCAGTCAAAAGCCAGAGGACAAGGAGCCTATTGATACCCATAGAGCTCAGCCTCCTCCCAGGACCCAGAGAAGGTTGGACAACAGATCTGGGAACAAAGGACGGAGAACAACCAGCACAGACAAGACAAAGAGGACGACTTTGCTGGTAATGGTCAGTACAGCCAAGCTCAGTTCATTAGCTCTGAACAGAGAGATGCTTCCCTGATCTGGGATGTGCTGGGGTGTCCCCAGCCTCCTGTAGGATCCTCATAAAAGCCTCAGAATGATTCAGGCATTTGCTTTCATTTCAAACATTAGAGTACATCCCTAGGTACTTTGAGGAAATGGGACCGGGCATTAGAAAATCAAGTGAAGAGTGCTGGGGCATTGAGACTTAACCAGCAAATTGTAGGGTGGAGTCCTGGGTCAATAAGGCATTTGGTCTATTGAAGAGACTTGTTGAATAAGCTGCTGAAATAGGTTCAGTATTCAGTCAACAGGTAACCGGTTTGTTATCTGTTGAACTTCCATTCTGCATTCTGAGCACATGTCTGAGCAGTGGGTGGCCGTATCATTCCAGCCAGCTGTGCACTTTGTGAAAATAGGAGAAGTTCATGAATGCCAAGCAAGGCATTCTAGTGGTGGTATCCCAAGGTCCCTGAGATTTTTTTTATTTTTGGTACCTTCAAGAACTGTAGTAGATTAAACATGGAGGAACTTTCTTGGTGAAAGCAATGTCATGTTGTTGGAAGAATTCCTGTGGTGGGAGAAGGGAGTCTTATGTTACTCCTGCAAAGATACTAATACTGGCCAACATTTTTCACACATTTTCTGAGGACCAGGTACTATGTTAAGTGCTGGGGTCTCATAAGCACAGATTTTCCAAAATATGACATTTATTCCACCGGTAGTACCCATTTTTATTGAGATAAAGTTTTCATTACATGAACTTCATCATTTTAAAATATACAGTTGAGTAGCACTTAGTACATTCACAATATTTTACAATCATCACCTCTGTCTAGTTCCAAAACATTTCATCATCCCAATAGGAAACCCCATACCCTTGGGTTTTGAATACAAGTGTTCAAACAAAACGTTGAACACAAACGTTCAAAGCAGCATTGTTCCCAGCAGTCAAAAGGTGGAAACTACCCACATGGCTATCAACGGATGAATGGATAAACAAAATGTGGCCTATGCATTCAATGGAATATTATTCAACAGTAAAAAATGGAACGAAGTACTAATACCTGCTACAACATGAATGGACCTTGGAAACATCATGGGAAGTAAAAGAAGCCAGACACAAAAGGCCACCAATTGTAGGATTCCATTTAAAGGAAGTGCCTGGAACAGGCAAATCCATAGAGACAAAAAGCAAGCTAATGTTTGCCAGGCACTGAAGGGAGAGGGCAAAAGACAGAGACCGATTCACTGGTCCCCACTTTTTCAAACTTTTTATTTGGAAGTAATTTTAGGCTTACAGAAAAGTTGCAAAATAGTATAATGATTTTCTTTATTATCCCTTATCCAGCATCCCCTAATGTTATCATCATTCACAGCCACAATACAATTAATTATCAAAAGCAGGAAACGGACAATGAAGCAAGATTATTAACTAAACAACAGAGCTTATTTAAATTTCACCACTTTTCCCACTGATAACCTTTTCCTGTTCCAGGGCCCTGGATCCCACAGCGTTTTTAATTCATGATTTCTCTTTTCTCTGATCTGTGAGTTTGTGAATCTCTCCTTGCCTCTCATGCATTTGAGACTTCTAAAGATGAATGGCCAGTTATTTTCTGTGTTGTTATGCTAGTCACTCAGTCCTCTCTGACTCTTTGTGACCCATGAACTATATAGCCCACCAGGCTCCTCTGTCCATGGAATTCTCCAGGCAGGAATACTGGAGTGGGTTGCCATTCCCTTCTCCAAGGGAATCTTCCTCATCCAGGGATTGAACCGTGGTCTCCTGCACTGCAGGCAGATTCTTTACCACCTGCGCAACCAGGGAAACCCCAGTTACTTTCTAGAACTCCCTAAATTGGATTTTGTTCAATGTTTTCTCATGATTGGAGCAAAGCGGTATCCATTTTTCAAATTCATTCATTCAATATTTGTTTTGTTAATAGAAAAATGTAGCTGGCACCTCTGTACCATAATTTCATGAATGTTATTCCTTCGGATGAGGCCATGGTGTTTTTAAGGGAAAAAATGAGTCGACTTTAAGGGAAACTAGTAAATAAATAATTGCATAGTACAAGGCACAGGTATGGCACGAAGCTATGAAGGTGGCAAGACCAGGCAGGGAAACATGATATGATTTCATAGAATCATCACAAGAGCCCTGCAAAGTAGATACTGTCGATATTTGATATTTTCCAGATGAAAAAATAGAGGCACAGAGATGCTAAATGTCATGCCCGAAGCCACAGTCAGTCATTAGCGGGGTCAGGATTTGAACCCAGAATCTAAAATCTTAGCCATGATCTTCTCCCATAAGCCTTCCTTCCCACCTCTGTGATCAATGTGTAGACGCTGATCCCAGTGACATCATTCTCTTTTTTTTTTCCCTGTGATTTTATTTCAGGGGGAAATTTGCAGAACTCTGTCCAGTAAGACTGAATCAGGTAGGAATGTGTCCCTCAGTACCAAGGAAGGGATGTCTTCGAGGGGCTTACCAGGTGCACTGGCATAACAGGAGATAAATTCCCAGCCAGCTCGGGGAACCCAGGTGGAGTCACCAAGGAAAACCAATAGAATCTGGGACTGTGCGTTCCCTCCCAACAGAGGAAGGACACTGGTTTCCCTTCAGCTCTCATTGGAATGAGTAGGCACAGACCGGCTTGACATCAAAAGAAAAAGCTCCATTTAGAGAGAGAGGTGTCACTCCAGGACAGGTTTTTGTAAACAACCCCGAGGTATGAGAAGAAGCAGATAGGGAGTTGAGGTTGACTGTCATGTGGAGCGGGCTTCCCTCATGGCTCAGACGGTAAAGAAACCACCTGCAGTGCGGAAGACTCAGGTTCGATCCCTGGGTCAGGAAGACCCTCTGGGTAAGGGATTGGCAACCCACTCCAGTATTCTTGCCTGGAGAACTCCATGGACAGAGAAGACTGGTGGACTGCAGTCCACGGGGTCACAAAACTGAGTGATTCACACACACACACACACACACACACACACACACTCTGTGTGAAATGCTGTGCTATTCTCAGTAGCTTTAACCTAGGGAGACGAGGGCAGGGTGAGCGTCAACCAAAGTGCACAGACTGGGACAGGTGCAGAGAGCTCTCAGGAAGGTGAGCTCCTCATCAAACACCTGGACCAGCTGAGAGCACCTATGATGGGACCCAAATCACTGAGCACCTCCCTTCACTGAGCAGCTTCTAAAGGTGACCTTCCTTGTTCCCCTCTAAAACACAGTATCTGTCCGGGGTCCCATGGTCAAACCCTGCAGGTCCCACCTGCAGGGTCCTGGCAAGGAAGAAATGAGTGAGGGGGCTTCATAGGGGCTGGGCACTGAGGAGCTCATGCCCCACATAAAAGGGGCATCACCTCTCACTCCAGCTGTTGGCCAACATTGAGGAATGCAGACCCAGTATGAATGCACCTGCCAGGAACCCAAGAAAGCCAAAAATTTGGCTTTCATGTGAAACTTACAGTTTTTTAATGGTGGTAACCAATTTGGAAAAAAAAAAATTTTTTTTAAGTGTGTTAACTAAACAGAAGTCATCTGTATGCCTGTGGGCTATTGTTTGTAAAATCTGACCAGAGCCTTTTTGAAGCAAGTGATATCCTGCCTCTCTGAAGCAGACAGTTTTGTGCAGAACAGTTTATAGTTGGAAGGAAATTGAAATTTCATTGGAAATGGCCATTTTCGTAGGTCACGAAATGGTTGAGTATCTGCAGTTGTACGTGGTTCCGCGTAATATTACCGCACACCCTAGACTGAAATGTTCTGGTTGAAGCTTCATTGGCCTGTGAAAATGTAACACAGGCATTTAGAGCCAAACCAGACGGTGTTTCTTAAATTATAATGTACACACCAATCACCCAGAGGTCTTATTAAAAATGTAGATTCTGATTCGTAGATCTGGGGTGGAGACTGAGATTCTGCATTTCTAACCAGCTCTCAGATGATGTCTGAAGTCCATGGACCATACCTTACATAGCAAGTCATAGGCATGGGGATTGAGACTCTGGTATATTGAGCACCTACTGTGTGTCCAGCACTTTGCTGTGCTCCAGGGGTCCAAGTAAACCGGGGCATCGTGCTCTCTAGAGAGATCACCGTGGAGAGTTTGCGGCACCGTGGAGAGGTTGTCTCATAGTGCATACAATCTCACAGTTCACTAGAGTCATCCTTTCTGAGAACAAAGTAGTTACTCGCTAAAAGGTGAGTAAATGGAATGTATTGGTCTTCAGATATTTACCTTGGTAAGCAATCTGTGGATCCCTACAGGGTTCTGGATTACCTGAAAATCCTAGAATTGTATGTACATCTTTTATGGCAATTTGCCCCTAACTCTCACCTGTCAGGGTGTCCTCAGACGCCAGTCCTGGAGAAGTATAAAGTAACTGGAGATGGCTCACCAGGAGGGGAGGGATGAAGAGATTGTTGACGCCTTGGGCTTATTTTGAATAATCAAGAAATAGTATAGTTAGATAGAAGGGGCAGGTACCAAAAAGGCTACAGCTGACATCCTGAGATTAGCATTGCATTGCTGTTGAATACAGGACCCTGAGAGAATTTCCTAATTTCACAAGAGGGGTGAGGGAAATGAGGATGTAACCTTGGTTTGAGAAGAAATCATGCAAGAGGTCCAAATCTGAGATCTGATTCTGTTTCTAAGAACTTATGGCAAGTTCTTGCCCATCTAGAGCCTCAGTCTCCTCATCTGTAAAATGTAAGGTTAATCTAGTAACTTCCACTCTTACTGCTTATTGGGTCAAGGAGTGCTTAGTAAATCATATTAATGCTATGCCCCCCTCCTCATGTAAATGCATATATGCATGTACTCACAAAATTTTTGGCACACAATTTCAGGATTTTCAGGGATTCCTGAGCCCTGTAGGGGGCCCATAGACTCCATATTATGATGGAATTGAAAATGCCTGGAGTCCCTTTCAACTTCCAATTACTAAAATTATAGCTGGTGATCAGGCCAACTGAAACAAAAATACACTGTAGTATCTGGAAAGTGATAAAAGCAAAGACTGAGCTGTCATTATTTGTAGGTGATATGATTGCTTTAAAAAATCTGAGACAAAATTCTTGTGGCTATTAAGAGTTTAGTAAGTATTTAAAACAAAAAAAGCAAAGATTTTAAGTTCCAACAAATGTGATTGGAATCCCCGCCATTGACACTAGATGGATAAACTTCTATGACTTAATTAATATTTTTGAGCCTCAGTTTCAGCATCTATAAATACAAATATTATTATCACATCCTTCATATTTGTTGCAAGAACAAAATTAGAGTTCAGTAAAGTTCTTACATATAAAAATGTTTGAAATATTAGATTGAACTATAGGAAATTATTGAATTTGATATTTTCAAAACTGCTAATTCCATATATTTCAGCCTATTTAATACAAATTTACTAAAAGATACTGCTTGGCTAGCTGATCATGTATTCAGTAAATATTTACTCTGTGTTTACTAGATGCTAATCTAAGAAGAGAGCCAATTGTGTCTTTCAAATCAAATCAGACTTATGCTGCCTTAGAGTTAAGTGACCAGCAGATGCACACCCAGCTCATACTTCCCTTAGTAAACTATTTTCCCTTCTGTCCTTGGCTCTTGTCCCTACATCCATGCTAATACCAGATAATTGCAATTCCACTTAGCTAATCTGAGTCTTGATCTTTTACTTAAGTTTAATCCATTTACATTTATTATTATTACTGATGTATCTGACATATGCGAGTTATCCCTGCCATTGCAAGTTTGTGTTTTCTACTTAATGTGTTCTCCCTTTGCTGAAATTCATTTGTAATTGATTTAAGCCTCTGTGGATGCTGTTATCTATTTGCAAGGAACTTTGGAGTTAAGGAGGGCTTCCCTGGTGGCTCAGATGGTAAGGAATCTGCCTGCAGTATGGGAGGCCTGGGTTTGATCCATGGGTCAGGAAGATCCCTGAGAGAAGGGAATGGCTACTCCAGTATTCGTGCCTGGAGAATTCTGTGGACAGAGGAACCTGGTGGGCTACCGTCCATGGCTTCGCAAAGAGTTGGACATGACTAAGCGACTAACACTTTGAATTAAGGGAGCAGATATAATCATTCTTTCTTTTTCCTCCCATGAGTGCCTTTTGCCATCCTCTTGACCCAGCTTCCCTGCACCAGAGGCACCCAAGGATGCCAGGCATGAGGAGAAACTAAATTAAATCTCCATTACCAGTGAGCTGCTATCTGGATGATACTGTTCTCGATGCCCTCCTGAAAATAAAGACTCAACATTACCACCGCAGTTGACATTTCCAGTTCACAAAGTGCTCTTTCTAGCATCCGTCTTATTTAATCTTCACAAAAACCTTCCAAGTAGTTGTTATTACCTTTTCAATTTCACAAAAGGAAATTGAGATTCAAAATGTGAAAGATGACTTGCCCAAGATCAAATGCCCAGTAAATAGCACAGCTGGGGAAATGAGCCAAATCAATTCTATTTGCTGTAATCCCCCTTAATTCTCAGAATTAAGAAAGTAATGGCATCAGGAAATGTTGACTCTTGAAATATACTAAAATGCAGTTAAATTATTTATTACTGCCCAAGAAGGACAATTCTGTCAAATGAGTTTCGTTCATTCTTTTCCTTTCCTTCACCCCGTGATGTTCTATCTGCTTGTAGAAGCCAGAGCTGAAAAGTTATTCTGGATACCTCCCTCTTTCAAACCTTAGGTTTCAGTCACCGAATCTTGTTGACTCAACCTCCCAAATATCTCTTACACCTACCCACTTTCCTCCTTCCTCCCTAATCCTGACCACCATCATCTCTCATCTCTGGCCTGCAGCAGCCTCCTAACTGAGCTCCCCATAGACAGCCTTGCTTTTCCAGCCATCTTCCGTCCAGCATCTTAATAAAATCTAAATCTAACCACAGAACTTCTCTTCTCAAATACCTGCAGTGTTTGCCATCACCGTGAGAATAAGATCCAAAATCTTTCTCTTGGCCCTCAAGATAACTGCATGATCTAGCTCCTGGAGATCCCTCCAGCTTTATAAAACCTTGGCTTTCTTCTCCTATCACAGTGGACTTTGTCCAGTGCCTCCAACCTGCTCCCTCCCACACCTCAGTGCTTTGTCTCTCCCATCCTTTGCTCCCACCACCCACCCTTTCATCTGGCCAATTCTGTATTCCTGACTCTTCCTCCAGGAAGCCTTCCCTGACTACCACCACTCTGACTATGTTAAGTGTCCTCCCGTGCTCCCATTAGCACCATGTTTTTCCACTTCATTCTACTCACTATACTTGTCATTAATCTCTCTCTCCACTCCCTGCTTCACTCCTGGCTTGGGAGATCCGAGGGTAGGAATGCTGTCTGTCTTGTCTACCTTACATTTTCAGTGCCAAGCTTCTTGCTGGCCCAATTGAGATCTTCGTAAGGGTTAGTGAAGGAATAGATGAAGTGAATGGCAAAATAAAGGGAAGAAGAGAGGAAGGGAAGGAGCAAAAAGAAGTAGAAGAAGAAAAGAAAGTAAAAGAGGGTAAGGTTTATTGAGGGTAGGAAATATGTGCCATCTTCTTGTAATGATTCTTAAGAAATGATTCAGAGACCACTGGTAATATATGTTTCCTTTAAAAAAAAATGTATACCAGATCTTGGTTATGGCACTGGGGATCTTTAGTTGTGGCGTCTGAACCTTTAGTTGTGGTATTTGTTAATAGTTCCCTGACCAAGGATCGAACTGAGGCCCCCTGCATTGAAAGCATAGTCTTAGCCACCGGACCACCAGGGAAGTCCCAGTTTGTTTCTTTTTTATAGTAAAGAGGCTGTCCTCTTGGCCATGATTCTGTTCACCTATCTGGGCTGAAATACTTCATTTTCCTTGAGGTGTCATCTAGAGTGACTCTTAAAATAATGGAAGCACCACGCACTTTACGTGGACTATGCCATCAAATGTTTTCCATCCACTTATTCCATGTAACTTATTTCTCCTGCTTGCCAGATGAGGAATCTGGGGCTAATATGTGGTGGAGGAGGGTCACAAACCCTTGTCTTTCCAACCCCAGTGCAAATGCCTTCAACCCCTACCTGACAATGTCGGTGATGGGGTGTGTCTGGCAAGGACAGGGGCAGAGGTACATCCTTGCGGACCTTGTGCCCCTGAGGGGTCCACAGATGGAAGAATTTAAGACCCTAGCCCCACACCCTGGAATTTGCAGTCTGTGTGATGGATATAGTGCTCTACAGCCGGCTGAACTTGTTCATAAAAATGAGCTTTGCAAAATGAAGATGGAATGAAGGTTTCATAATTCCCCAGATCTCTTCCAACATGGGGTTGACAGCTGTGAAACTCCCTCCTGATGATGGACTGGACCAGTGATACCCCACCTCCCTCCCACTGGTGATGACTCATCACCAAGTCCCAGGGCCTGATTTCCTGGCTGTCTCTCGAGTGCCACATTCCGACACAACAAATCCCATTCTCTTGGTATTCCAAGAAAGGAGCCCGTGACAGGCTCCTATTCCATTGGCAAGCAGGACCAACCTGTGTGTCCACAGCACTGACCTGATCCTCCTGCACAAAATACTTTAAGCCACATATGTCCATTGGATGCTCCAGACAGCCAGTAGAATAACATCTGCTTGCATTTTAATAATTAGTAAAGAAGTGAGGCGGGGGAGGATCCATTTACTGAGCACTTACCATTCTGTATGGCGCAATGTAAGAACTCGGAAAATACTCATTATTATCTCATGCCATCCTCAAACACGCATGCCCTGAGGAGATGCTATTATCACTCCCATTTTATAGATGCAGAACCGTGACTCAGAGGTTAAGTAACTTGCTGACCATCACAAAGCTACATGGAGAAGCTAGGGTTCAAATACAAAATAATCTGACTTCAATTTAAGTTTTTTTAAAAAGTATATTTTCTAAAATATTGCTGATTTTCTAAATGTTTTGTTTTTCCAGATTTAAGGAAACCTTTTTCTATTTTCTCTTAAGCTATCTCTGATTTACAGCAATTTGATAAAATGTATCTTTGGGAAAATGATAAAACATTTTTATTTTTTCCCCTACCTGATCCCCCCACCCCAGAATTCAGAGACTGAGTATTCTTATTTTCATAACAATATAGTTATTTGTCTAAGTTCACTAACAATCTTTTTGTTCATTGGAGTTTAGATTTGTCCTTTTATTAAAGCTGATACAAAAGCATAGTAAAAAAATAAACAATATGAAAGAATATATAATAAAAGTGAACTTCCTCCTCCCACCTAACCTTTTGCCTCCCCGTCTCCTTTCCCAGAAGCCACCTGTGACCAACATCTTGAGTGTTTTTCCAGAGATACTGAGTACATCTCCAAGCTTACATGGAAGTATAGATGAATACATGCAATGGGTCTACAAATATATTTATGTATTGGTGTTCTCTACCTTGCTTTTTAATTTAACTATGTCTTAAGAATCATTCCCCATTGGCCCTTTATTATTTATTATTATTATTGGCTGTGCCACACAACATGTGGGATTCTAGTTCCCCAACCAGGGATTGAACCGACACCCCCTGAATTGGAAGCTGGGAGGCTTAACCACTGGATGGCCAGGGAAGTGCCCCCTTATTGGTCTTTATAGATCTAATCTCCCCGTATTTAATGCCTGCGCCGTATTCCATTGCATGGATGTGCCATAGTTTATGTAGAAGTTCCCTATTAATGGATACTCAGATTTTCTAGTTTCTTGATATTCTGAACAACCCTGTGTGTGTGTGTGTGTGTGTGTGTTGTGTGTGTGTGTGTGTGTAAGGATGTTCCTTCCAATTTATCCTAAGAATTGAATTGCCAGGCCAAAAATCCATGTGTTTTCAATTTTGGTGTAGATACTGTCAATCTGCTGTACAAAGAGGCTATACAAGGCACGATAGATGAGAGTGTAAATTTCTCAAAGCCTCGCATCAGAGTGTTCTGTCAAACTCTAAACGGTCTTCATCCTCATGCTCCTGACTCTAAACAGTGCTCCTTCCTGCCCCGATGATCTGTGAGCATTAGATCTGAGACGATCAGGAACAAACTGTAGCCTTGAAACTGGGGAATTATGTGACTGGGGAGACCCCCCTTGGCACCAGGGTGTTTGTGTCTCTGGGATCCCCAAGACACAGAACGCCAACCTACCCCTACCCCCCGCCAGCAGCTTGCAGAGGTTGGAGGATTTGTAGCTATGACTTGCCAGCGTGGGAGAAAGCACGTCATTTTGATCCCTGGGGGGTGTTCTCTCTGGGGAAAGACTGCAAATTAGCAGTTCAGGAGATGTAAGGAAGTTGGTTGGTTGCTGTATTTTGTGGTTTGGTGTTGTGTTTTGTTTTGTATTTTAAGAGCACAGTTGGGTTACAGTTTTGATCTTTTGTTTGTGTTGGGGGTGGCATTATCCTGTTTTGCTTTTCAAGACATGGTGGGCTTGGGATTTGTTTTTAAATGAGATTGGAGGGACATGGGAACCAGAGTTGTGACTCCCTTAGAGATTTTGTGGGTGCTTGAAGTGAAAACAGCCAGTTTACAGGCTGAGTGTCGTTTTCTTTAATATTTAATGGTATACACATTTAGATGATTTTAAAGTAATAATTTGTTGTTGTTTTTCAGTTGCTAAGTTGTCTTTGTGACCCCATGGACTGTAGCACACCAGGCTTCCCTGTCTTTCACTATCTCCCGGAGTTTGCTAAACCTCATGTCCATTGAGTCGGTGATGCTCTCCAACCATCCCACCCTCTGTCGTCCCCTTCTCCTCCTGCCCTCAATCTTTCCCAGCATCAGGGTCTTTTCCAGTGAGTCAGCTCTTTGCATCACGTGGCCAAAGTATTGGAGCTTCAGCTTCAGCATCAGTCCTTCTAATGAATATTCAGAGTTGATTTTCTTTAGGATTGACTGGTTTGGTCTCCTTGCTGTCCAAGGGACTCTCAAGAGTCTTCTCCAGCACCACAATTCAAAAGCATCAATTCTTTGGCCCTCATTCTTCTTTATGGTCCACCTCTCACATCTGTACATGACTGCTAGAAAAACCATAGCTTTGACTATATGGACCTTTGTCAGCAAAGTGTCTTTGGTCTTTAATATACTGTCTAGGTTTGTCATAGCATTTCTTCCAAGGAACAAGCATCATTTCATGGCTGTGTGACCATCAGCAGTGATTTTGGAGCCTGAGAAAATAAAATCTGTCAAGGTAGTCAGTGCAAAGTCTGTCTCCCTCCTACTAGTGATGTGCAGAATTCCATCTAAGATGTAGCCAGTGACACCCATTCCTTCCAGAACATTCTCTCCACTTACATGTACAGAATATATGCTTTTGCACCATTCTTTTTTCACCTAGCGGTATATCTTGGAGCTCATATCCCACCTGTAAAAAGAGATCTGCGTCACTTTTTAAATGAAACATTTGTTGCACAGGTGGGTTAGATTTCAAATGACATTCAGGCAGCAAGCTGTTGGGTTCTGGACAACCAGCCCAGATGACACCCTACTCTCTCTCTTTACATGGTTTGAGGTGGGTTTTCTTTCTCCCCCCACTCCTGCTATCCAGTGGTCAACCTTAAAAAATGGCGAGATGTTTCCTTTTACCCTCTATGTCATTTTCTGACTTCTTTAGAAAGCAGAATTATCTTCTTCCTGCCTAGGTTATCAGTAGGTGCTTGAGGGGACCTAAGGGGCAGTGGGGTGCAGGGAGGCCCTCTGGTCCAGGCACCATGAGGGTCAGACTCTAGACCTCCACTACCCAACGGCAGCACAGTGTGAGCACATATCTGATTTGTTAACTGTACAGTAGTTGCATATAAAAGCATCAAAAGCAACAGTTGAAATTATTTTTTCATAATAACTGTGCTTAATCCAGTATACCCAAAGCATTATCCTTTCAACATGTGGTCAATATTGCGAACTTATTGAGCTATTTGACATTCTTTTTTTTCCTCCTAGTCTTTGAGACCCCATGTAGATTTCACCCTTAGGTCACATCTCCAGGAACCAGTCACAATTTAGGTGTTCAATGGCCACATGTGGCTGGTGGCTGCCCTATTGGACAGACAGCTCTTGACACCCCAACTGTGGCTGATCCATGTTGAATGAGTACCCTCCTCCCTTCTCCAGGCTTCTGTTTCCTTATTTTTGAGTGTGGGAGTTGGACAATCTTTTGGATTTTAATGGCTCTTCATCATCCTCTTGTCCATGGACTTTCAGTGCTAAAAATGAAACGAATAGGCAGCTTAATCTCAACCTCTGTAAAATGGAGACCATTGAATGCGATGAGTCAGGGTGAGAATGAAAAGTAAGGCAGCCAATGAGAGTGTGTTGGGGGGAGGCGTCGTCTTAGGGGATCGTCTTTAGGGTTAGGTGTGTACCCAGCACCCGCTGGCTTAGAGCCAGGGCAGTCTTCCAGTTTGCTTCTCTGAACCCCAATCACCTTGTCTTTCTGTAATTGTTGTTGTTTGGTTGCTCAGTCACGTCTGACTCTTGTGACCCCAAAGACTGTAGCTGCAAGACTCCTCTGTCTATGGGATGTCCAAGGCAAGAATACTGGAATGGGTTGCCATTTCCTTCTCCAGGGGAATCTTCCTAACCCAGGGATTGAACCTGCATATCCTGCTTCACTGGCAGATTTTTTTCCTGCTGAGCCAGCTGGGAAGCCTGTCTTTCTGTTAAATGGGGATAAAACGACATGTGCTTTACATGGTCACTGTCAGGATAAAATAAGACACCCGTGTGGAGGACTCAGCGCTGTGCTTGCATGCGTGCTCAGTTGCTTCAGTCGTGTCCGACTCTTTGCGTCCCTATGAACTGTAGCCCACCAGGCTCCTCTGTCCGTGGGATTCTCCAGGCAACAATACTGGAGTGGGTTGCCATGCCCTCCTCCAGGAGATCTTCCTGACCCAGGAAGTGAACCCGTCTCTTACGTCTCCTGCACTGGCAGGCTAAACTCTCCATCCCTGGGAACTGCTCCCATCACCATCCTGGATGCAGACGTGGGCCCAGGATGGGGCGGGGGTGGCATGCCCAAGGTCACACAGTGAGGTGGTAAGAGCAGACGCTGGCCTATTTTGGCTCCCTCCTTCTCCCTGGCAGTCGTCCTCGAAAGTCAGGCGTGAATTTCCTCCACAGCAAGGTACTCCCAAAACCACTGAACTACTCCAATGAGGCCTGGGTCCAAGTATTGTTTCCATGGTATATGCCGTGGTGTGCACGCACATGTGCCGTGTTTAAAATCACAGCTCCAAGAGTCGGAGGCTGGGTTGGCAGGATACCCAGCACCCGTCTCCCTGTATTCAGTGCCTCATACCATGAGTGGCGTGAGATTTCTCTATGCTTTCAAGCATCGGCCCCCTCCTGGCACATGACATGCCTTTGGAGAGGCTGCCACAGAGTAGCAAGTGCCCTGAGTCAAGGGCCAGGAAGCCGGAACCATTACATGTTACACGACAGTGGTAAGAAGCCATTTCTTCTGAGCATTCATTCTGTGACATTACTGAAACCCATGCACTTAACTCTTTTATTCAGTCCTCCCAGTTACCCAGGATGTGAAGAATTACTTAAAGAGCCCATTTTACACATACAGAAACTGAGGTTCCGAGAAAATAAAGAACTCACCCAGAAACACACAGATAGAGCCAGAAAGGGCCTTAAAAATCTTCCCTGTGGCAAAATGGTGGCCAGCCGTCCTGGAGCCCCAGGTTTGAGGAGACACTGTGGATACTGGACATTCACAAAGCAGGACAGATGCATCTCCATCTAGCATCTTAGTATATTCTTTGCAGATGTCAAACCTGATCCTGGTCAGGATGGGGGTGAAGATGTGTTTGGGGAGGGAAAAGAGGGATATTATTAAGGGGGGGATTGTCATTAAGATTAGGATTGACCCTGATGAAGGTTCAGAATCCACTTGCTTAGACCTAGAGCTGTTTACCCCCACCTGTCTCTCAGTAGACGCTGAGTATCATTGCCTCTTTGAAGCCCTGCCTCTTTCCATTCCTTCTAAAGATCAAGTTGTCTTTCTAGGGCCAAGGTCTAAAAAACAGCACTTCAATTTCCCAATTCCCATCCAGCCAGCAGCCCCACCCCCGCCCCCCTCTCCCTGCCGCCAATTTAGAAAGCAGCTGAGAAAGAGAGAGGAGAAGCTAGGAGTGACCAGGGAGATCTGCAGGTTTGCCTTGTTTCTTTTTTCTTAAGCCAAGTCCCAGCTCTGTCCTTTGGTAAATTGTGTTTTTCGTATTATTTTTTATTGAAGGATAATTGCTGTACAGAATTTTATTGTTTTCTGTCAAACCTCAACATGAATCAGTCATAGATATGCATATATCCCCTCTCTTTTGAACCTCCCTCCCATCTCCCTCCCCACCCCACCCCTCTAGGTTGATACAGAGCCCCTGTTTGAGTTTCCTGAGCCATATAGCAAATTCCCATTGGCTATCTATTTTACACATGGTAATGTGAGTTTCCATGTTACTCTCTCCATGCATCCCACCCTCTCCTCCCCGCTCCCCATGTCCATAAGTCTATTCTCTATGTCTGTTTCTCCATTGTTGCCCTGTAAATAAATTCTTCAGTACCATTTTTCTAGATTCCATATATATGCGTTAGAATATGGTATATATCTTTCTCTTTCTGACTCACCTCACTCTGTATAATAGGTTCTAGGTTCATCCACCTCATTAGGACTCACTCAAATGAGTTCCTTTTTATGGCTGAGTAATATTCAGTTTTGCTTTTCATTTTCATGCATTGGAGAAGGAAACGGCAACCCACTCCAGTGTTCTTGCCTGGAGAATCCCAGGGATGGCGGAGCCTGGTGGGCTGCCGTCTATGGGATCACACAGAGTCGGACACGACTGAAGTGACTTAGCTGCTGGAGAATCGCAGGGACGGGAAAGCCTGGTGGGCTGCCGTCTATGGGGTCACACAGAGTCAGACACGACTGAAGCGACTTAGGTGCTGGAGAATCCCAGGGACGGGGGAGCCTGGTGGGCTGCCGTCTATGGGGTCACACAGAGTCGGACACGACTGAAGCGACTTAGCAGCAGCAGCAGCAATATTCCATGTCACTCAATTGTGTCCGACTTGTTTGTGACCCCATGGACTATAGCTCACCAGGCTCCTCTGTCCATGGAATTTTGCAGGCAAGAATACTGGAGTGGGTTGCCATTTCCTCCTCCAGGGGATCTTCCCAACCCAAGGATCAAACCCACGTCTCCTGCATCTCCTGCATTGGCAGGCGGATTCTTCACCACTGAGCCACCTGGGAAGCCCTGTGTATATGCACCACAACTTCTTTATCCATTCTTCTGTCAGTGGACATCTAGGTTGCTTCCATGTCCCAACTATTGTACACAGTGCTGCAGTGAACAATGGGATGCATTTGTCTCTTTGAATTTTGGTTCCCTCAGGGTATGTGCTTAGGAGTGGGATTGCTGGGTCATATGGTGGTTTTATTCCTAGTTTTTTAAGGACTCTCCATACTGTTTTCCATAGTGGCTTTATCAATTTACATTCCCACCAACAGTGCAAGAGCGTTCCCTTTTCTCCACACCCTCTCCAGCATTTAGTTTTTAATGCAGTGTTTTTTTTAATGCAATGCCTCAACTAGTTATTTCTCTTAATAATTTTATTTGTTTATTTTTGGCTGTGTTGGGTCTTGGTTGCTGTGAGGGCTTTTCTCTAGTTGCGAGGAGTGGGGGCCACTCTCTAGTTGCGGTGCGCGGGCTTCTCATTGCGGTGGTTCTCTTGCTGCAGAGCACGGGGGTTCTAGGGCAAGCAGGCTTCCGTAACGGTGGCGCGTGGGCTCAGTAGCTGCAGTTCCCAGGCTCTAGACAGACTCAGGAGTTGTGGTGCACGGGCTTAGTTGTTCTACAGCACATGGGGTCTTCCCAGATCAGGGATTGAACCCATGTCATCTGCATTGGCAGGTGGATTCTTTACCACTGAGTCACCAGGAAAGTCCCTTTGGTAAGTTCTGGCTGAAGCCAGTATGGGGTAGAAGCAAGCTGGGGGCCCCCACCTCCCGAAGAGCTCACCTTCAAGTCCCTTCTTGAATTAAAGAATGGAGCCCAGTGCCAAACTAGAACACTCAAAAGATCTGGAGGTCCCAGCTGTCTCTGCCTTCAACTAAACAGTAAGCATCCTGGGTTTGGTACCCAGAAGAAATGGGTACCATGAGAGCTCTGGGAGAGTTAAGGAAACCAGAGCCCAGGGTGGGGGCGGGTAGGGAGGTTGACCAATCCACCCCAGTGAGGAAGGACATAGCAGTTTGGGCTGGTTTTCTCTGCAAGCCAGAAGGCCAGCAGCAAGACGCCGAAAGACACTCAGCCTGTCAACACACGGGCCACACAGGCTCACACACACAGCAGAGAAATGACACAGCAGGAGGGCGATGCATGAATACACAGAGAGAAACACACACACACACACACTCACAGCGACGCCAGATGGAGAAAGCAGCCCAGGCTGGGTCTGGGTATTCATGACTCCCTCACCCACACAGAGGGGCTGGCAGAGTTACATAACGCAAGCTGCAAAAGGGCGAGGCTGAACTTGCTAACCACCACCCTCCCTTAAAGGGGGATCTGGGAGGTAGCGCCTCTTTCTCGGGGTGCAGGGAGAGTTATCCCCACCCACCCCCTGCTTTCAGAGGCGGCAGGAGTTTATCGGCTGCCTCAGCCCTGGGGTGACCCCGGAAATCCGCTAAAAGGGAAACAAGGGAGTGTTGCTTTGTCAGTAGTGGTGGATAAGGGCTCCCTCCTTGGGTGAAGGAGTTTTGAGGATGCTGATGGCAAGGGGTGCCAGGGCAGAGAGGAAACTGAGGCTGGAGCTGGGGGTAGGAAAAGAGATGAAGGGATTTTCTGCTACCTCCCACCCTGCCCCACTCCACCCGTAACCCACAGGTCACCTGCCCCAACCCAGACACATAAGATGTGCTTCCATGCTGCTCATTGGGCCCATGCCATGGGTGCACACACCTCACCTGGGCTACAGCATCTTCAGGTGGCCTCCATGTGGTCTTTTGGTACTCCAGTCCCTTCTCTGAGGCTGGTGAAGCTGGTGGGAATTGCAAAAGTCACTAGACTATAAATTGTTAAAAACTAGAGTATTTAAAAGCTCAGACTCAAGAATGGAGCAGATCTGAGTTCAAATCCTCCTCCCACCATCCTTCTCCACCTGACCTTGGACAAGTCACTGGACCTTCCCAAGTCTCAGTCTTCTCGTCTGTTGAAGAGTTAACTGTGAAGATCAAAGGAGGAAAAAAATACACAGAACATATGCACTCAATGAGTGTCCACCGTCTTTTGGGCTTTTTCTTGTTCCACAAATATTCGTTGCGCACCAGCTCTGTGTTTATCTAACCCTAGGGGGACAGAGTCCACACTTCCTAATGTTTCTCTGTTAGGATTTCAGACAGTCTGTGATACACAAATGCCCTCCAGAGTTTGACGAGGACCTGTGTCTTTGGTATTTATTATACCAATTTTGGCTTATCACGGGATGGAGTGTGGCCAAGTCTGTCCTTTTGAACCTGAGATAAGTGAATCATTACAAAAATGACGGTCCTGAAGTCCAGCTGACCTTCCTCATCCGTGGTTCTGTAGAGGGTGACGTCATTTCCTGTTGATGGGTTTGTGATGGGGGCTTTGGGAGTGGTAGGAATGGAGAGCCCCACACCCCATGATCCTTGTCGGCCAAGCTCCTGACCTGAGGATGGAAAAATGTTGCAAAAAGCAGAGAGGCAAAGGCTGCATGACAGGGTAGGAGTGCTGACTTCTTCTGGTGAAAAAAAGATGGGAGGTCCTAGGGTTCTTGCCATTTGATTTCTGGGGCTGACTCCTCAGTGGTTTTCCCAAGGAGCCCCCCGGTCTCACAGGGCTTTGATCATGGAAATGAAACCAGGCGATATGCAGCCACCTGCGAGTGTGCCCCCCTGGAGGAAGAAGAATTTTGTGTCTAGGTTGTCTTCAGAACTCCAGAGCATCTTATGGCTAGACTTCTCAGTTGGCTGTGTTTCCCATGTTAGTTTTAAAGGTGGTCTTGGGCATCCCACATCCCTCTCTCTTTTTTTTTTTTTAATCCTTTTCCTCCCCTCCCTTGTTCCTTCTCTTGACCTCAGGAAGACCCGGATCGGATCTGCCTCTGGCGGGCTGACGATGCCCAGTTGGATAGTCCATGCTAGCATGCGTCACCCCTAGGCACAGCCACCAGACACGTCTCCTCCGGGATCCGCCTGACCTGTGGCATAGGGACTCATCCCACTGCTTCCCCTGACGTCTGCCTGATCAACCATCACTTCCTTAGAGACCGAGGAAGGAGGCAGACGCAGGAAATCATGCCACCGACGGCGCAACAGCAATGAGCGAGTGACGCTGAGTTGACGTCAGAGGCACAGAAGACCAGCACCGAGAGCAGCTCCCCGTCCCGGCTGCAGCCCCGCAGCACCAGCCCCCGGCGGCTCCTCCCGGCGCGGCCTGAAGCCCGGCCACTCCTGGGGACCTGACCTCGGCCAGACCCGTTTTGAGGTCTGTGGACCCTTAGACACTAGACACCATGGAGAGCCACATGTTCAGCGTTCAACAGATCCAACCCAATGTCATTTCTGTCCGCCTCTTCAAGCGCAAAGTGGGGGGCCTGGGGTTCCTGGTGAAGGAGAGGGTGAGCAAGCCACCCGTGATCATCTCTGACCTGATCCGAGGGGGCGCCGCGGAGCAAAGCGGCCTCATCCAGGCTGGGGACATCATTCTCGCCGTCAATGGCCAGCCCTTGGTGGACCTGAGCTACGACAGCGCCCTGGAGGTGCTCAGGGGGATTGCCTCTGAGACCCACGTGGTGCTCATCCTCAGGGGCCCCGAGGGCTTCACCACGCACCTGGAGACCACCTTCACCGGGGACGGGACCCCCAAGACCATCCGGGTGACCCGGCCCCTGGGTCCCCCCACAGCAGCTGTTGACCTATCCCACCAAGCGTCAGCCGGCAGAGAGCAGACGCTGGTGGTGGACGGGGCCACAGGGCCCGGCAATGGGCCCCAGCATGCGCCAGACCCGGGGCAGGAAGCCAGCTCCCTTGCCCACGCCAAGGGCCTGGCTGCCAGGCCCCCAGGCCAGGACCCAGCCAAGAAAAGCACTGGGGTCGCCCTCCAGGGCAGCGGAGAGAACAATAAACTGCTCAAAGAGATAGAGCCTGTCCTGAACCTTCTCACCAGTGGGGGCAAAGCGATCAATGGAGGGGGACCTGCCAAGACAGAGACCAAGGACGTGGAAATCCAGGTGGACAGGTAAGCTGCAGGGGTGCCTGTGTGTGCTCACATGTGTTGTACGCGAGCGTGTGTGGCAGCTCAGTCTCACAGCCCGGGAGCCAAGCTGAGTGTCTCAGGCATCCGAGCACACGTACACCCGCTCAACCCCCCTTGCCTCTTGCCCTGGAAATTGCCATTGCAGAATGGAATGGACATAATGTCTAGTGCGTATCTCTTGCCATGAAACCCAGAGCTCATAATCATTGTAGCTGAGGCCCCATCTTCCAGCACCCCCACAAGGTGGGTATTTTTGCAATCCACATTTCAAGAGTGAGAAGACTAAGGCTCAGATGGTGGGGCCTTCCCTGAGGTCACTGCATGAGGAGAGGCGCCTGGGCATGGCTGACCTGGGTGTGGATGATGCTGAGAATCTGGGGAGAGAGAGAGAGAACTGGGTGCTGGGCGAGCCTCAGCCCAAACTGGCTTTCTCCTGGGGGCAGCCCATCCAGGGCAAGAAAACTTCTAAAGAGAGAAACTGGAGACAAAATAGAGAATTAGTCCCCATTCCCCAAAACTCTGGCATTGCTCTGATTACATGGAAGCTGAGGCCAGCAGTTGAAGAACAGGGCACCAAAGACTTCCCTGGGGTCCAGTGGTTAGGGCCCCATGCTTCCCCTGAAGGGGCCACAGCTTCAATGCCTGGTCAGGGAACTAAGATCCCATATGCCGAGTGGTGTGGCCAAAAATTTTTTTAAAAATTAGAACTGGGTACCAGCCCCTCTGTATTTGCCGGATTGGCATTTTCTGACCCTCCAGGGGCTGCACAGTCGATGAGGAGCAGATGGGCCAGGTGGTGGGGAAATAGGAGACCCAGGAGACACAAGTTCAATCTTGTGTTGGAAAGATCCCCTGGAGTAGGAAAATGGCAACCCACTCCAGTAACCCTGCCTGAAAAGTCCCATGGATAGAGGAGCCTGGCAGGCCGTAGTCCAAAAGATCGCAAAGAGTTGGTCACAACTGAGTGACTGAGCGAACACACATGTGGAGAGGGGCAGGTTTTCTCTCTGCCTTCTTCCACTCCCCTCTAAGGTCTAGCACTGACGCTACAGCCCACAGTGTTACTAGGCAGATCCTGGGAGACACAGAGGGAGGCTCAGACCTGAGGTCCACGGAAATCCAGGCCGCGCTTTCCCAGTCCTCTTCTCAAGGACCCCTGAGAGTTCCAAGGGCATTTAGAGGTCACTGGGAAATCCTGTGGGGGCCTGAATTGACTAGCTCCCAGGCCCCTGTGTGTATTCATATAGGAAGTATTCACAGAGGACCTACTCTGTGCAGGTACTCTTCTGGGCCCTGGGATGGAGCAATGAATGGACAAGTCCTCTGGCTTTGGGGGAGGGACTGAAAGAGACAAACCCCCTGACTTGGGGAGCTTGCAGTGCAGTGGGGAAGCCAAAGAAGCGAGAGGTTAACGCTGTAAACCATTAGTCATACGCACTGAGGAGATAAATAGAGCGGGGAAGGGCCAGGAAGTGTTGGGGAGGGTAGCATTGCGGGGGGGAAGCTGGCAGGCCACACTAGGAAGGCAGCAGGGGAGGACCCAGAGGCAGGGGCGGGGAGGCTCACAGCTGCAAGGGGGAGGGGCATCCAGGCAGAGGCAGTGGCAGGTGCCAAGGTCCTGAAGTGCACTTGTGCCTGCATGGGACCCAGTCCTGGCAGGGCAGCCCCCAGACCGCCCACTGTGCACCCCCCAGTCTGTGGAAGCCCACCCTGGCCACCATTGCATCCTGGGGCTTTTCCAGCATCTCATGCCTGGCCAAAAACTGAGCCAATCCAGCAAGACCCCCAAGGAGGAAAGTGGAGGCTCTGTCGGAAGGCCTGGGCAGAGGGCGACAGAGGGCACCTCCTGCCCGCCCAGCTCCTCCCTCCCGTCCACCCTTCCTCTCTCCTGCGAGCTCCCCACAGACACCCTGGAGTCTGCCACACCCTGGGTCCCATCTCCACGAGAGACAGCGAGTCTTAGGCCACATACACAGGGCGTGGTGTGACCCTCTCGGTGGGACAGATGATCGGGGGTCCCCAGTGGCCTAATGTCCATTTCCAGAGCTGGAGGCCAGGATCACGTCCTCAGGGTTCTCCCGGTGGCAGTGACCTGGCACCTCATTCTCCCACAACCAGCACAGGAGCCCCCCGCGGGCTAGAACCCACTTCCCAGGGGTCCCCACTGTGACATACTCGGTGGAGATGGGGGGTGTAGCCATGAGGTAGTTTCTGGGCAGCCAGTAGGTACTCCCAAGTCTCACCCCGTGGGCTTGAATTCTAAGGCAGCTAGAGACTCCAGAATCAATCACTGGCCTTCTTTTCTAGACGGCATCAGAAGTGCCCATCCTCCGAGGCTCCTGGGCATGGCTTCTCCCCACCCCAATCCTTTACGTGCCCCGCCCATCCTCAGCACCGCCTCTTGCAGAAGCAGGAGTGAGTCCATGAATAGGACCATCTCACCTTGCATGCCAGTGGAACCCCTGGGTCTAATGTCCTGTGTACTTGGTTCTGATTATCAGCTAGGCGTGGAGTGTGAGCCTCAGAACCCCGAGGGCTCTGTTTCAGCCCCACCCCGGCCCAGGAGTCTGACTCTCCGGTTATGATGTAGAGAAGTCCCTTCTATAGTTGGGAGCTGCACGCCCTATCCAAGGAGCAAATACAAGCAAATACCCTCTCCTAGCCTGCAGTCCAGGACATAAAGGCTGTGGACAGGACCCCAGGCTGGGATGAGGTACTTGAGTCCCATGAACTTTAATGGGAGCCCACTTGGTAGCCAGGCCCCAAGGGGCCTCTCCAAACTCTGTCTCGGGGAAGCAGCCTTTGTGTCCCCAAGAATGAAGGCAAGATAGATCCGTCTGCCTTGGAGCGCTGCTCCCACAGACCCATTTCCCACCTCAGGAGGTGACATCTGAGTTCTCAGCCACCCTCATCCCTCAGGGTCCTCCACCAGGGACCCCACATCACCTGCAGTGTGGTTGACCACAAGCAGCTGGAAAAACTGCTTAGGTGGAGAAATGTTTTGGGAGAAAGTGACCCAGGGCAAGTATATGGCTCCACAAAACCCACTGAGATGAATGGTTCTAAGGATGAGTAATACTGTAATAGCATGTGTTCCCCCCGGCTCCATGGCTGGATGCATGACTCTCCCCCTGCACTCTGTTTTTTTAACAAATATTTTGAAATGCCCCCTTCACTAACCAGAAGCTCCTTCATGGAGCATGTAGCCTACCCACACTTTACATTTTTTAAATCAGTGTAATGCCCTAACGATAGAATAAAGGCTACAGAGCATAAAAGTCATTTATAATAAAAGAGCCTATAATTTAACATATCGGCACACAGGCACGGCTCCACCAGAGTGTCACATGTTGGCACCTAAAGATAGAATCGCTGCAAACACGATGCAGACTGACACAGGTGTGTTGTGTTGGCAACTCTGACACCACCTGCCGCACAGCGTCGCCTTGGTGATGCGGTTTTCCCAAATGGTGAATGATTCCTGGTAAAACGATGTCCTGTCTTTGATTTCCCAGTAGTTGCAAGTTCAGTAGAATTTAAAGCCGAATTTATACATAAACCCACGATGAGACTTCGGCTGAAAGACTGAAGCATGTTTCGTGTTTTTGTTTTCACTCAAAGGTGTCCAAAGTCTGCGAGGCAGTCAGGACCCTTCCTCCTCGAGTGGCATTGCCATTTGTGTTGCCAGGGTGTCCCTCACCCCTGACATCACCTCCCTCCCACTGTGATGTCAGAAGCATCGGCCATCGTCGTAACAACCACAGATTGCAAAGCTGTTTGCTCATGGCTAAAATAAGTGTCTTGTTATGAATCAGTGTCCCAAGTCAGGAAACGCAACCCCAGAGGCAGCATGTCATTCAGAGCCCGTCTCGGGGCTGCTGGCCTGGGAATGTTCAAGCCCCACAGCACACACAGCTGCCTGGAAACGACTCATCCTCCCAGGCCCCTCTCCATCCAGGCTGCTTTTGGGGGTGGGGTCAGACCAGCATCCTAGATGCTGGGTGACAATGAAGCCAGCAGCCCGCTGGGCCCAGAGCCCCACATCCGGGTCCCACTCGGCATCCGTGGCTTCTGGGTCTGAGCAGAGGCTGGGCCATCACTGGTTCTCAGCAGCGACCTTGACTCCTCTGCTCTCTTGGCCTTATTTTCCTCCTTCCGTCCTTCTTTCCCCTTGGACCTGGACTTATTCCCCTGCTCCAGCTAGTCCCTTTCCCTCAGGGGGCACCCCTGTCCTGTTGTTTGGGGTGTCGGCCTGTGTTTGGGGAGATAAGTGATGTTGACTTGAGACACAGTCTCCTCCCTTCATCCCAGGAGGAGGGAGGGGACCCTGAGCAGGCAGTGACAGCAGGTGAAGGGTGATCAGGAAGGGAGGCGGCGAATTCGGGGCCTTCTGTACTCGGGAGCGGTCACTTTAAAATGCTGCATGTCAGAGGATATCCAGGTTGCTCAGCTTGCTGCCCTGAAGGAGGGTTCTAAAGAGGCCAAGGTCCACGGTCCAGCATCCATCTGGACCAGCCGGCCAGCCACCTCGCCCTGCGCTCTGATAACTCCTCGTCTGCTTGCAGGGCCCTCCCTTGGTTACTTATAGGAGTACCTTCCCAACAGTCACCTCTTTAGAACCTGTACGAATGCAGCTCCTGAAGTAGGACCTGTGGTTCTAGCCCCCGCCTATAGAAGAAGGAACTGAAGCTCAGAGAGGTGAAGCAACTTGCCCAGGGTCACACAGCACTGGCCACAGGGTTCTATCCAGGTTCTACCTAGCAATCTCACAGTGACCGTCTAGAGTTTAAAAAGAAACCAGACAAGCAAATGTGGCTGGAGGAACAGAAGTCGATTTTAACCCTAGAGAATCCGCTTTTTTGGGGGAGGGGCCTCCTCCTGTGACAAGCCTAAGTTTCATCCCCATCATGTTAGCCAGCCTCTGCTGAGCACTCCAGGTGGGCCTGGCCCCAGGCTATGGTCTTCACATCAAGTAATTCACTTCCTCCACATAGCACCCCATTTTCCTGATAGGAAACCAAGGCTCAGAGAGGTGTAGTCTCTTGTGCCAGGTCACACAGCCAGCCTGCAGCAAAGCCAGAACTTGACCCTAAGCCCACGTTCTTGACCTCTACTAAGCTTGTAGATTGCACTGTTGGCCACAGTGCCCTTAACCACTAGCCATCAACTTTCTGAGGCTATCAGAGTATTTTCTCAGACTGGAGGGGAAACCAAGGCCCTGAGGTTGCCGTCTACTAAAGACAGCCTCCCTAGAGAGGTGACCTCGGATCAACCAATGTCAGCACTGATGCCTGAGAGCCCCTCCCCCTAGGCTGCACTTGATCTTTCTCATGGCTGTGCATCATCTGGTGGCAATTTCCATTCTTTCTTTTCTACTGTTTTTTTTATTCCTTCTTTCTCTCTCTCTTTTTTTTTTTTTTTTTTTTGGCATTTTTCAACTCAGGAATTAACTCTGATAACTTTGCCGTCATGCAGAATCTGGGAGCAACTTCTCACCCTGACTATTTGAGTGTGAGTGACTTCCAGCACTGCCCTCTCTGCCACCATGCGTTCTTTCCCAGGCAGGGGCCAGGGGTCCTGTTTAATCAGTTAATGCACTTGCTCTGTGACCTCCTCCCACGTATGTCCCTGCCACCTGGTCTAGTGGGCACCCAGCCGCTCATTCTGGAGGGGAAAGAAGCTCACCCACCTCAAATTGCATGTAACTGATGGCTTCTCAGCATCTCTCAGTCACTGGATATTTATGGAGCATCTGTTCTGCCTCAGATACTGTCCTCAGAGCTGGGGATCCACTGATGATCCACTACAGAGTCATCTCATAGACAACACTCGAGGAATAATAAATAGACACATGCAGTCATTTTAGATAGCAATGTGTGCTGTGGAGGAGATCATACAGTGACTTCAAGAGAAGTGGCTTGGGGTTGGGTAGCACGCTGGATCGGAAGGTTGGGGAAAACCTCTCTGCAGGCATTTGTACCAAGGCCAGAAGGTGAGAACCTTGCGAAATCTAGGCAGGGGTGTTCCTGGCAGAGGGCACAGCAGGAGCAAAGGTCCTGAGGCAGGAACGAGGTTGGGATGTTCAAGGAACTAAAGGGAGGCCTTGAGTGTAGCAAGCAGGAGGAGAGCAATAGGCAGTGAGGTCAGACATAGACACGGGGGCAGGGCCATCAACCATCCCAACACCCGCTCATTGTATCTGCCATTGTTCCTGTGGCTGCTGTTAACAAATGACCACAACCTTGGTGCCTTAAAACAACACACCTTGGAACGTCCCTGATGGTTCAGTGGTTAAGAATCCACCTTACAATGCAAAGGATGTGGGTTCAGTCCCTGCTCAGGGCACTAAGATCCCACATGCCATGGGGCATGGCCAAAAATCTTTTTCTTAAAAAGTGAATTTGTGGCAAAATAGATAAATCAAGATATTTTACATTAAAACCTATTCCCAGCCTCTCAAAAAAAAAAAAAAGATATATCAGAGGGGCTGTTAGCAAGAAGTCAAATCCCAGTAAGACAGTTGGCCTTAGGTGCTGGGACCCAAATTCAGCCCCATCCCCCCTAGCCTGGGGCCTACAGACATGAGTTGGAGAATCCTGCCCAGCTTTTGTGATCTTAGGAATGAGAGTTATGGTTGTTTTGGAGCCTTGAGGCCCTCGCTACAACACTCACTGTGGAATGCCTGCTCTGAAGAGCGTACCTTTATCAAGAACCACCCCTGCAAACTCCAGCATGATGGAGTCTAGAAGAAAAGCTGCACAGAGACCCCACTTGCACAGCCCCCCAAATCTTCCTGCTTCAACTCAGCTATCAGAATCTGCAACCAGATAGAAGCAGAAGCCAAAGACCGTTGGAGTGTGGAGGGCGAGGAGGGGAGCTGGAGAGAGCGTGGTGTCTGCGGAGAGATGCGAGCAGGGCTTCCTGCCAGGACCAGCTGCTCCTCGGCGGCCTCCTCGCCTGGTTGGGCTGGAGTGGGTGGCCTCCACCTCCAGGCTGCGCCCTGTACCCAGGCCTGGCCCACCTGCTCCCCATCCTGGGTCCTTGGTCAGGGGAGGTTTAGTGGTCAGCATGGGGCCAACCAACACGTGCAAACTGCCGGTGGAGTCTGGCCTGGGACCCCCATCCCGATGCCCGTGAGATCAGGGAGCCTCGGTTGGAAGGATCTGGCAAAGATCCTCAGAAGGTTTAGAGATGCTAGACCGACTCTTGGCTTGAGTATGAGGATCCAACTAGTGAAGTGGAAGGAAAGGGCTTTAGTTTAGTTCTTGCCAAGCAGCACAGAAAAATGCTCACCAGGTAGGAGGGAGAGCCTCACACTAAGGCAGGGGGAGAAGGAGAGCTGGGGGAGGGCGGCACTTCTAGCCAGGAGGGCACCTGTGCTCACTGCGCGAGTCTATCTCAGAGCTCTCCCAGGGAAACAGGTTTTCACAGGTGTCCTTGGACGGTGTGGGTGCTTTTGACAATGCAGATTCCAGGCTTCCCACTATTTCAGACTCTCTGGACATGGGCTGGGGGGAATTTTAACAAGCCCCTCAATTGATTCTGATGCACCCTGATGTTTGAGAACCACCAAGCTTGACCGCAGGATGGCTCTGGCCTCGCTGGTCTGCCATAATTCCAGGTTCACTGGAGGATGTCTTTGCAGGGGAATAAGGACACTGAGCAGATGTGGGAGCCACTGAGCGAAGGCAGGTTCCTCAGGCCCGTCTGGGAACAAGGCACAACTAGTAAATAAATCCTCACAGGCCCCGGGTGGGTGTGGAACAGGGACGGGAGAGCCGGGAAGCGTGGGTTTGTGGTCCTTGACTGAAGCTACGCCTGCTTCTCAATAGGGAGGAGTCTAATTCCTCCCCTCCCCACAGGGACATTGATTGATCTCCTGGGATGTTTTCAGTTGTCCCAGCTGGTGATGGAGATGTTACTGGTATCTAATGAGGAGAGACTAAGGATGTTGTTAAACATTCTCCAATGCACAGGGCAGTCCCCACCACAAAGAATTATCTGAACCTAAATATCAGTAGTTACAGGCTGAGAATTTCTGATCTAAACCAAGATCCCTCAGGCAGCTGGGCAGGACCAAGACTCAAAAGTACTGGCCAAGGAGAGTCACCATTCAGGCTTCTCAGAAGTCAAGCCAAGGCCCCGTCTACCTCCATCCGTGGGCTCCCAGTGTACTTACTTAAATGAAGAAATGATAACCTGGAGTTAGCAAAATTGCATTTAGTGGATAAACACATTCACTACCACCATCTCATTTTGGGGGAAACATTCGATATCTAAATTTGAGATTCTTCATGAGTATGAAATCCAATCAAATGCCCCCCCTCAAGCCCTGTTCTCAGTGATTCTCAATGAGGAGGGCAGCAAGGAAGAGGCATTTAATTGCAAAATTTCCTCTGCTTCTCACTGGTGGTGTGATCTTAACAAGTTACCTAATCTGTCTGGACTTCAATCGCCACAAGTTAAATGTTAGTCGCTCAGTTGTGTCCAGCTCTTTGCAACCCCGTAGACTGTAGCCCACCAGGTTCCTCTCTCCATGGGATTCTCCAGGCAAGAATACTGGAATGGGTAGCCATTCTCTTCTCCAGGGGATCTTCCTGACCCAGGGATCAAATACAGTTCATGTTTGGTCAGAGCTGACTGTATACTAGACCTTTTACAAGCATGATCTTATTTAACCCCCAGGAGAGGTGGTGTGTGAAGCGGGCCTTGTAAGGGTGAGTAGGAGCTGACTCTTGACAGAGGGGAGATGAAAGGGCATTCCAGGGAGGGCAAGGACGGACATAGGAATGGACACGGTGTGCTCCCTGGGAAGAGAGGGGAGTGGAGGTCGGGGCCAAGAGTGATGGAAGTGGGGAGTCTGGAAAGGAAGCAGAGAATTCCCAGATTCCTGGGCTCTGTGAGCAATGGGCAGTTACTCAGCCGTAAAAAGGAATGAGACAATGCCATTTGCAGCGACATGGATGGACCTAGAGATTATCGTACTGAGTGAAGTCAGACAAAGACAAATACCATATAATACCACTTATATGTGCAATCTAAAAAAATGATACAAATGAACGTATTTACAAAACAGAAATGGACTCATATATATGGAAAACGAACATCTAGTGGGAGGGGGGAGATAAATTAAGAGTGTGAGATTAACATTTGCACATGTCTGTATAGAAAATAGTTTTTTTAAAAAAGCAAGGTTGTACTGCATAACAGAGGAAACTATACTTAATATCTTATAATAACCTATAATGGAAAGGAAACATATACGTATGTGGGTGTGTGTCTGTGTCTCACGAATCGATTTGCTAGACACCGGAACTGATACAACATTGTAAATCAAATATACTCTCTGCTGTGCTTAGTAGCTCAGTGATGTCTGACTTTTTGTGACCGCATAGACTACAGCCTGCCAGACTCCTCTGTCCATGGGATTCTCTAGGCAAGAATACTGGAGTGGGTTGCCATTTCCTACACCAGGGGATCTTCTCAACCCAGGGATCAAACCCATGGCTCCTGCAGCTCCTGCATTGGCAGGCAGATTTTTTACCACTGATCCACCTGGGAAGCCTTGTACATAATATGTGTGCATTTATATGTATACGTACATATATATAATGTATATGTAATATATATACACATATATATGTATATGAACCCATGAAAAAGAAATGGCAACCCACTCCAGTAGCCTTGCCAGGGAAATCCTAGGGACAGAGCACCTTGGCAGGCTACAGTCCATGGAGTCCCGAAAGAGTCAGATACAACTTAGTGATTAAACAATAGCAATATATGTATGTATAACTGCATTACTTTGCTATACACTGAAACTAATGCAGCATTGTAAGCCAACTATCCTTCAATTTAAAAAGAAATGTCTGAGTGCAGACATCCCTCCCTGTGCCCCCATAAGCCCTCAGGGAAGATGCCCCTTTCTCAGTTAGGAGCCATACATGCCTTCAGTCTTTAGAGACAGTAAGGCTTTGGCCAGCACCACGCAGTGCTATAGCCACTAACTATATATGGCTAATTAAAGTGAAATAAAATTAAAAATTCAATTAATTTCTCAGTGACAATAGGTGCTTTTTTTCAGCCGAGCCACATAGGGGACCTTTGTTCCCCACCAAGGGATTGAACTCATGACCCACCCAGTGGAAGCGCAGTATTAACCACTGGACGATGAGCGAAGTCCCTAAGCACATTTGAAATATTCAGTTGCTTCATGTGGGCCATGGCTAAAATACCAAAAAACACAAGCAGACGTGGAATGTTTCCATTGACTCAGAAAGTTCTCCTAGACCATGCTGACTTAGAGGAATCTTGATTGTTTTAGAAAGAACTCACATTTTCCTTTCTCTGTTTCTGTTTGATCAGCCTACAAACACGTCAGTAGTCAAAGCAATAGCAGATGCCCCAGGCTAAGTGCTGTGAGCCTTACCTCCTGTAATTGTTGCAGTAACCCCGGAAACTGGGTTTTATTATCAACACTATTTTAGAGATGAGTATACTGAGAATTAGAAAGGTTAAGTAGCCAAAATATCCAAAGTCACACAGCTTACAACCAGCAAAGCTGAAAGTTGAACCCAGCTCCACCCAATCCACAGCCCATGGATCTCACTGCCCGTACAAACCTAGGGAACAGACACATCCCAGGCTGAGCAACTCCATGGCAATAAACTCCTTATCTCCCTCAGAGCTTTTACTGAAAACTCGGGGTGGGGACTAGGAATTCAGAATCTACCTAAATCTACTCCTGATTTTGTCCCTGGGTGCGGAGAAGCAAAGTAACTCCTTGTCAGATGCTGAAGGATGTTCCCTGTGGTCCCACGTTAAAAATATTCTTGTTTTAAGTTGGAGGCTAATTGCTTTCCAATGTTGTGTTGGTTTATGCTGTACAATAAAGCAAGTTGCATCCCCTCCTTCTTGAGCCTCCCTCCCATCCACCCCCATCCCACTCCTCTGGGTCATCACAGAGCAGAGGGCCTGGGCTCCCTGTGTCATCCAGCAGTTTCTCATTAGCTGTCTCTCTTACGCATGGCGGTATATATATGTCCATGCGACTCTCTCCTATCCTTCCCACCCTCTCCTTCCCCTGCTATGTCCTCAAGACCACCGTCTACATCTGCATCTCTATTCCTGCCAGGCTAACAGGTTCATCGGTACCATTTTTCTAGATTCCAGAGATCTGTGTTAACACATAACATTTGCTTTTCTCTTTCTAACTGACTTCACTCTGTATAACAGGCTCTAGTTTCATTCACCTCATGACAGTTGTCTCAAATAAAAATATTCTTCCCCAGCTCATCACAGGGCTCTTACATAAGTTTGTGTGGACAAAACACTTCAAATATATTATTTAAACAAAAGTGTTAAAGGCTTTTTAAAAAAAAAAAGCAAAGGATGAAGATAAAAGCACCTCTCTATACAGATCCACAAGAAGACAGGTCGTGTGAGCCATTTAAGAGTCATCTGGGTAATTGTACCCTGTAATCTTTGTAAACTGACCTCATTCAGTGAGAGATGCTGGATTCCTAGCTCTTTAGCCTCTGGCTTATCCTACACATCCTGACTTGTTTTCCCAGTCTGTTTACAGAAAAAGGAAGGATCTGAGCCGAGCATCAGTCAGACCTGGTTTCAAATCCCAGCTCTTCTTTGTGTTTGCTGAGAAACCTTGGGAAATTGACATAACCTCTCTGGTCTCAGTTTTTGCATCTGTAAAATAGGGAAGCTTTTAATATCTGCTGGGAGGAAGTGAAATAACTTCTGTGCTGGTACCTGGTACATTACCAACACTCAAACAGCACTAAACTCCTCTCTTCTCTGCTGATTCCCCACTTATGGTCACATGACATCCTAGAACTGGAGTTTTAGCGCTGAGAGGGGCTGCATGACATTTAGAACAGCCCACTCCACAGACAATGCCTCTGTTTATTACCACATAGGTAAACCATTGACTTGGGAAATATCTAATCAAGAACCACTCCTGGTGTGTTTTGGAGACATTTTTGAGAGAGTAAAACATAATGTTCCCTCTTACAACTGCAGACCTCTCCAAGCAAGATGAGCAGAAGTGGCTTCAGCATGAGCCACCAGAACGCTGCGAGACAAAGCAAGGAGGGGATTCTGGTAGCCCCATCCGAGCAGCCAGAGGGGCCACGTAGGGCCTTACACTCAGAGCTTGGGCCCTGGCCTCTGATTCATCCCAATGACCATCAGCACCAGGCTGGGGGCTGGGGGAATTTATGGAGCCAAGAGTCCCCAAAGCTGGGAACATAGGATGGAGAGCTGGGTACGGCCAGCCCCCACGCCTGGGACCAAAAGTGAGATGGAGTACAGAGCGAGCCGCATTGCCCAAAGTTGGGGAACAGACAGAGGCCATCAAGCGAAATTGGGTGGGAGGGTCAGAAAGCAGGACGGCAGAAGCACGGAGATGAGGTGGGGCAGGTTGGGAGGTCTGGATCTGATGCAGTCAGTCCCATCTCAGCCACGACTTCCCTCCAGCTCAGAGGATGGTCAGCCTGTCCAGCCAAGATAGCCTCTTCCTGAACCTATCCGAGTTCAAGGGCAGAGAGCCAGGAAAGCTTCATGGTTAGAGTCAGGAGTAAGCCTAGGTTTGAACCCCAACTCCTTCACCCCTGACTGAGACTTAGGTGAGTGGTTTAACCTCTCTGAGCCTCAGTTTCCTCATCTGATAATGAGTGCAAGGGTGGTGATGGTGGTAATGAACATGGTGATGGTCATGACGATTCTGATGGGACGAAGGTGATGGTGATGAGAAGGATGAGAATGATTTGGGCAATAACGGTGATAATGAAAATGATGTTTTCAACATTGGTGTTGATGAGGACACTTATGATGGCTGTGGTGACAATGATGCTGATGCTGATAAGGAAAAGTTGGATGGTGATGTTAACAATCGTAAGAATGATGGTGCTGGTGGTGGTGATGATAAGTGAGGGTAATAGTAACAGCCTCCACTTCACGATAAACGTGAAGAGCAGGCTGGAAAACCAACTCAGTGGACATGAATTCGAGCAAACTCTGGGAGATAGTGGAAGGCAAGGAAGCCTGGTGTGCTACAATCCATGGGGTCACAAAGAGCTGGACTTAGCAACTGAACAACAGCAGACTGCAATACTGTGACCTTGAGTGACTTAGCTTCTGTCTCACTTATGCCATCTAAACAAGAGTGACAAACATTCATACCGACCTCATCGGGTTGTCCCAAGGACTAAATTCACTAAAACATATGTTAAGTGCTTGACACACCAGTAAGTGCTTAATCAACACCAACAGTATTAATAGTTTTTGTCGCTGTGTTCCCCTTATTTTCAGAATCATTCCTGCATATCCTGGGCTGGTACCATTAGCCTCGTGATCAGTGCTCTAGTTGCTGTTGGTGTGACTCCCCACCCTGGCCCACAGGACTGGTTTTCGGACCTATCCCTCCTGCTTCCTGTATCTTCCACCATTAGGTTTCATGGATGCTAAGCTGTCCAGGGGTTCTTCATGGGATTCTGCTAGGAGACGGGCCTCCCGGCTTCCTAGATCAGGAAATCGGGGGCTGGGGAGGGAGGAACAAAGTCTCTGTCACAGACATCCTGAAACTATCTCCTCACAACGGGTATGTGCCAGCCGTGGGTGCCAAGTCAGTTAAGCTCACCTTCACGCTTGATCCTACGAAGCGGCAGGCTGCGGACCCAAAGCTCACTGGCTCCATGGAGGGTCATGTGGGTGAACCCTGAGGGTTCTTCACGGACTCAGGGCTTTCAGACCAGGGTGACCAGCCGGCCACTCCAGGTGCCCCATCTTCCTCAACCTCTCCCGCCTTGCCTTTCAGAGACCTGGACGGCAAATCACACAAACCTCTGCCCCTCGGCGTGGAGAACGACCGAGTCTTCAGTGACCTGTGGGGGAAGGGCAGCATGCCCGTCGTCCTCAACAACCCGTACTCAGAGAAGGAGCAGGTAAGTGGCGGTGTCAGCCTGGCACCCACACTCCACGGGTCCCTGAATGTTCTTGGGAAGACAAGTTCCAAACCACCTTGGGGAGAAAACCAGCCGTGTGGCTGGAGAAATGGCGTGGGGACTCAGCCAGCAGCACTTTCCCTGGACTGCGGCTTTGGGCTTTGATTCCGTGAGTTTTGTTTGCTAGCTTGCCAGTTTTCAAATTTTCATTGTTTCTACCAAGAAAGATATTCACATGATTCTGAATTTAAAAGGTAAAATAGATAGATGGTAAAAGCTTCTTCTCTCTTCCCTCATCCCAGCCACACGGCTTCACTCCCCAGAGGCAAGCAGTATTCATTATTCATCATTTTTGTGGTCCTTTTAGCAATGTTTTATGCGTAGACAAATAAATACACACATATTATTTTCATATGTTTTTACACAAATGAGAACACATCATACATACAGGCAAGCCTCATGCTATTGCACTTCATCTTATTACATGTATTATTTGTGTGTGTGTGTGTGTGAATTGAAGGTTTGTGGCAACCCTGCATTGAGCAAGTCTATTGGTGCCATTTTTCCAATTGCATTTTTAAAATTTTAATTGGAGGCTAATTACTTTACAATATCGTGGTGTTTTTTGCCATACATTCACATGAATCAGCCATGGGTGTACATGTGTTCCCCATCCTGACCCTCCCTCCCACCTCCCTCCCCATCCCATCCCTCAGGGTCATCCAAGTGCACCAGTCCTGAGCACCCTGCCTCATGCATCGAACCTGGACTGGTGATCTATTTCATATATGATAATATACATGTTTCAATGCTAGTCTCTCAAATCATCCCACCCTCACCTTCTCCCACAGAGTCCAACAGTCTGTTCTATACATCTGTATCTCTTTTGCTGTCTTGCATACAGAGTTATCGTTACCATCTTTCTAATTCCATATATATGTGTTAGTATGCTGTATTGGTGTTTTTCTTTCTGACTTACTTTGCTCTGTATAATAGGCTCCAGTTTCATCCACCTCATTAGAACTAATTCAAATGCATTCTTTTTAATAGCTGAATGATATTGCATTGTGTATATGTACCACAGCTTTCTTATCCATTTGTCTGCCGATGGACATCTAGGTTGCTTCCATATCCTGGTTTTTGTAAACAGTGCTGCGATGAACATTGGGGTACACATGTCTCTTTCAATTCTGGTTTCCTCAGTGTGTATGCCCAGCACTGGGATTGCTGGGTCATATGGCAGTTCTATTTCCAGTTTTTTAAGGAATTCCACGCTGTTCTCCATAGTGGCTGTACTAGTTTGCATTCCCACCAACAGTGTAAGAGGGTTCCTTTTTCTCCACACCATCTCCAGCATTTATTTTTAGTAGACTTTTTGATAGCAGCCATTCTGACTGGCGTGAGATGGTACCTCATTGTGGTTTTGATTGCTTTATTTTTAAGCTAAAGTATATGCATTTTTAGACACAAGGTTATTGTACAGCATATAGACTACAGTATAGGAAGTGCAGAGTGGGCTAGAACCCGCCTGCCAATGCAGGAGATGTAAGAGATGCAGGTTTGATCCCTGGGTTGGGAAGATCCCCTGGAGGAGGTCATGGCAACCTAGTCCAGTATCCTTGCCTGGAGAATCTCACGGACAGAGGAGCCTGGTGGGTTACAGTCCATAGGGTCACAGAGAGTCAGATACTCCTGAAGCGACTTAAGATGCACACATGCATAGTACAGTATAAAAATGCATGTAACTTTTATATTCACTGGGAAGCCAAAAAGCTCATGTGACTCACTTTATTGTGATATTTGCTGGATTACTATTGGTCCAGAAATGAACCCACAATATCTCCATCATATGCCTGTATTGTTTTGTATCTTGTTCTTTCAATGTATCTTGGAGACTAGTCCTAATTTGTAGTTGAAGAGTCCTGGTTCTTTTTTCATGGCTTCATAATATTCCCTTTTATTTATTTATTGAACCAGGCCTCCAAAATGAACATGTGGCCCCTCACCAATATTTTGCCATGACATCACTATAATGAATGACCTTGTGCAAATACCTCATTGGCAGATGGGTGGGCTCATCAAAAGAATAAATTCCTAGAAGCACTTGTTGAGTCAAAGGTCATATACAGTTATGACTTGGGCAGAAATGGCCAGATTGCTCACCACAGAGGTTGCACCATTCCTATCTGCTAAGTAGGAGAATAACTATTTCACCACAGCCTTCCAAGCTTGGAGTGTTACCAGACTTTGCCAATTTGCTGAGGAGAGTTTTAGCAGCAAAGTCAATATGGTTTCCTGAGAGTGTCTAGATCTGGCTAGAGATTAGCAGAGCCTGTTTCTCACCTGCCCATGGCTTCCCTGGTGAAGCATGTGAATTTCCCACCCCTCCCCTGCACTGCAGCAGAGTACTATTGGAATGGCCATCTTCTTCCTTCCCTCCACCCACCTCAAGCCTTGGATGGCACAGGCCAGGTTGCCAAGCTCTTTCTTTCAGTGCTTAGTCTTTGGACAGCACTTTTCACCACCAACCCATGTAAGCAGTGACTCATAGCCTCTGTATGTAGCTTCGTGGGGGAGGATGGGACATTCCAGAGCATCAGTGGAACTTGCTTTCCTTAGCTGCCAGTGGTTGGCCAGGAAAAGAAGGACATCAGGGATCCCATAGTAGGTCAGACCCATGATGCCAGTGGCCAAGCACTCTGACTCCTACAGTGACACCTGGGAATGTTTGGTGGACAAGGCACAATTTTAGTTCTCTATTATGCTGTCCTCAAAAATCCAGGCCATATTGTGAGTGTGAGGACTATTGTTATCCATCAATGATTAAGTGAACAAATAGAGCTTGAGTTTTCTTCATATTTTCTCAATTGAAAGTAAAGGGTGTTGCCATAATGCAAACCCTCCCAAGACAGAGAAGGGCAGAGAGAGGCAGACTCAGGCGAGATCTGGGCTGTAGACATGATTTGTTAGGTTTGCACTATATTGTCCTATAGACAACTTATATTTATAACTGAATTTATTGCCAGTGTTTCAGTTTTTTATGTGACTCTCATATTTGCAACTTCTCTTACAAATCTGGACAATCTGACCACATTGAGCCTATATTCTTATGGGGAAATTGTCTGCCCAGACTGACTAACCACTGCTCCCACTATATAGGGCATGGGCTCTCCAATTTGCCACAATCCCCACCACTCCCTAGCGTGCCCTTCTCTTTACCACCAACTGTTCATTGTCATTTATCATAACATTAGCACTGTTGGTTTTCTTATAATGGTTAGGTTAAGTGGTAGGTAGATATGGACCGAGAGATTCACACATTTCAGGGAAGATGAGAAAGATTTCATGTTTTGTAAGAATGAAGAATATCCTTATGTGTTTGATATGCAACCAAGTGTTCTGTCTCAAGATTACCCAGCTGGCTTTACTGATTTGCCTTACCTACCTACTCTAGGTATCAGAGTTTGTAATCACTGGCCTGCAGTAATTCCTGAGCTCTGGGGTGTAGGGAAGAAGCAAAGGAGGCCTTGACCCCACTAGAAAGACCCTTTATGTCCTGCTGAAATCTGAGCCATTGCAGTCTGATGACTATTTCCTTTCACCTTGGTCAGACAGTGACCAGTTAAAAAACATAACCTTGAACTTCAAGCCTGAGTAGTAGGGCTCAATACTGAGGACAGGACAGGAGGTTTAATAGGCCCAGGGACCTTTGTGGGGCATCGTGATGAAATGATCAGTGTCTTAGCCTGTCTGGGCTGCTATAACAGAATCCCACAGACTGGGTGGCTTATAAACAACAGAAATATATTTGTCACTGTTCTGGAGGCTGGCACTGGTAGATTCTACATTCGGTGCAGACCTGCTTCCTGGTTCGTAGACCACTTTCTTATGACTGTGCCCTCACATGGCAGAAGAGAAAAGGATCTCTTTTATAAGGGCACTAATCCCATTCATGAGCACTCCACCCTCATCATTCCATCATCTCCCAAAGGCCCCACTTCCACATACCATCACATAAAGGTTAGGTTTCAAGAGATAAATTTGGTGAAGGAGGGTCATAAACATTCAGTCCACAGCAATTAGGGGGAGGTGCTGAGAACCTGCCTTAAGGCTGCCTCTAAAATGGAAACTCCATTTCTGTGGAGGAGAAAGGGTGCTGGAGAAAGGGGGGAAAGATAGTCTTCTGAGGTTAAGACAGCCAAACGGTTTTAGACATGGGAGCTCCTGGAATTGTGACATACAGACCAGCAGTGCTTGGACTTACTCCTTGAATGTTATCAAGTCCTTGCTGTTAGTCTGTGACCCAAAAGAAGCTTCAAAATCACTGGCCTGTGAGATTATCCAGGCTCTGCTGTCTGAGACTCAATTTTCCAAATGCCTCTCAGAAATAGAGCTAAAAGGAAGCAGAGACCCAAGTGCTCAGTTATATTGAAGTCCCAGAGCTAAGCAAACAGCTCGGCTACCTCCTGCTAGACACCTCCACAGCCACAGGGCTCAGAAACATTTCCCAGGCGAAGCAAATTAGTAGAAACCCCAATGATTTTCTTTCTGGCCTGAAAGACCAGCTCCTGTGTTCAGCCTCTTCTCTATCTGCTCAAAGCCACTTTACCTGCAGCGCCTGGAATCAGCTCCCTTCTGTCCAGTTGTAACCCACATTTGCTGCTTTTTTAGACATCCAGGGAGGGGGGAGCATTGTTAATAACACAGAGAGAGGCCCAGCTACTACCTGCCAATAGGAGCTGGTGGAAGAACAGCTGGTCTGCTTTTTCCCTGCAAAGACTTGGCAAAAGGCAACAGAGGCCAGGTGAAGTGGGAGAGATGCAGGCTAGACACGAGAAAGCACTTCCTGACTCAGACAACTATTAGGTCCCTGAAGGAATATTATGGTCTGCCCCATTCTCCTTGATACTCTCGTTTGTCCAAATTCAACAGAAATTCTGCTGTAGAAGCATCTTCTCTTAAGTTAGCCTCAGAAATCTGGGATGCTTATCTATACCTGGTGGTCATTTCTCTTGATAGCTTGGGTCAGCAGTGGGTAGAGCTGGTGAGACTCAAATCCCTGGTCACTGGAACATAGCGTATGAATGACTTGGTGATGCTTATCTTTAGCATCCCCTGACGAGTTGTATCTGGCCTGCACTGGTGGATGGAATGAATCCGTTCACCCATCACACAGATAGTCATTCAATACTGCCGCATGCGCAACTCTGGGGTAGAAGCATAAGCGAGCAAACTTTGCCCTCCCTGCCCTCAAGACCTTCACGGATGCAGTGAGGCGACACACACACATGGACAGTGCAATTAATCCTAAACTAGAGAGGGGCACAAGACACTGTGGGGCCATAGATACCTCGGCAGGTATAGAAAAGATTTACCAGAAGAGGTGACATTTTGATCTAGGTTTTGAAGATCATATAGGAGTTTGCCTAGAAGAAAGTTGGGGAAGGCATTATAGTTTTAAAAGAATCCGCGAGGGCTGACAAACTCTGTTTCTTTTTCTTACTAAGGATTGTTATTTGATTGCTGAGGTTGTCTTTGGTGCTAATTCCACCTGAGCCACTTTGAGTTTTGACACCATTCTCAAAGCCCTGTACATAACAACCCTCCTAAGTGGAAACGTTCCCCTAGATTAGTAAGAAAGTGCTATTTGTTCATTCTTCCCACAAAACCTTAGGATTTGACTCAAGCCCTTCTTTGCTTCCTTTTTTATTAAGCACCTATTTCTCTTGCCTGCCTGATTTGCTTTCCTAAGGGGTAGGAGTGGAACTGTGTCGTACTTGGCGGTAGAATGTCTATTTTCAGATACAAATTAAGTATCCGTCCAACCGTTAGTGAGTGTGAGAGGTCTTGGGTCTGGGGGAAGTGGCATTTCCATTTGGGTTCTTCTCTCTTACTTAGCCCATTGGCCCTCTCTCCAGCCTCTTGCTGACAAAGGCAGCCAGATAGTCAGAGAGATGATTTTCATTTTGAAATCTCCCTGCCCACCCCATCCCCACCACCTCATCAGCAACCTGGCATTTCCTCACCCCTGGGGACATAGGGCTTGTTGCCTTTCAAAATGTCAAAATCTGTTGAGAAGCTTTTCCCTCCTTCCAAGGAAGTGTCGGCCTCCCCCACTAGCCTCTCTGCAGAACTCCAAATTATAAGGCATAAAGGGGAGTGCTTATGGGCTCCCAATCTTCAGAGGGTCAGAGGTGTCCAGGGCCCCTCTCTTCAGGAGCAAGCACCCCTAGTGGCCAGTACTGCTGGCTTTGCTAAAGACCGAAAGCAGGCATCCAGACCCCTCCAAGCTATGCCTGGATGAAAGCAAACAAGCCCAACCCTCTGCTGCTCAGCGACAACCCAGCATGCTTCAGGGAAGCTTTCTAAGTCAGCCCTGACTCACTGCACGCTAATGATGTCAGGATAAAAATAACAATAATGCTGACAACACCACCACCTTGTGGGGGTGCGGCCGCTCTATTCCCTGGACTCACCCACAGCACTGGGGTCACGATCTCAGCTCAGGGGTCAACCCAGGTTTGGTCTCCTCCTCCCGATGACCTTGGTCAAACAGCTGATTGGCATCCACACTGAAGCTTATAGTGGATAATAAGCTCGTGGAGTTGTGAGGAAGAAGAAATAAGATACCATATGAAATGATTGCATCTGCTGTTCACGATAAGAAATAATATGTGTTGAGCGATGGCAGACATTGTGCCAAGCAGTTTAGATCCGCAATCTCATTTAATCTCCAACCCAACCCAATGAGGGTACTCTTCAGTTCAGTTCAGTTCAGTCGCGTCCGACTCTTTGTGACCCCATGAATTGCAGCACTCCAGGCCTCCCTGTCCATCACCATCTCCTGGGGTTCACTCAGACTCACGTCCATCAAGTCGGTGATGCCATCCAACCAACTCATCCTCTGTCGTCCCCTTCTCCTCCTTCCCCCAATCCCTCCTAGCATCAGACTCTTTTCCAATGAGTCAACTCTTCATATGAGGTGGCCAAAGTACTGGAGTTTCAGCTTTAGCATCATTCCTTCCAAATAAATCCCAGGGCTGATCTCCTTCAGAATGGACTGGTTGGATCTCCTTGCAGTCTAAGGGACTCTCAAGAGTCTTCTCCAACACCACAGTTCAAAAGCATCAATTCTTCGGCTCTCAGCTTTCTTCACAGTCCAACTCTTACATCCATACATGACCACTGGAAAAACCATAGCCTTGACTAGACGGACCTTTGTTGGCAAAGTAATGTCTCTGCTTTTCAATATGCTATCTAGGTTGGTCATAACTTTCCTTCCAAGGAGTACTGTTACTGCTCCCATTTTACAGATGAATAAACTGAGGCCCAGAGAGTTTAATAGCTTGAGGAATGTCATTTGACTAGTAAGTGGGCAAGATGGGACTTGAACCCAGGCCATAGAGCCCTACAGCCCACTCTCAACTCTACAAGGCCTTGCACAGAATAAGTGCTCCAAAAAAAGTTCATTACTGTTATTGTTGTTTGGCTAATTATCATATTGCTGATCTAGGCATCATACTGTGTATTTAGGTAAAGGAGTGTTGCTGATGGTCATATTGCTCATGTGAGGCTGAAGGTGACACCCTTATGGCCCCGAAAGGGAAGGTGACCACCTGCGGAGTCTTGGTGGCAAAGGCACACCTCTTTGCCTTTATGGCAACATTGTCATCCTTGTCAATCATTCAGATCAATGTAGCATTCGGTCTTTATCTTCTGGGGCCAGACTCAAGGAATATGCAGAGCGGGGGAAGCAATAAAGACCTGGAATGGGGAAAAAAATGGGAACTTTGAGGGCCTGGAGTCCATGCCCAGCTCTTTAGCCTGTCAGTTATTAATTTAGGGACAGTCACTTTACATCCGGAGAAGGCAATGGCACCCCACTCCAGTACTCTTGCCTGGAAAATCCCTGGACGGAAGAGCCTGGTAGGCTGCAGTCCATGGGGTCGCTAAGAGTCGGACACGACTGAGCGACTTCACTTTCACTTTTCACTTTCATGCATTGGAGAAGGCAATGGCAACCCACTCCAGTGTTCTTGCCTGGAGAATCCCAGGGACAGGGGAGCCTGGTTGGCCGCTATCTCAGGGGTCGCACAGAGTCAGACACGACTGAAGCGACTTAGCAGCAGCAGCAGCAGCACTTTACATCTCAGAGCCTCCATTTCCTCATCTGAAAAATGGGTTATCATGAGGAATCCACGAAGCAGTGGGTACGCAGTGGCCTAGCCTAGAGGAGGCACACAACAGGCATTTAATAAATGTCGCTCAAAATGAAATTGAAATCACAGCCCTCGAGTTCAGAACCTAGACATTAGTTCAGAACTGAGACTTACGTATTTGTCTCAGTGTCCAGAAACAAGCTCCAGACACAGACACATACGTGGTAGTCGGCATACCGTGATATTTGGGGTTCTGTAGAATCATGCACAGACATTCCATGCTGAGTGCCCCCTGCCTGGCTCCAGCACATTCCATCGGCCGCATTTATGTTGACTCCTTGGGGGCGCCTGCTCACAGCCCCTTGTGCTAAGCCTGTCTCTAAGTACTTGAGAGACCTCCTCTATTTTGAACTTCATTTCTCTCTGTGAGCAAGTGTCCCAGTCCTTACTAGAAGCCTTGATTAAGCCCTTTTCTGCCCCCAACTGTATCTGGCCAGGTATCCTTGGCCTTGATCTGGCTCATGGCTGAAGTGAGACACTCAGGTCAGATTTTCCAAAAAGGATGTTCCACCCCTTCCTCCACCTGTTTGAGGGTTCCTGGAACACCCTCAAACAGGCACAAAGGGATGCTTTCCAGGAATTTATATTGAACAGAGTCCCTCAGTTCCCACTGGCACAGAATCCCATTCTTGCTGATGTTTCACATCCCTCCACCTGGACCATCACCTGCCTAGTGACCTCCTGGGTCTTTACAGGTCACTTAGTCAGGGGACCAGCCTCCCATGTCCTTCCACCTGTTCCCGTCAGAGGCAGGGTGGAACCAGGAAGTGGGGCCTGAATTGACAGGTGTTTGGGTTCAGCCCTGCTGGAATTGCCACATATTTTGCTGTTTAACAGTGAGCATAGTCAATGCAGGGGCTTCCCAGATGGCACAGTGGTAAAGAATCCGCCTGCCAATGCAGGAGATGCAGGAGACCCAGGTTCCATCCCTGGGTCTGAAAGGTCCCCTGGAGAAGGAATGGCAACCCACGCCAGTGTTCTTGCCTGGGAAATGCCATGGACAGAGGAGTCTGGTGGGCTACGGTCCATGGGGTCGCAGAGTTGGACACGACTGAGTGACTGAGTGACTGAGCATGCATATTCAACGCAGGCTGTTTGAATGTTGTCCGAGAAGGACAGTGACATTCTGGTTTGGGAATCAGTGATAGCACTCTGTATGCTCATTTATTGCTTCAAACCATATTCAGATTCTTTCCCTCGATCAAAGTCATTTTTTCCTTCCTCTCTTTACAAATGGATATCAGTTGTCAAAACTCCCTTCACACGGAGATTCTCAGAGGCCCACAGAGCCACAACCCACTTCTATTTTCTAAGGGTCCCAGGATGTTTTACAAGGTAAAAAGTCCAAAACATAATCACAAAGCTTGTTGTGCATTTTTTTTTTAATTAAAAAAATTTTTTTTGGAGTATAGTTGCCTTACAATGTTGTGTTACTTTCTGCTGTACAGCAAAGTGAATCAGCTCTGTGTATACATATATCCCCTCTTTTTAAAATTTCCTTCCCATTTAGGTCGCCACAGAGCATTGAGTAGGGTTTATACAGTAGGTTCTCATTAATTATATGTTTTCTACATAATAGTGTATATACATCAATCCCAATCCCCTAATTTATCCCACTCCCCCCTCCCCCATGGTACCCATAAGTTTGTTCTCTACATCTCTGTCTCTATTTCTGCTATACATTTTAAGTATTTACATTTATCAGTTTAATGCTTTTAATAAACACACACAGTACAATGCAATATAAGAGGGATGGGCCCCAAGATAATCGCAGGATTTCTCAAAATTAATTCATAATGCACATGTACATTCTGATCTGGTAATGGAGTCAGGTTTAAAGTTGTCTAATAATCTAATTATCTTGTGAGATCATCATGACTGTAAGCATCACTTCATTTGGAGAAAGCATCAACAATCTAACTTAAAGACCCTTTGGGTCCAGTGGTTAAGACCCAGTGCTTCTACTGCTGGGGGCATGAGTTCAATCCCTGGTTGAGGAACTAAGATCCTGCATGCCACAGGATGGCCAAAACAAAATCCTCATCTCCAGAGGCTCTTGTCTGTGAACCCCAAACCATGATGAGTCTGACTCCCAAGCACTCCCTTCTGTAACCATCCTCCATAGAGAACATGGACCATTGAATAGGGGGGAAAGAGAGTGGAGGGGTGAAGAATAAGCGATTTCAAGCTTCTGTGGAGTTATTATAAAGAATGAATCACTTTAGAAATCATGCTTTGAATACACTACAAGGAAATTATACTCCAGGGTACTTAACACTGTTGGTTAAGTTTTATAAGTAGCAATTTTTTAATTGCATGGATGGGTGCGTACCTGCTGATTTGCAGGCCCATGGCTCTAGAACCTGAGCTGCCACAGCTCCTAATAGTTACACTCACTGCTCTAAAAGGTGGTACCCACAGATTGGAGCAGCACTGCCTGGGGCTACAGCGAAGGGGCTGTGGCATGGTGTGTGGCATCTGGCCCCTGGTGTGGATGGCCCGCTGCCTGGCTCAGCCCCAACGTGCTGCCCTCATTTTAGAGCAAGCCAAGCAGGGCAAGAGCTGCAGGCCTCAGAGGGAGGAGCTGGCGCTGGTACCAACAGTGAAAGAAATAGGAACGGGCTCGCTTTGAACAGCTTTGGGCCTCAGCTCCTGGATTCATCTCCTTGAGCTGTTTTCTAGAGGAAGCACCGTAAACTGTGTGGCTTCAACAATCAGAATTTATTGTCTGAGTCTGGAAACACAAAAGTCTGAGATCAAAGTGGCTACAGGGCTTGTTCCTCCCGAGGGCTGTGAGCAAAGGTTCTGCTCCAGGCTCCTCTCCTTGGCTCGTAGATGACGGTCTTCATGTTCATGTGGTGTTCTCCCTGTGTACACGTCTGTCTCCTAATTTCCCCCTTTTTGTAAGGACACAAGTCATATTGGATTAGGGCCACTTTAACGACCTTATTTTAACTTAATTGCCTCTTTAAAGACTCCAAATAAGGTCACAGTTGGAGATCCTGGGGGTTGGGCCATCAACGTATGAGTTGGAGGGACATCCTAAGATGCTCTGTGGTACACAGGTACCTCCCTCCCTCCCTTCTGTCAAGCTCTTGTCCCGATCTCATTGTGAACCTTCTGCCCACAACTGAAGGAGGACAGGGTGCCTGCCCTCTCTTTTTAGACCACCAAGATTCTGATGTCTAGTGTCTGTCTTCCAGCCTTAAAATCCTCCACATTTCCCTCACCTCAGCTCCTTACTTCCCAACTTCTGCTAAAAGCCTCACATCCTCCCACTTACCCAGATGGGAAGCCTCGGCGTCAATGTTGACTTGTTCTTTTCTCTCCCATCCTCTCAAGCCACAGAGCTCTTGTCCTGCTCCTGACACCCCAACTCCCATCTCCTCCCTTCCTGTCATCTGCTACCACTGCTGTATTTTCCACTCTCCTGGCCTCTCACCTGCACTGGTGCAGCAACCCCCTCTTGGGTCTCTCAGCCTTCACCCTCTCCCTCCTACAGTCCTTGCACTCATGTATGTCCTAAAATGGCTTTGATAAGGCCACCCTCTTCACCAGGCAGCTTCAGGGGTTCTCACTGTCTACTCATTCAAGGCCAAAGCTTTCAGCTTAGCATTTAAGGGACTCCACAATTTAAAAATACATTTAGATCTTATGTTAAATAGCTCAGGCGGCCATTATATATACCACAGACCCAGCAGCTTAAACAATAGAAAATTATTTGTCACAGTTATGGAGGGTAGAGATCCAAAGTCAGGGGTGTGGTCACATTTGGTGAGGGCTCTCTTCCTGGCTTGTAGACAGCCACCTTCACTGTGTCCTTAAACAGCCTGTGCATGCAGAGAAATAGATGTCTCTTCCCATTCATATAAGACCACTAATCCTATCAGATTAGGGGCCCACCCTTGTGACCTCATTTAACCTTAATTACCTTCTAAAAGCCCTATCTCCAAATATGTCACAATGGGAGTTAGAGCTTCAACATATGAATTTGAGAGGATACAGTTCAGTCCATGCTGCTACTGCTGCTGCTAAGTCCCTTCAGTCATGTCCGACTCTGTGTGACCCCATAGACGGCAGCCCACAGGCTCCCCCGTCCCTGGGATTCTCCAGGCAAGAACACTGGAGTGGGTTGCCATTTCCATCTCCAATGCATGAAAGTGAAAAGTGAAAGTGAAGTCGCTCAGTCGTGCCCGACTCTTAGCGACCCCATGGACTGCAGCCTACCAGGCTCCTCCATCCATGGGATTTTCAAGGCAAGAGTACTGGAGTGGGGTGCCATTGCCTTCTCCGACAGAACTTTGAGGTCTACAGTTCAGTCCATAGCAGACCTCAAATGTTTGTTGAACAGGAAGTGTGTGCTTGGCACTGCTGCTGCTGCTAAGTCGCTTCAGTCATGTCTGACTCTGTGCGACCCCATAGACAGCAGCCCACCAGGCTCCCCCATCGCTGGGATTCTCCAGGCAAGAACACTGGAGTGGGGTGCCATTTCCTTCTCCAATGCATAAAAGTGAAAAGTGAAAGTGAAGTTTCTTAGTCGTGTCTGATTCTTAGCGACCCCATGGACTGCAGCGTACCAGGCTCCTCCATCCATGGGATTTTCCAGGCAAGAGTACTGGAGTGGGGTGCCATGGCCTTCTCCAGCTTGGCACTGGAGGTAGAGCAAAGTGAATGATGTGTCGCAAAAAGTGGTATCTGTATACAAACATCTATAAAGATATATGTATAAAGAAGGTATGATGTGTGTACACACACACACACACACACACACAATGGAATATTACTCAGCCATAAAAAGGAATGGAATTGGGTTGTTTGTAGAGATGTGAATGGACCTAGCTAAAGACTGTCATACAAAGTGAAGTAAGTCAGAAAGGAAAAAACAAATATCGTATATTAACACATATATGTGGAATCTAGAAAATTTTAGAGATGATCTTATTTGCAAAGCAGAAATAGAGACACAGATGTAGAGAACAAATGTGTGGATACCAAGGGGGAAAAGGAGTGGGAAGAATTGGGAGATTGGGATCGACATATATACACCACTGGTAAAGAACCCGCCTGCCAATACAGGAGACATAAGAGATGCAGGTTTGATCCTTGAGTCAGAAAGACTCCTTGGAGAAGGGAATGGCAGCCCACTCCAGTATTCTTGCCTGGAAAATCCCATGGACTGTAGCCTGCCAGGCTCCTCTGTCCAGGGAGTCTCAAAGAGTCAGACACCACTGAGTAACATTTTCACTTTCACATGTATAAAACAGATAACTGATGTTTAAGTTAATGGAGACCTAAGTAAGATAGATTCACTTTCAGCCACTGGAATTCAATCCTTTTGATCAGGAGTCTGCAAAGTTTTCCTGGATAGGAGGCAATAGGAAATATATGTGACTTTGTGGGCCATTCCATCTGAATCTCCATCTCAACTATCTCCACTCTGCCATTGTATCTCAAAAGCAGCCATAGACAATATGGAAACAAATGAGGGTAGCTGGGTGCCAATAAAACTTTATTTACAGACACTGAAATTCAAGCATCATATAACTTTCACATGTCGTGGAGCATTATCCTTCTTCTGACTGTTTTATTCAACAAGTTTAAACTGGGAAAACCATTCTTAGCCCATGGGCTATACCAAAAGAGAGGGTAGACCAGATGTGGCCCATGGGCCACCATCTGCAAACCCCTGCTTCAGAGCATGCAGCTGTAAGATGCTGCTGTCAAGAGAGCGGGGATCACAGTAGAACCAGAACACAAGTCCATAGCACACGGTAGGTACTCAGTGTGTATTTGCTGAAAGAAAGAAGGAAGGGAGGCATGGAGGGGGTGTGGAAATCAAGTTGCCAGGGATCCTACAAGCTGAATTCCTGGCTCAGAGCCCAAGGCTGACAACACCTCACCTGCTGTCTCCTCTTGGGCTGCAACATCATTTTCTTCCGTTTCCTCAGGACCTCTCTAAAGACTCACAGAGTGAATAGGTGTTGACAAAGCCTTTGAAATGCCCAGGAGCTCAGAGCCTGCTTTGCCAATTTAGGAGCAGGCACCGAGGAGTCCTCCTGTTGAACCCACTGAAGTCGAGTCAGTGTCTCCCGCCACCTGAAAAACTTCCATTGTCTACCCTGAACACAAATCCAGGGAAGAACGCACTGCGTTCCCAAGCCTGCTCGTGCCCTGTCGCCAGCCTAACAACCCACAAGTGCCACTATCCTGAGTTTTTAGACCAAGCACTTCAGTCCCCACTCAGAAAAGTCATTTGCATCCCCCACGCCAGGCCCCCGACTGCTATATTAATCTCCCCATTTGTCCCCTCCTGAGTCATCTAATATTACTGCTGGCTAATTAAAACATCAAAACCCAAGTACAACAGCCCTGCCAGAGGCCTCCTAATGCCTGGTTTCAAGTGTGCCCTTCACACAGCCCAGGGCGGAGGGTGGCACGACTCATGCCTGGGCCCCCAATTAGTTGTGGCCACCCCTCGCACATCTGGACCCTCAACAGATAGCCTCTTTGATCGCCTGTATCTCGCTCCATCCACCCTGCCTGTGAAGACTTCCAGCTTCCTCCCACCTTGTCAGGCTCCCCCCACCACTGCCTTCTGCCCATCTGTCACCTCCACAGACCCTGGGCCTGACCCCAAATGCCAACACCACGTCTGTTATCCCCACTCTGGGATTGCAGCTGCTCCTCAAACTCTGGGGTGTCAAGAGAGGGTTTCTTTACTGGCTAAGTGATGCCCAGTATTTAGGGAGGATGGCTAGGATGCCTCCCATATGGACAAGGGAGGATTTTATTTTCCTAAGCATGCAGATTTCTGGCATGATCAGAGGAATTTGTCACCACAAAGGCCCACCTAGAGGCAACCTCCATCACCTGGACATCTGCTGGGAGAGATGGGAGTGGGAATAGAATCTTAAATAAAGAAGTTCAGGATGTCTAGACAGGCCTTCAAAGAAAGTAGAGTCGTCTGTACATGGCTTCATGTGGGGACATAAGTAAAAGAACTTAAGAGTTTAGCAGGGTAGAAGGGCAGATAGGGAATGGAGGGAAGAATTTGTTCAAATCCTTCTCCTGCTCCCAGGGTGATAGTGCAGTAGTAACACTTAAAGCAGCAGTCGTCATAATGGCAACACTCCAGTGTTCTTGCCTGGAGAATCCCAGGGACGGGGGAGCCTGGTGGGCTGCCGTCTATGGGGTTGCACAGAGTTGGACATGACTGAAGCTACTTAGCAGCAATAGCAGCAGCAGCGGTCATAACAGGGCTTCCCAGGTGGCGTTAGAGGTAAAGAACCCACCTGCCAATGCAGGAGACGTTAAGAGATGTGGGTTCAATCCCTGGGTCAGAAAGATGCCCTGGAGGAGGGCAGGGTAACCCACTCCAGTATTCTGGCCTGGAGAATCCCCATGGACAGAGGAGTCTTGTGGGCTACAGCCCATGGGAGTTGCAAAGAGTTGGACACGACTGAAGTGACTTAGCACGCATGCACAGTTGTAACAGGACTGCAGGTTGTACTAGCAGTAGAATAATGACACCAACAATGATGAGGAGTGGCTAACATTTAGGAGGCTGTTGCAATCACCCAAGTGAAAGATGGTGGAAGCTTGGATAGAGTGTGACACAGTAGATGGAGAGAATGAGGATTCTGGAGCCATTTAGAAGGCTAAACGGATGGGAGTCAGGGAAGGTCTGGGTGTGGGAGATAAAGAAGATGATGTTCAGGACAGCTCCTTCCTGTGGCATGCACGGGTGGTGGGTGGATGTTGGTACCCAGCGCTGAGATGAGAGCCACTGGGGACAAGCGGGTCTGGAAGATCATGAGTCATAGCACCTTCCTTTCGTGCTTTGCCCTCGCTCCCTGCACTGTCTGGTAGTCTTTAATGGTGGCATGCTGTCACTTGCCTCCCATTCCCCAAACTCCAACGTGGTGGCACGGATGCTTTAGCATAGCGCTGCACTGGCAGAAAGGTGGCTGTGCCTCTCACTTCTCTACCAGCAAGACTCTGCTCCCTCTTCTTTACCTGATTAACAGGTCTTGACTTAGAAGTCAAGTGACCCTGGTCAGATGCCCCTTCTGTGCGCTTTCACAGTCCCCTGCACACTGCCAACATCCCATGTTCTGATACTCATTTCATTCAGTGGTAAGAGTTCATTCAATCATCATCTCCACTGGGCTACATAAACTCCATGAGGGCACAGATCATGTCTGTTGTGTTTGTTACTGTAGCCCTTGCCCTTACTGACTTGCCTGGAACATAGGAGATACTCAGTAAACCTGTGCTGGGTGAATGAGTGAGTGAGTGAGTGAATGAATTGTACATGATGGCCAAGAGGCAGAGTGGTCAAACAGTGGAGGGCGTGGTTTGAAAGCCAGACTGCCAGGATTTGACTCCTGGCTCCAGTTTATTAGTTCTGCGATCTTGTTCAACTTAGTTAATTTCTCTGTGCCTCAGTCTCCTCATCTGTAAAATGGGGATGATAAGGTGGTTGCTTGGCACATAGCAAGTGTTCAGTGGATGTTAGTTTTCAGTAGTTGTCCTTCAGGGTTCTCTCTGATTTCGGTCCCAGACTTAACCCAATTCAGTCCTAATTCATAGCTCTCTCACTAGCCTGAGCACCTCCATGCTTATGAGAAGTGGATCCTGCCTCCTTTCTGACTTCATCTCCTTTGTATTCATTCACACTCAAACACCCCAGCCACACTGGCCTCCTTGCTGGTCCTTTAAACTTACAAGCTCATCCGTGCCTCAGGGCCTTTGCATGTGCCTTTCCCACCCCCCTCCACTTTTCACCATTACTTCTCTCTATATTGTATTCTTATCACCTCCTGAAATTATATCATCCACGTATTAGTTTACTTATTATTTATCTCCACTTCTCCAAACACAGTGCTCCAGAAGAACAAGGATCCTGACTGCCTTGTTCACCTCAGTGTCCCCAACACCTAGCAGTGCCTAGCACATAGTAGATGCTCAAGAAATACAATTTGAATGTGTGAATATCCTGGCTCTAGGTCACTGCCCACTATGCTACTCTTTGGCATGAGTGTCACTCAACACTGTCTCATCCTCTCCCCTCCCTTGCTCAGCTGTTGCATCAGGGTATACCTGACGCCCCTCCCTTAGAGCTGCTGATGCTTTTCTGATGCATGAACACACATCTCTCTGGGCTGGTAGACAACCACTCAGAAATACCCAAGAACAGAAGGTGATCCTTATCAGTGAGGCTTAAAATGGATGGGCAACATTTGCCAGCCAGGCCGCTCCCCTCTCACCTACTGGGAAATTTGCTTATGGAGGTGAAGACAAATGGGGGGGCTGAAGATGTTCAAGATGGAAAGGACAGTATGTGCAAAGGCCCTGAGGCAGGGACATGCTTGGCCTTTTTGAAAAAACAGAAACCTGAAATTGGAGGAAGGTATCCTATACTTCAAGGGCTTCCCAGGTGGCACGGTGGTAAAGAATTCACCTGCCAATGCAGGAGACCAGAGTTCAGTCCCTGGGTCAGGAAGATCCCCTGGAGAAGGGAACAGCTACACACTCTAGTATTTTGGCCTGGAGAATCCCATGGACAGAGGAGCCTGGTGGGACAAACCAAGGGGTCACAAAGAGTCAGACATGGCTGAGCACACTATGCTTCAAACCTTTCTCACTTAAACTTCTTGTTTCCCCAGTATTTGCCCAAAATGGTGAGTTTGGACTAAGGCAGGATGGCCCAAAAATCCAAGTAACTTGACCCAACCTCAGGTTTGATTCCTCAGCCCTGAGGGCTGTTACCATTTGGAGAGACTGACAGTGTTCTTTCAGTCACTTATTCATTCAACAAATATTCACTGAGTCCCAGCTACGTGCCAGACCCTGTGCTAGAGGCCAGAGAGACCAGCTTCTGAGCTCCTGACCCCTTTCCCCTGAGACGTTCTTCCACGGCACCTCCTTCTGTATAGGTAGAGGGACCAGGTCCCAGTCACCTCGCACGTGTCCACCCTAGAGAGTCACAGACAGGTAGTGACTAGGGGCAGATTCCAGGGAGAATACCACCTCTTCCCACCCCAGTGGAGACAATCTTCCTGTGCCTAATATGCCATCTTCATTCTCTCCTCCAGCCCCCTGCCTCGGGAAAACAGTCTCCCACAAAGAATGGCAGCCCCTCCAAGTGCCCTCGCTTCCTCAAGGTCAAGAACTGGGAGACCGACGTGGTTCTCTCTGACACCCTCCACCTCAAGAGCACGTTGGTGAGTATCCCAGCACGGGGGGAGACCAGGCTTTTCTCAGCCCCAGCAGTATCCACACATGGGACGGAATAATTCTCGTTGTGGGGACCATCCTGTGCATTGTGGAATGTTGAGCATCACCCCTGACCTGGGCCCCCCAGATGCCAGTTGTGACAACCAAATATGTCTCCAGATATTGTTAGATGTCCCCTGAGTGGGAAATCCACCCCCATTTGAGAACCACTGGTAGATACTGGGGGGGAAATCCACCCCCATTTGAGAACCACTGGTAGATACTTAGCTGTGCGAATACTATTTATTTCTGTCCCCTGTACCCAAAAGGGGATTGCTGCTCCTAAGTACATTCTTTTTACATCTCACAATCCAACCACTGATGGGGTTTTGAACAAACCCTTCTTAGTTATCAATCTGTCCTCTAAATTTTTATATACTTTAAAGTCAATCAGTCAGTCAATTTCTTTATATTGTAGAAAGCGGGCTTCCCTCATAGCTCAGTCGGTAAAGAATCTACCTCCAGTGCAGGAGACCCGGGTTCTATCCCTGGGTCGGAAAGATCTCCTGGAGAAGGAAATGGCAACCCATTCTAGTATTCTTGCCTGGAAAAATCCCATGGACAGAGGAGAGGAGCCTGGTGGGCTGCAGTCCATGCGGTTGCAAAGAGTCGGGCGTGACTGAGCAAATAACGCTTGGAGGAATGTTGTATCAGTTAGCTATCACAGTATAATAAACCACCCCAAAATTAGTGACCTAAAGCAACTACTACTATTATTTTCCAGGACCTACAGATTGGCAGGCTGGTTCTCATGCTTCTGCAGATCTCATGCTTCTTCAGTTATCTGAGGGGTCTGCTCTGGGCAGGCTGAGCTAGGAGGGCCTTGGCTGGGATAAATCAGCTCTGTGCCATGGGGCCTCTCAGCCTCCAGTAAGGTAGCTTGGTCTCCTCCATGCACTGGAGAGAATGAGCAGAAACATATAAGATATCTTGAGGCCTAGAATCAGAATGGGCACAGTGTCACCTCTGCCATTTTCTGTTGGTCCAAACCAGCTCAGATTCAAAAGGAGAGGGAGGAGGCTTCACCTCTTGATGAGAGTTGCTGTAAAGTCACATAGTAAAGGGCGTGAATAGATGGAGGGAAAGAATTGGGGCGATTTTCTGCAATCAACATCCCGTGGATCTGCTCAAAAGAGCTATTGTAATCACTCTACTAGTCCTTCCTGATCAACATGAGATCAAAAAATAGTTGGGAGGGGTCTCCACTGATGGCCCAGTGGTTATGACTCTATGCTTCCAATGTAAGGGACATGGGTTCGATCCCTGGTTGGTAACTAAGATCTTACATGCCTCATGGTGCAGCCAAAAAAAAAATTTTTTTTAATATTGGGAGATTCAGCATCAATGGTTCTGATTCCCAGAGAATGACAGTCATAAAACCCCTCTCCTCACCCCACCTCACTGAGTAGAGCAAATAATTACAGAACCTTAAAATGCTGGTTAGGGCTTCCCCTAACTCAGATGTGACTCAGATGGGAAAGAGTCTGTCTGAAATGCAGGAGACCTGGGTTCGATACCTGGGTCAGGAAGATACCCTGGAGAAGAAATGGCAACCCACTCCAGTATTCTTGCCTGTGGAGAATCCAGTGGACAGAGGCGCCTGTGGTCGCAAAGAGCTGGACATGACTCAGTGACTAACACACACACTAAAATGCTGGTTATCTTTTCCTCACCTGGGCTAATCACCAGGTACAACAGTGACTGGAAGCTGGTATGTGAGAAATTCACTTTGGGAATTAAAGGCCAGGGAAACTGTACCACGAATGTCAGAGCCAAGGCCACAGCCCTACACATGCCACACTTGGGTGGAACTAAGTGACAGCCCAAACCTCTTTTCCTTCCAGGGAACGGGATGCACTGAGCACATCTGTATGGGGTCCATCATGCTCCCTTCTCAGCAAATACGAAAGCCTGAAGACGTCCGCACAAAAGAACAGCTCTTTCCTCTTGCCAAAGAGTTCATTGATCAGTACTACTCATCAATTAAAAGGCAAGTTCATGTCTACACTGGGGAGCCCCAGTACTGGGTACTGAGACTTCAGGTCCAGCTCTGCAGACAGTTGAACCAAGCCTGAGCAGAGCACCTCTGCCCGCCATGCACAGAGTTTGAAAATTGGGCCTGATCATGCACAAGGGCCAGATCTGGCCCCTAGAAATGTTTTTGTTTAGCCTGAAGAGTGTCTCTTAAATTTGAAACTCTTCAAGCAGTTTTCACACCTGGATATATTCCCTAAAGAAACTCTCACACTTGTTCACAAGAAGGTCAGCATACGAATGTTCACTGAAGCATAGTTATTATGGGGGGAAAATGAAATTAAGCAACCAGTTGGAAATGACCTCAACTCCATTGTTAGAATGTGTAAGTGAACTGTGGCAGTTTCTGTAAAGGAATATTATACAGCTATGAAAACGAGCACATTAAAGCTCTGTGTGATCATGGAGATGAAGCTCACAAATAACTTTGAGCAAAGGGAAGAAAAGATAGATGCATTCTACTCAATAGATACAGTGTATCTATTATAGAAGATACATTTAGGACAGCACCATTCATAAAAAATAACACTATACATGATTTAGGGGGATATATATTGGGCTGGCCAGAAAGTTTATTCATTTTCCCATAACATCAGAAAACCTGAGCAAACTTTTTGGTCAACCAAATGCTCAAATGGCAAAAATCTAGACAAAAGCATGAGACTGCTAAATGCCACATTCAAAATAGCAACCACTTCTGGAAAGAAAGTGAGCTATGGTAAGGAGTAGTCCCCAAGGAATTATAAAATATTTTCTTGTTTATTAATGATTTCCCAGGCTTGGGACACAGATGTTCATTATATTATTTTCTACACCTTTTGTGTAGCCTGCAACTTTCCATAAGAATTTTTTTTAACTTTCTCAAAGTGAATTTATTTAAAAACGAATTTAAATTTTTGTTTAGAAATGAGAAGAGTTCCCTTTAAAAATCAGATGCCCAGTTTCTCTTGAAAGAAGACCTGGCAGTACCACCCCCGATCAGACAACAGCAGTCTGGAACAGAGTCGAGGCTGCCCTCTGGGGCCTAGTCTCGGGCTGGCCTGTTGGCCACAGTCCCCGCCCAGCCAGTTTAGTCCCATGTTTGGGCCTTTGAAGGCACTTGAATTTGCCGGCCTCTGCTTTATGCACAAACTATCATGTCCGGATATCAGTTCAGACTCTCCGTGGCTGCTGGCCTCCTGTAATAGCTCACTCCTTCTACCAGCCTCTAACTGAGGAGAGAAAGTAATGCTCCTGTGTCCCTTCCCTCTTCCCTCAGGTTCGGCTCCAAAGCCCACATGGAGAGGCTGGAAGAGGTGAACAAAGAAATCGAAACCACCAGCACCTACCAGCTCAAGGACACAGAGCTCATCTACGGGGCCAAGCACGCCTGGCGGAATGCCTCCCGCTGTGTTGGCAGGATCCAGTGGTCCAAGCTGCAGGTGGGCAGTCAGGCTCAGATACTGTGAAGAGCCCCTTGGTGGGCACCGGTGTGGGGGAAATGAGCTTTAAAAGGGGTCAGCTTCTACCGAGGGCCCTTGGTAGCCATGGTGAGCTATCAGATGGTCATCACGGGGTCCCAGATTCTCAGATCATGACCACATCTGGCTTGTAGTCTTGTTTTATTCAGCCAAAGCAATCTTTTTTAAAAACTGAATTTGACATCTCTAGGTAGGGCTTATACTCTCCAGTTTACCACAGACCCCATTCCTCCCTTTTGTCTTACACCTACTCTCTTTCCTTATTTACGTTATTTGCTTACTCCCTGAAAGCATTAGATTCTGCATCTCCTGGTATGATTTTTTTTCCCTTGGAGAATAGTTGTAAATTGGAAATAGATTAGTTATCAGTCTCAGGGGGAGTTTGTCTGATTTGTGTTCGTTTTATTTTTAAGTCCCTATTGCTGTTGTTCAGTCACTAAGTCTTGTATGATTCTTTGCAACCCCATGGACTGCAGCATGCCAAGCTCACCTATCTTTCATTATCTCCCGGAGTTTGCTCAGACTCATGTCCATTGAGTTGATGATGCCATCCAACCATCTTATCCTCTGCTGCCCCCTTTTCCTCTTGCCCTCAATCTTTCCCAGCATCACAGTCTTTTCCAATGAGTCATCTGTTCTCAATAGGTGGCCAAAGTACTGGAGCTTCAGCTTCAGCATCAGTCCTTCCAATGAATGTCCAGGGTTAATTTCTTTTAGGATTGACTGGTTTGATCTCCTTGCTGTCCAAGGGACTCTTAAGAGTCCCTTGAGCACCACAATTTCAAAGCACCGATTCTTCAGCCCTCAGCCTTCTTTATGGTCCGGTTCTCACACCCATACGTGACTACTGGAAAAACCATAGCTTTGACTGTACGGACCTTTGTTGGCAAGGTGACAAAGTCCCTAATCCCATGCAACCTCACGGGAGATACAGGCAGCCCATTACGAGTCACTCCTCTGCTCAGCATTCCTTTCCCATGGTCACTTACACCCCATGCCTACTTTTAGGGGATTTCTTCCTGGTTTGATTAGCCATGGTTATTAGAATATAAAAAGATAAACACAGGGCGGGGGCTCAGTAATGAAATGCTCACTACCCCTATGGGGCAGCAGCTAGGGTGGGCTCTGGGCTCTTCTCCAATGGGAGGGCTGCGCTGGGCAGGGCTGAACAGGGAAAGAGGAGGCAATCGTTCCCACATTGTACCCCTTACAGGTGTTTGATGCCCGAGACTGTACCACTGCTCATGGGATGTTCAACTACATCTGTAACCACATCAAGTATGCCACCAACAAAGGGAACCTCAGGTGAGCCAACCAGCTTGGGGAAAGGGAATCTGACGTCCCCATGGTGTTGACCCTTGAGTCTGGAGCTGGCTCCCCTGCCATGGAATTGCTCCCCCTCTTTCCTCAGGGCCAGCGCCACGTGGGGAGAGGTGGCCTGGCCTCCTCATTCTGACCTCCACCTGCCTTCTCTCCCGAGAGACACAGACACCCCTGTGGTTTGCAGGATAGCAACCACAATCATGTTCATCCCACAGTTTAATATCAACCTCTAGAGGAAGCAGGATGAGATGTTTCAGATTCCCAGGAAGAAGAAAACCCCCTTGCTGGTGGTGACCCGCTTTCACCAGCACCTCCTCTGTTGCCTGGAGCCGCCTCCGAGGTTTCCGGGGTTTCAAAGGCAACGTCTCTTCCCTGTGCCATGGGGACCACCATTTCTGGTTTCACCAAGCTGAGCCACATCTGGGACTTCTCTGACCTCCCACCAAGAACAAAGCTGCAGGGTGCAGGCCAAAGCAGACAGGCGCTGATGTGAGCTAGTGGCTTCCATGCTAGCAAGTCTCAGCTGGGAGAGGAGCAGCTGAGAAGGAACAGCTGAGGCCCCACAGACAGGCGGTGACACTTGTTAATCATACTTCCTCGGTCCTGCCCCTGCATCTGTTCCCAGCAGCTGAAGACCAGCTTCACCTTGGGGCTGCACAGGACCACTGCAAAGATATTCCCACAAGCCCTTGGGCTGTGCTGAGCTCATCCATGAAGTGGCTTATTGGCATTAAGCATGGTTTTTCTTGGACATGTCTCTTCCTTGAGAAGGAAATTGTGTTTACCACCTGAGCCCACCAGTGAGAAAAGAGCCTGTCATTTAAGGCCTGCTGGGGAAATTAGCATTCAGATCTTTTTCTGAAAAGACCTTGCCCCTCAGAGAACAACAAAGAACCCCCTTCAACTGCATATCCTAAGCGTTAAAGCATGGCCTAGCCAAGGTCTTAGCCTCAAGGAGCTTGTGAGTTATTTTGAAAGTTTTCAAATGATGCTGTGATGGAGTGATTTGGGATGGGGGTCATCAGGCCGGGCAGTGCACCTTTACTTTTTTCAATTTTCTGTTGGTGGAGGTCTAGATGAGACCTTCTATTGATGAAATATTCAGCTGATTTTTTTTTAACAAGTTTTAAACTACACATCCGGACACAATGAGAGGCCATAAGAGAATGTATGCCATATATAGAAATAATCTAAAATAAGAGAGGGAGGAAGAGAGGGAGAGAGATGAAATTTAAACAAGACGGGGCATTTGACTTGCCATTTCATGACAAGCTCAGGAGACTTGGGAGACAGGAGGTGTGAAGCTGTCTCGTGTCTCCCTCCGGGCTCATTCTTGCACAGAGTAAGCATCCCATCCCACTGCATGTCATTCTGGAGTTTCTAAACATACTTTTAAAATATGTAAACAAACACACACAAACACGTGTTATCTGCTGCTCAGCCAAACAGCCATGTGTTTTAACACTGGAGGGAAATGCTGACAATTTGACTCAGTCTGTGTTCATCTACAATACGGCACCCTTGCCAAGAGATTCTTAAGAGCGTCTTTGGCCCTCTGTGACTTCACCTTCAGCCTGGGTTCCAGATTCCCCCAAGGTGTGACACACCACTCCCTGCAGAATTAAATGTGATAACGATCTTGTGCAGATAGCAAGATCTAAATGTGCTCACAGAGGAGGCCCTGGGAACCAGATAAGACAGGCGATGCTGTGTGAAGAAGGCAGATTTGAGTTGGGCCTTGAAATCAGGTACATGACAGCAGAAAAGGACTCCAGCCAAGGCAGGCAGCGGGAGCAGGGCTCCAGGGCAAGATATGAATGGGAGCAGATCTATGAGCATGGAGGTGGACCTGTGATGTCACCCCCATGTTGACATAAGCCAGGACGTGGCTTCCGTAGCCTCGGGTTTGGTCCATGGATGGAACTGATAAGTCCAGGTAACAAGAGCTCCTGGCAAGAGATAACATTGAACCACCCTTTTGTGTGTGTGTGTGTGTGGCCACATTGGCTCTCAGTTGTGGCATGTGGCATCTAGTTCCCTGATCAGGGATTGAACCTGGGCCCCCTGCTTTGGGCACACGGAATCTTAACCACTGGACCACCAGGGAAGTCCCTACATTGAATCACTTTGTGAAAAAGTTACTCTCCTTTTTTTCAATCTTTCTGATAGTGCCAAAGAGAATAAGGCATCATGAACATCTCTCCAAACTGCTGATCTCCCTTTTAACAAAAAGAGGGCAGGGCTCCAGTGAGGTGCCTTCTGCAGGCAACAACATCTTTCTACAGTTTGATAATAATACAGGGTCTCACAGTTGCCTGTTTGGGTGAGTGAGGCCAGGGGCAGTCTACTTTTTTTAAATAAATAAGTATCAGTACAAATGAAAGTTGATCTCCTATTAATCATAAATCTGTAGAGGGGGTGAGCAACTGGGGCAATAATGATGGTGGTAAAAGAAAGACTGAAACTGGGAATCAGTGGCGAGTTCTTAAGAGGAGACAGAGCCTGATGATTTTTTTCTCCCTCTGAGGATTACCTGGTACAAAAGAACTTTCTGGAAAAATGGCCCAAGTCAAGATTGTTCAAAAGACTCCAGTTGGAGAGGCATTTGTTTCCTTCTGCGAGCTGGCCCAGGGCTTCCCTTCCTCTGCCCTTTCTCACCTAGTGATCAGTGGAGGGACAGAGCAGAGTCCCACCCCTTCCAACAGCTGCTCCATGGGCCCTGGGGGCCTCGGAGCAGATGTGAATCCACCCTGAGCCTTGTGCACTGTTGACCTGAGCAGCTCCTCTTTCAGTCTTTCTCTGAAGTGCAAGCCCAGCCCCGATGCCAAATGTCCCCCTGTCTCCACCACAGATCTGCGATCACCATATTTCCCCAGAGGACCGACGGCAAGCACGACTTCCGCGTTTGGAACTCCCAACTCATCCGCTACGCTGGCTACAAGCAGCCCGACGGCTCCATCCTGGGGGACCCAGCCAACGTGGAGTTCACGGAGGTAGGCGCCCCCGCCCCTCCCCCACCCAGACTCTCATCCCCTAAACTCTTTATCCACAGACTTTTCTTGGTTTGATATCATCACAGAGAGAGCAGGCAGTAGGTGCCACTTACTCACCTCCAGGCCTCCCGCTCTGTCTGTCTGCCTCCAGTCCAGCTGGTTCTGTTACAGCTGGTCGTTTTCATGTCGTTACGTCACCCAACCCTCATGATGGGGACTGTTGTCCCATTTCACAGATGAGTAGAGTGAGTCACACTCAGACTGGCCAAATGCATTATCCAAGGCTACTGCAATAGCAAAGGGAAAGCTAGAAGTACAGGCCAAATCTCCTGCCTTCCCCCACGAGGAGGGGAACTAATATGTGGAAGTCATATCTAGCATCTTTTCTTTTCTTTTTAAAAAATATTTATTTGTTTGGCTGCACTGGGTCTTAGTTGCTGCATGTGGGGTCTTTTAGTCATTGTGGAATCTTAAGTTGTGCCATGCAAACTCTTAGTTGAGGCATGTAGGATCTAGTTCCCTGACCAGGGATTGAACTCGAGCCTCCTGCATTGGGAGTGCAAAGTCCTAGCCACCAGGGAGTCCCTGGCGCCATCTTTTCTGAGTGAGGTATATGTCAGCCTCATCCCCTTCATCCATTCATTCATTTCTCTGTACAACATGCTGCCCACCGACACAGCCCCTCTCCAGATGAATTTGACTCTCCAGCACCCCACTATTGCTGGCAGCCCAAGTCAGTTCATATAAGCCACTGGGAACATGAACCCCACCTTCTCCCTATCCAGGTTCCTTCCAGGTGGTGATGTACACAGGTAGCACAGGTAAGGCCTGGAAGCTTCCAGAATCTATGCCCACAGGAAGTATCATAGGCGGACCCCACGCCTGGAACACCCAGGCGTACAGGCCTGGTTCCCCTCTTATTTGTCACCCACTCAGCCGCCATTCTGCTTCATCCTTGTTCTTCCCTCAAACCACCCTCATGCTCCACCCCAGTACCTTCCCCGTGAGGGGGCTGCCCCCCACCCTCATGGCTGCTGACTTTATTTTCAGGGAGCTTTTCTTACTAAAATGTTATTATCCTGGGGAGGGGGTTGTAAGCAAGGTGACCAGGAGTCACACCTGTGCCGTTTAGGCTCAGCCAGACTCTCTGCTCCACCTGGCTGAGCTCTAACTGTATACTTGGCTCACCTTGTCCTTGTGGAGGCCAGAACAGACATGCCTCAGCCTCTTCCTCTCCTTCTGTCCCCAGAAACCTCACTGATACCACATGCTCCCCTAAACCCACACTTGTGTGCTTCCTCTGTCTACCAGCCCAGCAGAGGGAATCACCCCAAACATAACCACATGGCTGTAACTTTCGAAAGCCCCAGCATGGCAGCCACTGGCCGCACCAAACCAGTGACCACATGAAATGTTGTGAGTCCAGAGGAAACATGCCCTAAGTGTAAGGTACACGGTCTCTGAGACGGAGAACAAAAAAAGAGTGAAAAGGTCTCATTAGTAATTTGTATCTTGATTACCTGCTGAAAAATAATGTTGTGGGTAATATTGGACTAATCTATTTCTATTTATTAATAAATTAATACATTTACTGTATTAACACATAGTTAATTTTGTTAAATATCTTTAAATATATTAATATTAATTATTTATCATTAATCAGATAATGGTGTTTTAATTATATATTTTTATATTTTATTGGATTAATACATATATTTCATATTTAATTTTAGTGCCAAATATACTGTTAATAAGGTTTCCCTCAGGGGTCAAGAATCTGTCTGCCAATGCAGGAAACACGGGTTCGATTCCTGGGTTGGGAAGATCCTCCAGAGAAGGAAATGGCAATGCACTTCAGTATTCTTGCCTGGGAAATGCCACGGACAAAGGAGCTTGATGGGCTATGGTCCATGAGGTCACAGAAGAGTCAGATACAACTTAGTGACTGAACCACACCACGTGTGTGTGTGTGTGTGTGTGTGTGTGTGCGCGTGCGTGCGTGTGCACGCTTGCATGCACATACTCATTCAGTCATGTCTGACTCTTTGTCTCCTGCATTGGCAGGTGGGTTCTTTACCACTGTGCCCCTATTAAAGTATTAATCTTATAGTGTATAGTTATATATGCTATCAATATTATATAATATTTACATATCATTAATATTTTATATAAATATTAATGATATAATATAGATATTAGTTTAATGTGATTGTTATTAATATTTTATATTAATGTTTTAGTATAGTGTTAATAAATTACTACTACTATTTATATAATCAATATCATGCTATAATTAATAACTAATTAAATATTATTGAAATTAAAACTGTTTCAAATGAATGTATTATTTAAATTTATCTTTGCCTGGTTTTGCTTTAGGGTTTTGGGGTGTTTTTGTTAATACATTTTAAAATGTGTCTTCTAGAAAATTTTAAGTTACTTACATGGCTGGCTTTATATTTCAGCGGATAGCTGCTCTAACAGGTGCATTTTTCTGCGGTCATTCTGAGAGAGCTGCCCTCATCCACTTTGGTAGATTTTCCTCGTGTCTTTGCACTCAGGGCACGGAGTGCAAATACTTCCAGTGCAAGTGTCAGTTCAACCCTTGCCCCGGGAGTTCCCAGAGGGCAGGGAAGGCCCAGAAAACATCACCAAGTGAGGGGCCGGAGAGCGGGCTTGGGGCTTGTCTTCTGTCCTGTGGAACCACAGGAAGTTGTACTAGTTACGTGATGATATCAGGGAGAACTTCATGTAGGAGGTGGCCTGGCCCAGAGCCTCTGGAGGAAGGGGCCGCTGAGGGCGGGCCCTGGGACCTTTGCCCCTCCCCTCACCCCTGTTGCGTCTGGAGGGCCTGGGGCTCAGTGGTCTGACCTGGTGGCTCTGCTTGCAGATCTGCATACAGCAGGGCTGGAAACCCCCACGAAGCCGCTTCGATGTCCTGCCACTCCTGCTCCAGGCAAACGGCAATGACCCAGAGCTCTTCCAGATCCCTCCAGAGTTGGTGCTGGAAGTCCCCATCAGGCACCCCAAGTAAGAGGGCCTGGCGTGGGGAGGGGGAGGGTAGGGGAGTGGTTTACCCAGTGCCCCTCTCTGCCCAACCCCGGAGCCCCCTCCTGTCTCTCCAGCCCAGACAGAGGCTGAAAGGGGGTCTTGGTCCTATCCTCACCATGGGGCCAAGGCAAGGCGGGTTCCCTCAAGATTAGTAATTCCTCCTTTACCAGCTGAGGGACCATCATATTTTCTGAATCAAAATCCCCCTCCTTATAAGTCAGATAGAGAAAGACAAATACTATATGATATCACTTAGGTGTAGAACCTAAAAAATACAACAACCTAGTGAATATAACCCGGAGAATCCCATGGACGGAGAAGCCTGGTACGCTGCAGTCCATGGGGTCGCACAGAGTCAGACACGACTGAAGCGACTTAGCAGCAGCAGCAGCAGTGAATATAACAAAAAAGAAGGAGATAGAGAATACAGACACAGAGAATAAACTAGGGGTCCCAGTGGGGAGATGGAAGAGGTGAGGGGCAATAGAGGGATAGGGGATAAATAGGTAAAAACCATTATGGATAAAATAAGTAAGCTATAAGAATATACTGTACAACATAGGGAATATAGCCAGTGCTTTGTGCTTAGTCACTCAGTCTGTCCAATTCTTTGCAACCCCATGGACTGTAACCCGCCAGGCTCCTCTGTCCACAGGATTCTCCAGGCAAGAATACTGGAGTGGGTTGCCATGCCCTCCTCCAGTGGATCTTTCCAACCCAGGGATCGAACCCAGGTCTCCCACATTGCAGGCAGATTCTTTACTGTCTGAGCCACCAGGGAAGCCCCAATATAGCCAGTATTTTACAACAACTATAAATGGAATATAACCTTTAAAAATTGTGAATCACTATATTGTATACCTTATATATTATAGTGATTATATATATAGTGATTATATATATGTCTTTCACTATATTGTACACATTACATACTATAATATATAATATTATATATTGACTATACTTCAGTTCTTTAAAAATGTCCCTTTTTACCCCACTCCTTTTAAGCCATCAACCTGGACCAATCCATTTCCCAAACCTAAGGGCTGGAGAAGGGAATGGCAACCCACTCCAGTGTTCTTGCCTGGAGAATCTCATGGACAGAGGAGCCTTGTGGTCTATAGTCCATGGGGTCACAAAGAGTCAGACGTGACTGACGTGATCAACACGCACACACACACAAAGGGCAAAAGAGCAGAAGCGCTTCCTGTATTGTTACAGGTGCAAATTTCAAACAGAGGGAACCATTAAAAACTATGTGACCTGATGCCGCTCAAGTTCAAAAGTAGTTTGGGGTTGGGATGGGGCTGTGAGGGCTGAGGCCAGCAACACAAATAGAATTTACACTTTTTGAGAGTAAAAGAACCCCACGATAAGACCTGGCCTCAGGAGCAAAATTGATGGAGGAAGCACCAAAAAAATCAATCATCAAATAAATAGTATTTTAATGTAATTTTAAAAAATCAAGATTAGCTTTTTAAATCCATGATGCATAATGGATCAAAATTCTCAAACAAGGACCAGTTCAGGGCTGAGATTAGGGTAAGCTAGTGAGGTAAAGTATACAAGTACAGAGTGGGATCCTGTCTTTATGTAAAGTTTTGATGTTTTGCTCATCATGGCGGTTTTGTGTTAATTTTTTTTTAAGACACTGAATTAATTTAGAATATTTGATCTTGATTACTGGGTTTGTTGGTGCTCCTCAATTTTGTACCCACAGCCAGTGCCTTACTTGCCCCACCCTGGTCCAGGTCCTGGAGATGGAGCAAGTGTCCTAAGGCTCCCAACACTGCCGGGTATCTAGGATCTCAACCAGCTTCATTGGTGAAACTTGGCCTCCATTCATTCATTCACTTGTCATTCAAAACTGTTTATTATTCCCACTCTGGGTCATGCATTGTGCAGGCCTTTGTCACTGACTTGGTCCCCACCTCCGTGGTGCTTTCGATCTCAAAGAGGAGATCGGTTACCCAAATAAAATTCCAATCGAGTGTTGCAAAATAATGTTATGGTACTTAGAGGCGTAAAGCTGCCTGACCCAACCCAGATCTGGCATCAGAGAAGGCTTCCAGAGTAAGCAGCATTTTATTATTATTTTTTTTGTAAGCAGCATTTTAGCTGAGAATGAAAGTGTGAGTAAGAGCTAGACAGGCACAGAAGGAAAAGAGCAGGAAGGAACTGCCTTGCAAACGCCCTGAGGTTAGAAGGAACTCAGCGGCTCTATATTTAAAATGGATAACCAACAAGGACCTACTGAGTAGCACAGGGAACTCGGCTCAATGTTATGTGGCAGCCTGGATGGGAGGGGAGTGTGGGGGAGAATGGATACATGTAAAAGTATGGCTGAGTCTCTTCACTGTTCACGTGAAATTATCACAACATTGTTAATTGGCTATACCCTAATACAAAACAAAAAGTTAATTAAAAAAAAAAAAAGAAAAAGGAACTCACCGATGCTCACTTTCTCCTGAATTCACCTTCCAGGTGAGTTTAGGGGATAAATAGCAGCCCATGGCAGTGGTTCCCAGGCCTGGATGTCCATGCAAATGACCTGGGAAATATGTGAAAGTGCATATTCTCAGGCCTCTGATGTGGATGGCGGCATGATTCCACAGGTCAGACGTGAGCCCAGGAATCAGGTTCCCAAGTAGTAAGCCCCAGTCAGGCGCTGGCATTTCGGCATCCTCAGGCTAAGGAGATCCCGCCCACGTGTGTTCCCCTGAGGCTCCCGCCCCACAGCGAGCTGGGCTATGCTGCTCTCCACAGGTTTGAGTGGTTCAAGGACCTGGGACTGAAGTGGTACGGCCTCCCTGCTGTGTCCAACATGCTCCTGGAGATCGGCGGCCTGGAGTTCAGCGCGTGTCCCTTCAGCGGCTGGTACATGGGCACAGAGATTGGCGTCCGCGACTACTGCGACAGCTCCCGATACAACATCCTGGAGGTGAAGCCCCACCCGGGCCATCCTGACGGGGGACGCGTGGGGTGGAGGGCATGGGCTCAGTGGTCCTTCCCCACAGCTGAGCTCTGGGGCTCAGAAACTGGAAGAGGTTAACACAGAACCTGCAGCTATAAGGAGCCCCAGGCTTTTCCGAAGGCTTCCGTGGCATTAAGAGTACGTGTGCTATATGCTGAGTGCGACTCCAAGCACTTTGCAGATTACTGTATGCTCATTTGATCTTCATCACATCCTCCGGGTGTGAAAATGCCCCCTTCATAGGTGAGGAAACTGAGGCCTTTTGGCGGATTAACATGACAAGTTCAGAGTCACACGGCTAGGGAGTGGCAGAGCTGTGGTGTGAACCCAGGCTGGTATTATGACCCAAGTTCATGACCATTCTACTGCCCTGCCTGTCAAGGTCAAACCTGGTTAGAAGCTTTGGGAAGGGGCATGAACTTGGGGCATTTTTGGTCTCTTTTCTGAAAAAACAAGGAGGGAGGGTTGGCAGTGATTTTTCCCACCATGTGCATTTCTCAGTGGAGGGTCTGACTCCCCACCCCCTATTCCTCTGCTACCCCCACCCCAGGCTGAGTCATCTTCATCTACTGAACATTGCTGGGGCGGACTGCTCCCTGGAGCTCCACTTTGCTGAATGTGTCAGCAGCGCTGCGGTTTTGTCAGCAAATGCTGTTTCTAACAACAGTCTGCTGTGGTTGGCCTTATTTCAAAAGAAAACACTGAGAAACAGAGAAGTTAAGCACTGAGCCTATGTCACACAGTAAAGAAAGCACAGAGCAAAGTTCGACGTCAGAGTCATGCGTTAGGTTTATAGTGTTAAAAATCCATGGACATTCACCTGAGTGGACCTTGAGGGCATTATGCTAATGAGATAAATCAGACATAAAAAGACAGATACTGGGTGATCTCACATCTATATGGAATCTAAAAAAAGCCAAACTCCATAAAACAGAGAGGAGAGTGGTGGTTACCAGGAGCTGTAAGGGGGGCGCGGGAGGGTGGTTGGCAGGAGGAGGTGGCAGGAGAACTGGGAAAAATGTTTGTTGATGTGTACAGACTTACAACTTGCAGATAAGTCATGGAGATCTAATGCACAGGTAGTTATTTATAGTCAACAATGATACTGTGTTATGAGTTTCAAAGTTGCAGAGAAACTATATCTTAATCTCACCACAAAAAAAGAAATGGTAATTATGTGACTGGATAGAGGTGTTAACTCACCCTACAGCACTAATTATACTGCAACATATAAATGTTATCAAACCAATACCTCTGACACTTGATCTATACAAACTCCTGACAGGAAAGGAAAAAACATTTCTAGGCAATTTCCAGAGATGTGGCTCAAGTCATGTTTGGGGACTTTTTTAAGTCATATATGTTTGACTTAATACATATAACTTAAAAGAAGTCATTAGATGACGCTGCAACTAATTTCTATTATTTTAACCAAAATAATGTGGTAGAAATAACAATAGCAGCATGACTGATTGTACACACTCTCTTTTATAAAGTAACTCAAATTTTATATGTATTTATGTAAAGCAGCCAATTTCTTACTCTCTGCATTTGTGTCACCGCTAAAAGACCCCAAACAGAACCTAACGCCCCAGTCTCCAAAGAGTAAATTAATGTCTGCTTTCATGACTCAGGTTCACATTTCGATTGCACAGAGTAGTCACTGGGTAACTTAAATGAGACTTGCTCCCGCCCCAGCCTTCCAACTCTAACTGCCATTATGTACAAATGTTGACAGCTGGGACTGCGAAGCAGTTTACTCAAACTTGAGAAATTGTCACATTCTAGCCGCATAATGAGACCTAGGTTCCCACAAATGATTAGAATTGACAGAGGAAGTGAGAAGCCAGGCTCTAATTAATGGATTTGCTGTTGGGTCTTCCCTGCTTCTGACATCAGCTCCTACTGGAGCTGGAGCCGTAACTTAAATGTCAGGGGTTGTTTTTGCCAAGCAGTTTTGCCAAAGGAGTCGGCTGACTGGGGAGCTGCTCCCAGGTCTTGGGTGTTACTCAACTCCTTGGCTCCAGCTCTGAGGCCAACTGGCTCTGCAGGCTGCGAGCAAGTCTGTGCAGCAGTCTGAACCTCAGTTTCCTCATCTGTCAAATGGAGTCAACAGGTGTCTCCATAAACTCAAAATCCTCATGATCTAGATTCCAAGTAGTGGCCGCTCTGGAGATGAAACGGAATGGGTGGAGGGCTTTCCCCAACAGAAAGTAGTGATGATAAGAAAGAAAAAGAAGAATTAAAAAAAAAAAAAAAAGATAGAAAGCAACTGCTATCACTCCCAGACCCAAATAGCTCCTTAAAGCCCTTCAAAGACCCTCCTCATCATATTTGAAATAAAATCCTGACTGCTTTGCACACTCTGCATAATCCAGTCCTGCATCTCTCTTTTTCATCAGAGTCCTACGTCCCCCTGACTCCCTACCGTTCAAATACATTGACCTTCTTTCTGTATCTCAACACCAGCCTGATCCCACCCCAGGCTTTTTGCACATACTGTTCTTTCTGCCTAGAACATTTCCTCCCAAGATTTTCAAATGTCTTGCTTCTTCTCATCATTTGGATCTCATGTGTGTGCCACCTTTGCAGTGGTCCTTCAGTGACTACCCTGGTTCAATTCATCCTGCCCCTATCCCTCTTTCTCCTAGTTCCTTGCCTTATTTTCTTCCTAGGAATTAACACTCACCACAGTATTATTTTCTGTCTCTCCCCGCTCTAGAAGGTAAGCTCAGTAACCAAAGGGCCAGTCAAGTCGCTCTAGTTTCCTGCTACCAGTATGTCCTCAAAAAAAAAAAATTTGAGTGAATTAGTCTGCATATGAGTTCATTAATTAATGAAGAATTTTATTGGTGATGCTAGCCCGGTCCCTCTTTAGTCTGAAACCCAGAGGTAGCCCAGCCTGTGAGTCTATGTTTCCTTCCCCTTTCAGGATGTGGCCAAGAAGATGAACTTGGACATGAGGAAGACATCCTCTCTGTGGAAGGACCAGGCACTGGTGGAGATCAATATTGCGGTTCTGTACAGCTTCCAGGTAGCATCAGGACACGCCTCCCGGCTGCCAAGCCGCAAAGGGGGAACTAAAACTTTTCAGAGTCTTAGGCAGAAAATCAAGAGCCCAGCTCCCAGGAACCTTGCTTGCAGGGCTCTGCTCATAAGCAAGGTGTCCTTCCCATCACGCATGCCTGACTCTCCATCAGGGATCTTGGGGGAGGGGGACCATTTGAGGGAGAGACAAAAAGATAGAGGGCTTATGACTTGTTGCTTGATTTTTTTAGAATTGAAATGGTAAACATCCTCTGTGTCTTGACCTCTTAGACACTCAGACTTTCATATAGCAGAGACAGATATCCATCGTCATGATCAGAGGCATATGGGCCCCCTGGCACATGTGGCTCCATGGTAAATGCTAAAATATATATAGTTGAGTTGTTGTTTAGTTGCTAAGTCATGTCTGACTCTTTGAAACCTCATGGACTGTAGCCCACCAGGCTCCTTTGCCCATGGGATTCTCCAGGCAAGAATACTGGAGTGGGTTGTCATTTTCTTCTCCAGGGGATCTTCTTGACCCAGGGATCAAACCTGCGTCTCCTGCATTGGCAGGTGGATTCTTTGCCACTGAGCCACCAGGGAAGCCCAATATATATATGTATATAGTAAGATGGTTTTAAAAATTATCAGCTAGGGAGTTCCCTGGTGGTCCAGTGGTTAGGACTCCCAGCTTCCACTGCAGGGGGCCCAGGTTTGACCTCTGGTTGGGGAACTAAGATCCTACATGCCATGCAGCACAGCCAATAAAAGATTATCTGCTAAACCATGACACTTTAGAGAGCAAAGTGGGAGCACCACTAATAATTGTGACAGCACATGGGCATAAGCTGGGACTGTCCTGGGCAAAGCAGGAGACCCATAGAATAGAGGTCACTTCCTGTAGTAGAGACCAGCTCTGTCTTCTAGGAGTGCATACGTGGGAGGCACCCACAGGCAGTAGAAGGAGCATATCAAGTCATATAAAGACCTGAATATGAACCACAGGTCCCCATGTCAGGAACAGGGAGACTGGGTAAACTGGGAGATGTATATCCCAGGGGAGAAACCAGTTGAGATGGGGTTGAAGGGGCAAGAAGCCCCCTCCCTTCACTCTTGACCATGGAGGAGTGAAGTTCGGGGAGTTGTGGGAAATGAAGGCGGATGCTCTGGTGGTCTGGTGGACTGGTATGAAGGCTGGTGAGCCAGAGACAGCAGAGATATAAGAGGACACATATACTATGTGTAAAACGGGTAGCTAGTGGGAACCTGCTGTCAAGCACAGGGAGCTCAGCTCGGTGCTTTGTGATGACCTAGAGGGGAAGAGTGGGGAGGAAGGGAGGCTCAAGAGGGAGGGGCTGTATGTATACATACAGCTGATTCACTTTGTTGTACAGCAGAAACTAACACAACATGGTAAAGTAATTATACTCCAATTTTAAAAAAAGGATTTTGTGTCACCTTCATGAATGGAGAACCAGTATCATTTGCCATAAACAGAAGAGAATGGTAAATTTAAATAAATATATAAACAAATACACACAAGGGAAACAGCACAAAGTTGTTAGATTCTAGTTGCCTGAGTTCTCTCTCTCGTTTAAAAAAAAATGGAGGGAGGAAGGAGAGAGGAATATTGGCAAGAGAAATGTTAAAAATGAATTAGCATCAAATAGAGTCTTTCTGGGCTTCCCTGGTGGCTCAGACAGTAAAGAATCCACCTGCAATGAGAGAGACCTGGGGTCAATCTCTGGGTTGGGAAGATCCCCTGGAGGAGGGCATGGCAACCCACTCTAGTCTTCTTGCCTGGAGAATCCCCATTGGACAGAGGAGCCTGATGGGCTGCAGTCCATGGGGTTGCAAAGAGTCAGACACAACTGAGTGACTAAGCACAGCACAGAGTCTTTTTCCTGGATATGATCAGGATAAAAAAAAAAAAAAAAACACAACGCAGAGAATCACTTTACACTGCCTAGAATCATCCCCAGGACCACCCTTTAGGAAACATGCTCTGGGGGTGAGGGAGCCCTGAAACAGCCCGGCTTGTCTTTCCTCCTGACTCCCCAGTGTCCTCTCCTCCCACAGAGTGACAAGGTGACCATCGTCGACCACCACTCCGCCACCGAGTCCTTCATTAAGCACATGGAGAATGAATACCGCTGCCGGGGGGGCTGCCCCGCTGACTGGGTGTGGATCGTGCCCCCCATGTCTGGCAGTATCACCCCTGTCTTCCACCAGGAGATGCTCAACTACCGGCTCACACCCTCCTTCGAATACCAGGTCCTGCCCCTCTCCATGTCTTTGGTCCTAAATCTTCAGTAGCCAGTATGCATGTTACAACTAGAGCAGGGGTCCCCAAACTCCGGGATTTAATGCCCGGTGAGCTGAGGTGGAGCTGATGTAATAATAATAGAAATAAAGTGCGCAATGAATGGAAAGCACTTGAATCATCCCAAAACCATCCCCCACCCACCCAGGTCTGTGGGAAAATTGTCTTCTACAAAACTGGTGCCCAAAAAGTTGGGGTCTGCTGGCTAGGGCACACCTCAGTTCAAACTTGCGTTTCAGACTCTCAAGTGCAGCCATCAGATTGGATAATACAACTCGAGCTGAAAGACAAATGAAACTGAAACAAGTAGTCAGGGGTCATGAGTCAGAGAGGGTCTGAGTGGGAAGGTCTAGCAGGACAGTGCAGGGAGGCTGGGCCAGCCACTCTGCCAGGTCCCCTGGGGTCACCACCAGCAGACTCACTCCCTTCAAGGGCTAAGGGGTGGGCGTGGCCAGGCAGCCATAAGCCCCCAGGGATCCTGGACATCTCCCAAGGGGAACCAGGCTCCCTCACTGTAGTGACCATGGTCCTCTCTCCCCAGCCTGACCCTTGGAACACCCATGTCTGGAAAGGCACCAACGGGACCCCCACAAAACGGCGAGCCATCGGCTTCAAGAAGCTGGCAGAGTAAGTCTCCTAAAGCTGGAATGTGGCGGGGGGGGGGATGTATGTGTCCCCAGATTCAGAAAGCCCCAGAAAAGAAGGCTGGGAGGATGCTGTGCTTCTCTCTGTCGTGTGACGTAACTTCTCCATTTTCTCCAACATTCCTGTCCCTCCTTTGCCCCAGAGTCTGAGATGTGAACATTGCCATGACCCTTCTCCTTCCCAACCTCTCTTCCCACCCCCAGGTTCCCAAATTCTTATCCTGGAAGCAGTGTTGTGTTGATAAACCAGCTCTCCTAATGATAATGGTGGCCACAGTAATAATAACATTAATAGACTTGTAACATTTGCCAATTTCCATGGTGTAAATATTCCCGCTATGGCCAGTTTCAAGCTCCCAACAGGAAGTCACTGAAGCCAGAGTCAGGAGGAGCTGGGATGAGCTGGCTCCGGCACACCACTGCCTAGAGTGGACACTCGTCAGGGCTGAATCTCATCTCGCTCATTCAGTTCACTCATCTGGCCAACAAAAATGGATACTCAGTGCCAGGCACTATGCTGGGCCCCAGAGATGCCATGACAAGCCTAGTAACGTGATCCTGCCCTCATGAAGCTCCCAGCTACCATCGAGGAAGGAGTCACGGAAGCCTCACAGACGTCACCGAGTCTGAGAGGTCAAAGGGGGCTTCCTTCAGGAGATGAGTTAATGAATGAAATGAGTAAGATTTCACTGAGAACAGGAGGGAGGGGAGAGGATCAGGGACCAAGGCTACTGAAGAGTCATTGTCCTGAAGAACCTGTGGTCAGCCAGGGGACAAGTAGGGTGACTGAGATGGTTAAATGGGGATGCCTGCCTTCTGTCTAAAGACAGAGAACTCCCTGATCCACTCCTCACAGACCCCTTATTTGAAGCTCACTTTTTGGCAGAGGAGCTATTGTGCACCAAGCTACTCACTCACTTTCCTCAGCCCCTCGTTTCTAGAACTCTCTGCTCTCTACAGGTGACTGGTAGATCCTGCAGGGACTGAAACCTAGGTCCTGGCTCCACCCATATGGTCCACGGGATCTCCCCTCCCCTCCCTCCCCCTTCTCCTTCTCCCTCACAGTTATCTTCCAGCCAAGCTGGACCACATGAGCAGCCATCCCTTCCCTAACGAGAGCATCACCAGTTCTCAGGCATAGCAGCCTTTGGCTTCAGTTCAGTTCAACCTGTCTCTGAGGGAAGAAGGGAGGGAAAAATCTAAAGCATTAATTGCACTATTAAGTTTGAGGAAGAAACAATGGGAGTTAATTACAGATGCTTTTTTCTGCTCCAGTCATTCAAAGGGAACCCTCCAGGTGCCTTTTATTCTTTTCTGTTTCTCCCCCTTAACTCAGGCAGCGTGGGTGGTTTCCCTGAGTCTAAAAAATGATGAATTTACCACCAATAATCCCCAGGTGGGGGTAAATTAGCAATTTATCTACTCAAAGTGATTCCTACTTAGAACAGGGATGCTTGCTTGGAAGGTGAACTGAGGCATTCCTGAGCCTCTGGCCCACCTGCCAAGCCCACATCCTCATAGATGGGAAGGAAGAAAACACTGTTTCTGGACTCTCCATTTAACCAGAAAGAGCCCCGACTTGACATTTAAGCTCCCCAGAGCTTTGGTGGTAGCAGCGGGTTTAAAATCCATTCCTGCTCTTGGTAGATATTTAGTGCCTATTAAGAATCACCCTCTGCAAAACCCTGGATGTGCATGGCTTACTACACCAGACCTGGCCCTTCTTTTGTGGAGTTATAAACCTCTAAAATCCCCTCAAGTTCAATGCCTGTTCATTTATTAGTGATTCATTTTCTCTCTCTCTCTCTCTCTCTCACTCACACACAAGAATGGAAGCCCCATGACAGCCATTTCTCTGTTTTTCCATTCCTATAACAATGCCTGGCACATAGCCAGGCCTCAACAAAACACATGATGAATGGCCAAATGAGTGAGTGAATGAATGAATGATCATCTTTGGGGGCAATGCTTGGCAAACCGAGGTCCTCACGGCTGGGATTGATCCATCAAGTAACAAACTAGCAAAGCTCACCAACCATGTTAGCTCATGACTGGTTGCTCTGGAGGGACTTAAGAAAGGGATCAATATGGCGCCTCAGCTCACACTTTGAGTATCCCTGATGCCATCAGAGATGAGGAGAGTATGTTCCCTCTGTTATATCTCGTGGATCGTGGTTCTTGCCCCCAAGTCCCAGCCTGACACCCTTCTTCCCTTCTACATTTCCTGTCTTTCTCTCCACCCTCTTCCCCCACAGAGCCGTCAAGTTCTCAGCCAAACTGATGGGGCAGGCTATGGCCAAGAGGGTCAAGGCTACCATCCTTTATGCCACAGAGACGGGCAAGTCGCAGGCTTATGCCAAAACCTTGTGTGAGATCTTCAAACATGCTTTTGATGCCAAGGTGGGTAGCAGGCTGTTCCCATGCTCTCTGGGCCCTCCTGGTGAAGCTGGGGAGGGGACAGAGGCAGTCAGCAGAGAAGAACCCTTAGAGAGTGGGTAACAGCACATCTGAAGATGCCATCAGCCCACCTGCATATATTTCAAGGGACAATGATGCTTCTCTCCGTGTGAACTCTCCAGGAGTTCAGGAATCATAACCCCCAGTTCTCGACCAAAATGTTAGAAAGTTTCTGAAAAACAAATCTGGAAGTTAGTCTGGGAAGCCCCGCATTTCATACAATTCAGTGGGTTTCTTTGCTGCAGGAATTCTCAGAGCCTTTACTCTGCACATGTGTGTTACCATCTCCAAAAGAGGAGAGGAGAGAAAATAAATGTATCCCAAAGATGTTCGCTTATGGCTCACTTATTTTTAAAGCACATCTAAGGGAGACAGTGTTTTCCTCGGATCTACTTTGAAAAGGGTACCCAAGGAATTCTAAGAGATAGGGCAAAGCAGTTTTTAAGGTGATGCTCATGGTAAAAACAAAAACAAAAACAAAAAAACCTGCCTGCCAGTGCAGGACTTAAGAGACACAGGTTTGATCCTTGGGTCGGAAGATCCCCTGGAGGAGGGTATGGTAACCTACTCCGCTATTCTTGCCTGGAGAATCCCTGGGTTGGAGGAGCCTGATGAGCTACAGTCCATAGGGTTGTAAACAGTTATAGGGTTGCAGTGACTTGGCACACAGACGTGTTTGGCCCAGGCCCTCCGCGTTGCTGGATGGGGGACTGGAAAGCAACCTGAGCACACAGTTGGTCAGATCCAGCTGGGCCATTCCCAGCCTACACATGGTCAAGAAGACTCCGGCATCCATTGGTTGTAAGAAGCCCAGGAGTCCCAGTCAAGATCGGTCTCTACTGGCAGCCAACACGTTGCCCCAGACTCTCCGAAGTCCTTCAGGCCAAAGGCAACCCATACTACCAACAAGCTTTTAGTTCTGCCCACTTGAGCCCATTGAAACAGTGGCACCCAGAACCTTTGGATCTCTGTCCTAAGGAGATGGCTCAAGATAACTCCTCTTCTTCCTCTCTCCTCTTCCCCCATCACTTTTTCTCTCCTACCCCTTCTGTCTCCTCATCGCCTTCTCCCTTCTTCTCCCCTCTCGTTCTCCCACCTAGGTGATGTCCATGGAAGAATATGACATTGTACACCTGGAACATGAAACTCTGGTCCTGGTGGTTACCAGCACCTTTGGCAATGGAGACCCCCCTGAGAATGGGGAGGTGAGATGAGCTCCTATTCTGGCAGCTGTTTCCACCTGCCCTGCTCTTCAGTAGCAGATCCTCCCAGAATCGCAAAGCCAGTGACCTCGATTTGGGGCCAGGTTGTGCCAAGACTGGACAACTCCAAGTCCTCAGTCTGCTGGCGTCCGCTGACCAGCCAAGCCCTCCTGAAAATGTTGTCACCTGAGCTCACTACTTCTTTGCAGTGGATGCTCCAGTCAAGAGCTTGGTGTCCCCCACTCCAGATGAGAGGAGCAGGGAGAATATTTTGTAGAAAACCACTACAAAGGGAATTTGCGTGCTGAGGTGGGGGGGCGGGGCATCCACACTTGTAGCCCTTTATAAACAGTCCTCTTCCACTCACACCACTGCTGCCTGGCCCAAACCCCTGACACCCTGGCCCCCAGGCATCAGGCTCCTCTTTTGCCAGTCGGGACCCCCAGACCCTCTGCCCAAACCCATTCCCAAGGTAATCATATCTGCCTCACATCCTGCTTGTCTCTTTCGACCTCCAGAAATTTGGCTGTGCTCTGATGGAAATGAGGAACCCTAACTCTGTGCACGAGGAAAGGAAGTAAGTAAACGACCCGCCAGTGTCCGTGACACTCTCTGGGGGAAACCAAATGTTGTCTCTTGGCATCTGGGGTTCAGCTCTGAGTTCTGGATACTTTTGTGACCTGAAGTCCATCTGTGACTTATTTTAGCCAGTGGGTATCTGCGGTCCACTGAAGTGGACATTCTGGTCTTTAATCACCTTACAGCCCTGTGCCTCAGTTTCTTTTTGCATCAAATTGTGTTTATTCTACCTGCGTGAACTTTCTAATTTGTAAGAATCAAGGTAAAAAATAGGTATCAGCATCCTATGAGAAGCTGTGCGTGTGTGCTGAGTTATGTCCGACTCTGCAGCCCAATGGACTGTAGCCTGCCAGGTTCCTCCAAGGGATTTACCAGGCAAGAATACTCGAGTGGATTGCCATTTCCTTCTCCAGGGGGTCTTCCTGACCCAGGGATGGAACCCACGTCTCCTGCATTGCAGGTAGATGTTTTAGTGCTTGAGCCATCAGGGACGCCCCATGAAAAGCTGAGTGCCCTGTAAATATAGTTCTTATTACTCCACCCTTTGGAAGCTTACATTCAGAATCAGTGAGCTTCTTTACCTAGAACTTTTCCATCTGATGTTCATGGCGGAGTTGCATCCACTAACGTGGAGGCTGACTTCAAACAAGATACCTCCTAAGGCAAAAAAGAATGCCTGAGGTCAAAAGATGTTACTGGTAAAACCACTTAACATGGGTTGGGTTCTACAGATATTTCATAAGGTGACAAACACTCGTAACCAAAATTACCTGTGAAAAGCCCTTAAATCCCCTCAAAGCAGAGAACATACAAACTGTGAGTAATAAGCTGCCTTTCTTCGAGAGCATCACATGCGGTGTTGCCTCCACCATGGAGTAGGTCTTAAGCTGAGGATTGGATGTCATTGCTGGCTGGCATTTTATTTGTTGTTTATTTTGTTTGGGTTTTTAAAAATGTGGACCGCTTTTAAAGTCTTTATACAATTTGCTACAGTACTGCTTCTGTTTTATGTTTTGGTTTTTTGGCCAAAAGGCATGTGAGATCTTAGCTCCCTGACCAAGAATCGAGCCTGCACCCCTGCACTTGGAGGTGAAGTCTTAGCCACTGGACTGCCAGGGAATTCCCTGACTGGCGTTCAGAGGCTGTGTTCTGCAGAACATCCCTCTTGGTTCTCTTTCAGCCAAGCACACGTTGCCAAACTTGCCTACATCCCATACCCAGGGGACAGCTGAGTCCCTGGTGGTCAGCCCTCCTGTTTTTAAGACCAGCATCTTATTCCTCACCCTCTCTGCCTCTCTCCTCCCCACCCCATCCTGGTGGTCTTCAGCAGGTCCCCCTCACCCCTCCTCCAGGGAGAGATAGGGCACCATCCATTCTCCCCTCTAGGTACCCGGAACCCTTGCGTTTCTTTCCCCGTAAAGGGCCTCCCCTCTCCCGTGGTGACAGAGAAGTCCACGGTCTGGCTGCAGTTCGTGACAGCCAGCGCAGGTAGAGCATCTATATGTGCACATGCGTGCTTGTGTGTGTGTGTGTGTGTGCTCACATGCACGTGTGCACGTGCAGGATGCACCTGTGTGATCGTGTTTGCCCGGCGTTCATGTGCGTGTGTGAATGGTGTAAGCACTCGCGCGCATGGCGATGAGTATGCACGTGCGCATGCCCAATACTGCAGCATCGAAAGCCACGCCCCTGTCTCAAGGAGACCCGAGTTCTAACGCAGGCCATGGCACTAACACACTGAGTAACCTTGAGCTTGTTACTTGACCTCTCTGGGCTTCTCTGTCTTTCTCACCTTCCAAATAGGGAGAAACTATCTCTGCCCCGACCATCTCTGGGAGCTGGTGCAGGGATCGAAGGATGATAACAAAGAGGAACACATTTGGAAAAGCCTCAAACCTCATACAAATACATGTGCTGATATTTTTACCCCACAACCATCAACCCTACCTCCCACACTAACAACACAGCCACCCCCTGATATGTTACAGGACTTATTTGGAGATGTGACTCAATGTAAGACTATTTTAGGGCAGAAAATACACTTACATATATTTAGAACTTTCCTGATGCTGGAGCAAAAACTTTGAAGAACATCCAGCTTAGAAACCCTGCTGCCAGAATGCGCAATTTCTTTTTTTGTCTTTTGCACTCAGATTTGTGTGTTGAGTTTTTGTGTTTGGGGTTTTGATTTGAGGGTTTTATGAAAGTCTTTTGTTGTTGTTTGGGGGTTTGTTTTGTTGTGTTGGTCTTGGAGTTTTATTGGTTTTTGCCTTATCTGAGAACAGAACTTACCAGTTTTAGAAGAAAACTGGGAAACCGTTTTTGTTTTTTTTAATTTCGAGGCTCCTGAGCCTCCGATGCCGAGATTTGAGTCCCAGTGACATTTTTCTCCTTCTTTGAAACAACTTCATAAGAAATCCAATCTCTTTTCAGGCTGTGTCTGAACATTTTTCATGTTTATTTGAAATGTGAAATGTGAAAGACCCTTGAAATGTCTAAAGATGATAGCCTTATTGAAAGAGAATGTTGTAGTCGTTACCAATGGAGAGAGGGAAGGGTTAAAATAGGGGTAGGGGATTAAGAGGTGCAAGCTATTATGTGTAAAATAAGCTGCAATGTTATATTGTATAACACAGGGAATGTGGTCAATATTTTAAAATAACTATAAATGGAGTTGTTGTTTAGTCGCCAAGTGGTGTCCACCTCTTTTTCAACCCTGTAGACTGTAGCCCACCAGGCTCCTGTGTCCATGGGCTTTCCCAAGCAAGAATACTGCCAGTTCCTTCTCCAGAGAATCTTCCCGACCTAGGGTTGAACCGTGTATCTTGGATTGGCAGGCGAATTCTTTACCACTGAGCCACCAGGGAAGCTCATAAATGGAGTATAACCTTTAAAAATTGTGAATCACTATATTGTACACCTGTAACTTACATAATACTGTATATCCACTATACTTCAATTTTTTTGAATAGGAAAAAGAAAAGAGAGTATTGAGTGAAACAGTCCTGCACAGCCCAATAAGCCTTTCTATGAGCACATAAATGTTCTATATCTATGTCGCCCTATACAGCACCACTAGCCACACATGGCTGTCAAGCCCTTGACGTGAGTTTAGTGCATGTGGGGAGCAAAGTGTTTCATCATATCCAATCTGAATGAATTTAAATAGTCACATGCATCCCATGGCTACTGTAGCAGACAGCAGAAATGTAATTCTTTCGTGGTTACTATAGCAGACAGCAGGAGTGTAATTCTTCGCTAGGCAGTGTGAGGTTTGGGGACCAACGGCATCTCCTGGGAACTTCTCGGAAATGCAGCATCGTAGGCCCTACCCTGGACCTCCTGAGTCAGGATCTGCATCTTAACAAGATCTCAGAATGATTCTTGTCCTGGTTAACATGTGGGAAGTAAGGAAACATGGTCTAATGGGTTAAGGAATGGACAATTAATGTGGTCTCAAACCTTTTCCTTTTTTTTTCAGTTTTAATATTTTTAATTGAAGTATAGTGGATTTACAATGCTGTATTAATATCTGCTGTACAGCAAAGTGATTCAGTTATATATAATCATTCTTTTTTGAATTTTCTTTCCCATTATGGTTTATCATAGGCTACTGAATATAGCTCCCTGTGCTGTACAGCAGGACCTCGTGGTTTATCCTTTCTCTGTGTGAAAGCTACCCCTGCTCACCCCACCCTCCCACTCCGTCGCCCCGCCACCCCCTCCCCCTCGGCAACCACCAGGCTGCTGTCTGTGTCTGTGATTCTGTTTCTGCTGAAACCTTTTCAATACGCGCAGCATCAGATGATGGCTAGGTGTCCGTGTGGTGGGCGAGGGTGAGTTGATATGTTCTAGTCAAGGCCATGGATGTGTTACAGTCTCACTCAACACTCAAAGGGAAGGTCCTAGAACCAGGACTGGTAATAGAGATAGCCATGGGGGTACTAACCCCAGGACGGGGGCTCTGAACCAGAGTTCACAGACTCTCTTTCGTCTTGGCAGGAGCTACAAGGTGCGTTTCAACAGCGTTTCCTCGTACTCCGACTCCCGCAAATCATCAGGTGATGGGCCAGACCTCAGAGACAACTTTGAGAGTACTGGACCCCTGGCCAACGTGAGGTGAGAGAGGGGCCTGGGGCGTCAGGGATGATGAAGGCTCCTGGGGAGCTGGACAGGGTAACAAAGTGGGTTCTCTGTTTGGGGAGGGGTCTCCCTTCCATGTCCATTCATCCCTTGAATAACCAGCTGCACTCTCACTGTTTGGGGATGTCCTCCTGCTTCATTAAAGCACATTACCTGGACCCCTCCTATGACCTCTTCCAAAATCACACTCCTTCAGAGCCCCCATCACCCAAGTTTCACCTCTTTGCATGAATTTCATATCATTTGTGCTAAAGGATGCTAATCCCCCAGATGTAACTCAGTGAGTTCCCTTCATAAGTGCTACTATATCTTATATATTAGAAGCTTCTGGGGACACCCCACCATGACCCAGTGGTTCCCAACCTTGGATGCTCATCAAAATCACTTGGAAATGTTTATAATGTACAGATACCTGAGCCCCACCTCCAGAGACTTTGATGTAGTTGGGTCTAAACTTGGATCCAGGGTTTGCTTGTTTTTTTTTTTTCTTCAATCTCCCTAATTGCCTCCCATGTACAGTCAGATTCAAAAAAATATTGTCACGACTCCTTGTTTCCCAAAGTGTAGTCACATCCCATGAGAACATTTTAGATAGTACGTGGACAGATATTTTCTACTTCAGTGGTTGTGGATTCAGTTTCATGGGTATTTGGAAAGGAAGAAAACTGGATGTCAAACCCTTGGTTTCATAGACACTGGTCAAGATGAGGCTACTGTGTAAGCAGTGCTCAGGCACAGCCAGGGACCTCTTCAGTTCAGTCGCTCAGTCGTGTCCAACTCTTTGCGACCCCATGAATCATAGCACCCCAGGCCTCCCTGTCCATCACCAACTCCCAGAGTTCACTCAAACTCACGTCCGTAGAGTCAGTGATGCCATCCAGCCATCTCATCCTCAGTCGTCCCCTTCTCCTCCTGCCCCCAATCCTTCCCAGCATCAGAGTCTTTTCCAATGAGTCAACTCTTCACATGAGGTGGCCAAAGTATTGGAGTTTCAGCTTCAGCATCAGTCCTTCCAATGAACACCCAGGACTGATCTCCTTTAGGATGGACTGGTTGGATCTCCTTGCAGTCTGAGGAACCTCTTAGACCTTCACCAATGCAACCTCCTCCACACCGGCTCAGGGCAATGCTTAGTATATGATAGAGATCACAGGGTTCCTAGATATTCAACTATTGTTTCTATCAGTACACTTTTTTTCTTTTTGGCCATGCCACGTAACTTGATTGGTTGGCATCACTGCCTCAATGGGCATGAGATTGAGCAAGCTCCGGGAGATGGTGAAGGACAGGGAAACCTGGTGTGCTGCAGTCCATGGGGCTGCAAAGAGTCAGAGTTGACTGAGCGACTGTACATCAAAGACCTAACCACTGGGCAACCAGGGAATTCCCCATCAGTACACTTTTTAATAAACTTTATTTTTTTTAAGTAGCTTTAGGTTCACAGCAAAATTGAAGGGAAGACAACAGAGATTCTGCATGTACTACCTGCCCAACCCTCGGTGCACACACACACACACACACACACACACACACACACACACAGCCACCTCCATCCCCTACCATGGTGGTGCATTTATACAGTTGATGAACCTATATTGACACATCATTGTCACCCAGGGCCCATAGTTTACATTAGGGTTCCCCCTTGGTTCATCCTCGAACTGATGGGTTTTGACATCAGTTCATGTTCTCTAGCTTGACATTGAAACATCCATGGTTTGACATTTAGACCCATTTTTTTCCTTATTAAATCTATCATGCCTAAGAGCAGGGGTTGGCAAACTGCAGCCCATCGGCTGAATCCAGCCCAGCCACTGTATATCTCTGTACAACCCAGAATGGTTTTTACAGATGAACATCTACAATTTATTTGATGATAGAAAATATTCCCTTCAAGCCCCAGTTAAGCAAAATGCTATACCCCTCTCAAAAAAAAATTCCAGTCTTCTCATTAGTAGCTATATATAACTAGAAAAATGTACCCCATAACTATTGCTATTATATTTTTAATTTTATCCAAAAGCATACAGAAATTTATTTTCTTCCTTGTTACACAGATATCTGCATAATAGAATCAGTTTTGCTTCTTAGCCTACAAGCCTGAAAATATTTACTATCTGGCCCCAATTATAATAATTTTTCCAGGTTTTCTGGTTTTAAAATAGGAATTTTACAATCATAAGGTTTAGACTGTGATGAAATGTGAATATAGGAGATGACTGTGACACAGGCCTTCAGAGATTGGGAAGCACGTTAATGAATTAATTCCCCGGGCCATCTCTTAGTGAACACGAGTGGGTTTGAATAGCTAGTACAAATAATTGTACAAATAATTTGTGCAAATAGAGTACAAATTAAAACCAAATTAAATAGCAACTATTAAGTAAATAACAGTGTTAGAGGTAGTCAAGTATGGCGGATATCTCAAACATAATCAATATTGGAGGGACTTCCCTGGTGGTCCAGTGGCTAAAACTCTGCACTTCCAATCCAGGGGGCCTGGGTTCAATCCCTGGTCAGGGAACTAGATCCCACAGGTCACAACTAAAGATCCTACGTGCCACAACTAAGACCCAGTGCATCCAGATAAATAAATTAATATTAAAATAAGTAAATAAATAGTAGAGGTTTGGGGAACAACTCCCTAACCACAAGGCATGACTAGCACTGAGTTTTCAAACCTGCATCAGGCTAAGGGCGATGGCTGGGGGCAGGAGTGCAGCTTCTTGGCCCCCATCCAAGCAGTCCCATGCTGGCCACCAGTTCTCACCACCTGCAGGGAAAAGGTGAGGAATCCAGGTAAAGGAGGATCGTGGGTGAAGGAGTGATGGGGAAGCATGCTACCTAACCCTATATCCCTCCCTTGGGAAGACTGTGGAGCCCCCAGGAAAGAAGGGCGGGAGAATAAGATGAAGAAGCATCAGTGTGGATTTCAGAGGAGGGGATATTAATCTATGTAAACTTTCCCACGATCTCTGAGACACCTGGACCCCATCTCAGGCTCATTCTCCAGTAACAAGAGGGTCACTTCCCAGCTTGTCCTACTGTTTTCCCCTCATCCCCCATTGCAGTCTTTCATGTGATGGCTGGCTCCATCATTCTTTAATAAGAAAGATTCAGGGACAGAGTCAGACTCTGTAAGGAGCAAGTTGAACAGCTCCACTCCTTGACTTGTCTGAAATGACAGTCACCCACAGGATAGTCACATTCCAACCTGGAAAAAAATGCAAGTTGTGGTGCTGTTCGTATCCCACTTGTTCCCTTGTCCATCTAGGGCCAGTGAGGCCAAGACCCACAGCCGGGACCAAGTCCTGGAAGTGTGATGTCAAGTCTGTGCGGGACTAAAGGGTCCTCTGGGACACAGCCCTCTACTTCCCAGACTTCAGAAAATTCTCATTAACTTGACCCCCATTGATTCAAACACCAACATTTTCTTGTGGCATCTATGCAAACAGACATTTTTTAAAAATTAAGCTCTTTTGTTTTGTACTGGGGTATAGCCAATGAACAAACAAGTGTTGGGATAGTTTCAGGTGAACAGTGAAGGGACCCAGCCATACATACACATGGATCCATTCCCCCCGAGACTCCCCTCCCATCCAGGCTGCCGCAGAACATTGAGCGGCATCCCGTGTGCTGTACGGCAGGTCCTTGTCGCATTCATTTTAAATATAGCAGAGTGTATATGTCTATTCCAAGCAAAGAGGCTTTGTGAAACAAATCAATTTCACAGCCAGCATATCATAAATCTTTCAATCCCTTTGAGAAGAACCTGTTTACACACCAACACTGGATGTATTAATGACAGGTTCTTCTGATCTCCTCGTTAGCACAGGTCCCCAAGAACTGCTATGCTGGAGTTTTCATGCTCTTTGTACTTGAAACTAATTTAGTTGTATGCTGAGTAAGAAAGTCAAGTCTTTCACTGATGTATGGAGTTGGCCAAAAAGTTCATTCAGGGTTTTCTGCGATGTCTTACAGAAAAATCCAAACGAACTTTTTGGCTAATCCAGTAGATTAATTTTCCCAATTAGTCTAGCTTAGAAAGGGACACTCAAGAAACAGCCAATGGTTCCAGGTCACCCATCCTCCTAAGGACCAACTGGGAGTTTTCTCCTGAGGACAGTGGCACCTAGCAGAGACCAGAAGGAAGGGAGAGCAGGGTTTAGGGGCTCTCAGGCTTAAAGATGGCCTTCCTCAAATGGGTGTGGGGTGGTCTGCCCTTCTGGAGGTACCAGTTGTCTTTATCTGCTTGGGCAGCCACCACAATGTACCACAGGCTGGGGGCCTCAACAACAGAAATTTGTTTCTAACACTTCTGGAAGCTGCAAGTCCAAGCTCAAGGTTTCTGGTGAGGCCTGTCTTCCTGGCTTGCAGACATCCGCCTTCTTGCTGTGTCCTCACGTGGCCTCTCCTCTGAGAGCCTCTCACTGGGGGTGGAAGAGAGAGCTCTCAGGTACCTCTCCCTCTTTTTAGAAGGATTAGGGCCCCACCCGTATGACCTCGTTTGACCTCAGTTACCTCCTTGAAGGCCCCATGTCCAAATACAGTCACACTGGGGGACAGGGCTTCACAGGTCAGTTTTCGTTCCAATCCCAAATAAAGGCAATGCCAAAGAATGCTCAAACTACTGCACAACTGCACTCATCTCACACGCTAGTAAAGTAATGCTCAAAATTCTCCAATCCAGACTTCAGCAATACATGAACCGTGAACTTCCAGATGTTCAAGCTGGTTTTAGAAAAGGCAGAGGAACCAGAGATCAAATTGCCAACATCCGCTGGATCATAGAAAAAGCAAGAGAGTTCCAGAAAAACATCTATTTCTGCTTTATTGACTATGCCAAAGCCTTTGACTGTGTGGATCACAGTAAACTGTGGAAAATTCTGAAAGAGATGGGAATGCCAGACCACCTGACCTGCCTCTTGAGAAACCTGTATGCAGGTCAGGAAGCAACAGTTAGAACTGGACATGGAACAACAGACTGGTTCCAAATAGGAAAAGGAGTTCGTCAAGGCTGTATATTGTCACCCTGCTTATTTAACTTATATGCAGAGTACATCATGAGAAACGCTGGGCTGGAAGAAGCACAAGCTGGAATCAAGATTGCTGGGAGAAATATCAGTAATCTCAGATATGCAGATGACACCACCCTTATGGCAGAAAGTGAAGAGGAACTCAAAAGCCTCTTGATGAAAGTGAAAGAGGAGAGTGAAAAAGTGGGCTTCAAGTTCAGCATTCAGAAAACGAAGATCATGGCATCTGGTCCCATCACTTCATGGGAAATAGATGGGGAAACAGTGGAAACAGTGTCAGACTTTATCTTTGAGGGCTCCAAAATCACTGCAGATGGTGACTGCAGCCATGAAATTAAAAGACACTTACTCCTTGGAAGGAAAGCTATGACCAACCTAGACAGTATATTGAAAAGCAGAGTCATTACTTTGCCAACAAAGGTCTGTCTAGTCCAGGCTATGGTTTTTCCAGTGGTCATGTATGGATGTGAGAGTTGGACTTTGAAGAAAGCTGAGTGCTGAAGAATTGATGCTTTTGAACTGTGGTGTTGGAGAAGACTCTTGAGAGTCCCTTAGACTGCAAGGAGATCCAACCAGTCCATTCTGAAGGAGATCAGCCCTGGGATTTATTTGGAAGGAATGATGCTAAAGATGAAACTCCAATACTTTGGCCACCTCATGCAAAGAGTTGACTCATTGGAAAAGAATGATGCTGGGAGGGATTGGGGGCAGGAGGAGAAGGGGACGACAGAGGATGAGATGGCTGGATGGCATCACCGACTCTATGGACGTGAGTTTGAGTGAACTCCAGGAGTTGGTGATGGACAGGAAGGCTTGGCGTGCTGCGATTCATAGGGTCGCAAAGAGTCGGACACGACTGAGCAACTGAACTGACTGAACAGTCCCTGACACTGGAACCGCTGCACGTTCTCCCCAGCCCCCTATTCCAGAGCTTCTCTTGTCTTCTTGGCAGGTTCTCTGTGTTCGGTCTTGGCTCACGGGCATACCCTCACTTCTGCGCCTTTGGACATGCCGTGGACACTCTCCTGGAAGAGCTTGGAGGAGAGAGGATCTTGAAGATGAGGGAGGGGGACGAGCTTTGTGGGCAGGAAGAGGCTTTCAGGACCTGGGCTAAGAAGGTCTTCAAGGTAACCATCTGCCCCAGTTTTAGAGACCCATGAGGAATCATGTCCCCAGGGACCCCCAAGGACAGATCACCTAAACCATCAGAAATAGAAAAAACTTGAGAAAATCTTTGATACTTCCCTTATGTATCCAACCAGGGGACAGCTTTAAACAAGTCATATGACTTTGGGTGGTCCTAAGACACATTTTCCACCTGGAATCCAGCCTCCTGTATTAAGGGTAAAGAGTTCGTCTATAAAAAATTATAGAGCCTTGGAATTTTAGAGCTGGGAGGAACCCATCCTTCACTCACAATCATAGACAAGTAAATCAAAAACATACAGTTGGTTAACCAACCCAGGGGGCCATGCCTCGGGCTGGAACTCAGATCTCACCAATCTGTCTGCTTTGACAATCTTGTTCCTCTTGTGCTAGATCTCCAGTGACCTGTACAGTAGCCACTGGCCACACGTGGTCATTTAGATTTAAATGTAAACTGGTTAGCATTAAATATGATGAATGGATGAACAAACTGTAGTGTGTCCCTGCAATGGAATGTTCGGGCACAACAAGGAATGAGGTGCTGATGCATGCTACGACATGGATGAATCTTGAAAACATGTGCTACGTGGAAGAAGCCAGAACAAAAGGACACTTACTGTCCGAGTCCATGTACACGAAACGTCCAGAACAGGCAAATTCAGAGATACAGGAAGTGGACTGGTGATTCCCCGGGGCGGGGGAGGTGCGGAGAGGAAGATGGGAGTGGCTCCTAATGTGTATAATGTGTAACACAGGCAGCCTGTGATGTGTTCTGCGTGGGTGATGACGTCAACATCGAGAAGGCGAACAACTCCCTCATCAGCAATGACCGCAGCTGGAAGAGGAACAAGTTCCGTCTTACCTACGTGGCGGAAGCTCCGGAACTCACACAAGGTACCTCCTACCACCCGCCTGGGGAGACATCCACGACCCGGGGGTGGGGACGGGAGACGGCAGTTCTCACCTCCGAAAGGTCCTTAGAGAAGGTGGGCTTCGATGCTTAGGTCTCCCTTGCAGTACATGCGTGTGTGCTCAGTCGCTTCAGTCATGTCCAGCCCTTTGCAACCCCATGGATCGTAGCCCACCGGGCTCCCCCATCCATGGGATTCTCCTGGCAAGAATACTGGAGTGGGTTGCTGTGCCCACTTCCACCCTTTAGGCAGGCCACCCAAATAAACACACTGTGGCTGCTCTGGGCTCGCTCTCCAGCCCTGCAGCATGTTACCCTAAACCCCCTCTTCTCCGCCAAGTTCAGCCAGCTTTGCTTTCTGCTCTCCAGCCCTGCAGCACGTTACCCTAAACCTCCTCTTCTCCGCCAAGTTCAGCCAGCTTTGCTTTCTATTCTGCTGTATCCACAACCACCCGCCCCAAGGCCTGCCTGACCTCTTTTCTTTTATCTCTTCGTCTCACTCCAGAGGGTCAGGAGAAGCTGGGGACTCTGAATTGACAACTGTTTTGCCCCATCTCAGGAGCACCTTTGTTCTTCCCCCACCCAGGTCTATCCAGTGTCCACAAAAAGCGGGTCTCAGCCGCTCGACTCCTCAGCCGCCAGAACCTTCAGAGTCCAAAATCCAGGTAGGAACACCCTGGTCCCTTCACGTTCCCTGCCTCTGCCCCAGACGCCTCCCACAGCAAGGAATGAACCCTTGTTGACTCCGAGGACTGACTTCCTATTACCACTGGAAGGGTCCTCCAAACCCCCTTTGCTGCCTTGCAGCATCTTGGCTTACTGCTTTCCATTTGCCAAGCTCCAACCTGCAGGGATGAAAAAAGTAAATGGTTGGGACTTCCCTGGTGATCCAGTGGTTAAGACCCCAGGTTTCCACGGCAGGGGGTGCAGGTTTGATCCATGATTAAGGAACTAAGATCCCACAAGCTACTTGGTACAGCCAAAAAGAAAAGAAAAAAAAAAAATGAATAGTGATGATCTCTGTGGAAAGGGGAAAGAGAAATGTTTTATGAGGAATTTTTTTTAATAGAGACCACACCTTCGTCAAACTGCTAATATTCACTCTAACATGCACCTTAGTCAGACAGCTCCTTAGTCAGACAGCTTAGTCCAGACAGCTCCTCTTTGCGGATAATTCTTCTCTGATGTCCTGAGAAATGCCTGCTCAGTCTCTACTTTAAGTCCTTTGGGATGACAGGAGGTTTATGAACCTACAAAACAGCCCCTTCTGTGTTCTGAGGTCCCAGTTGTTAGAAATTGTCTTCCTATTGTTTATACCAAAGCATGTGTTCCTAGCAGTTCCATTTTGATCCTGTGTTACACTCTCCAGTGACACCCAGAACAAAGTCAGTTCTTCCAAATGAGAGAGCTGCCAGTAGCCAAGACAGCAGCCGCTCTCCCTGATCCTCATTCCTTCCAGCTATTTCTCCTGAGACCCGGTTTCCCGAACCGTTGGCTGTAGTAGAAGAACACACTGTCCTGCTGGAAGCGTCGTTCTCGGGCCTGGTCACAGAGCAGTGAGGTCCTGTGATCACGGCCACGTGCGCCAAGGCTATTGTTACCATCCTCAATCCGGACAGGAGCTGCTAAAGCAGCCCAGGGTTGTCCTAACAGCCTTGCCACTCTCCCATTAAGCTTATGTCCTTTCTGCTCTCAGACCTGAAGTCTTTTCAAAATGATCCAGCCAGATCTCTGCATCACTCCATGTATAAGTACATTTTTTAGCAGTTTTGAAAGTCTTTGCCTGGATCCCCATTGAATGGAATCTAGCCCATGAAAATCCTTTGAGATCGTCATCCTTTGCGTGGCACGGTACAGAGGGTGGCCTCTTGAGCCAGACAACTCTGAGTTCTTACCCCAATGCTGCCATCCCCCAGCCATGTGACCTTGGACAAGTCCCTTAGGTCTTCAGAATACCTGTCTCCTTACCTAAAATGAGAACTAGTACTTATCTAGTATTTTCTGTGTTCCTAGCACAGTTTTGAGTTCTCTCTGTGCAGGAACAGCCCAGGAAATAGGTAGTTATCACCCGTGTTTTAAATAGGAAAAATGACAAGTAGAAAATGCAAGTGGCCTTTTTAAGGTCACTCAGACTCAGTTCTCTGACTCCAAAGTCAAGAACACCAAATGGCTATACCTGTGGCATCAGCAGCATCACAAGACAGCTGTATTAAAAACAACACACACAAAGCAGCTGGGGTATGCTGTTTCTGCTACTACTCCTCACCCACCCCAGCTTCATACATGTACACATTTTAATATGTGTGCTTTCTATGTGGATATAAAACTTTTTTTTTCAATTAAACTATAGTTGATTTACAATGTTGCATTAATTTCTGTTGTACAGTAAAGTGCTTCAGTTATACATGTATACACACATTCTTTTTAAGTATTCTTTCCTATTATGGTTTATCACGGGATATTGAATATAATCCTCTGTGCCATACAGTAGGAACTTGTTTATCCATTCTACATATAAAAGCTGCTTCTGTGACCCCCAGCCTCTCGCTCCATCTCCCCCAAACCCCTCACCCCCTTGGCAACCACAAGTCTGTTCTGTGTGCCCGGATGTAAAACATATGATAAAGTCGTCAATGTGGTCAACAGGATGGAGCCCCGGGGCGCGCATGTTCTCCCCCAGACCCTCAAACGCTCAAGAAATGGATTGGGAAATTAATGTATTTGAAGAATTAGTCACATGTAATATTCAGAGCATAATAATCTCTGATATATTGGTTGGCCCCAAAGTGAACGAACTTTCTGGCCAACCCAGTAGAAAGGGACTCTATATTTGAAATACACATCTTACTCCCCATTTCTGTCCCATGGAAAAGTACAATCTCAGTGGCATTGGAGAAGAAGGGACTAAGAATCTACTGGGCATTTCTCTCAGCGACCAACCATGAAAGACCAGATCATAAAAATTACTCCCAAACCATAGTACATACAAAGCAAGGTAATTTGCAAATGTTTTGATGCTAAGTTGGACCAAGTCCCAGAATAAATGCCCTCCACCCCCACCAAACCATCCACCTCTGGAAAGGGCAGCTGACTCTGTGCTGAGCGACTTACAAGAGGGCATTTCAGAAAGGTTAGTAACCAGAAGATAGTATTAAAATCAGTTACAGATTAGCTTTAAAAGAATCAAATGGGGTCTCAGTGTTTAACCCTTTAAAACCACACTCCACAGCACTACCTATTTTCAGGCCTCACTACCATTTCCAGCTTTATAAGGGGTGTGTGTGTGTGTGTGTGTGTGTGTGTGTGTGTGTGTGTGTGTGTGTTTAACGATTGAGTAAAAAAGTATGACCCTTTCTCCCATCTTCCCCTGCCCACAGCCAAAGTCAGGATGTTTGAGCCAGGAGACCACATAAAGATATTATGAAACACCCTCCCCACCCTGTTCCCACCCATAACAAGAGACCCTTAAGCAAGCAAAGTGCTTAAGAGGAAATAAACCACTTTTTGAGGGTGATCCTTGCAACTCTAAAGAGAAAAGCGACACTGCCTGGCCAGGAAATAAACTGTCCTGTGTGCGGCAATTAGCAAACAATACAGAAAAGAGTACAGTGGAGCGCTAATGGGTGGGGTATGGGCCATGTAAGTCCTAGAAGTCAGGAGGAGGAGGGGAGACACAGGGTCAGCTTTAGATAAGATAGAGAACAGACAGGGCTGTGTAGGAGCAAAGATGCTGAAAGGGCCTGAGTGCTGGGGTATAGCAGAGAAAGATGGGACATTGTAATGGAGAGTTCTGCATGGGAGTACTCTCAATTCCCAGCTCCTCTTGGATAAAATCACTTCTTTCCAGCCTTCCCCAGCTTAACACAGGACATCAACATTCAGTGTAAGCCCCAAACTCAGGCTCCCTCTCTGCCTCCTCTGTCTCCCTCCTAATATCCATCCAACTCTCAGCTGATACCATGGGCTTGTCTTTCAAATACATTTCAGATCTACAGCTGCCACCGTAAGAAAGGCCACAATCATCTGTGGTCTGAGGGCCTCCCAAAGCCACCTAACTTGTCTTCCTTGTTTCTTGCCTTTTCTCTCAAAGATTCATCTTCCAAATAGCAGCCAGACTAATCTTTTAAGAACATAAATGGAAGCCCATCCTCCTGCAGCTTCACACCCTCCAATGGCTTCCCACTGATCTCAGGAAACCTCCAAACTCCTTGCCTGAACAGATTACAATGAGACCCTCCTGATCGGGTCTCTTCCTAGCTCTCTAACCTCCTCCTGTGCCAGTCAGCCCTGTGTTGACCCCTCTTCCAAACCCTCCAGTCTTCTTTCCCATCCTCAGACATGTCATGCTTTTTCCAACCTCAGGGCCTTTGCATGTACTGCTTCCCCTTTCGGGAACACTCTTCCCCCAGATCTTTGCATGTCCCCTTCTCCTCATCGTTCTGATCTCTGCTCCAACATCAAATTGCCAGCAAGGCTTTCCTGACCATCCTTATCTGCTGGTCACTGAGCCCAGTGCCCCCAACCTGTCAGCACCCACCCATCCACATCACTAGCCCCATCCATAATCTTTTTCATTTGCTTCTTAATGAGAATGGGGCCCTGTGTTTTCTTTATCCATCACTGTCTCACCAGTGCCTAGAAAGTGTCAACAAATTCGTTGAAGCTCTGAGCCTTATCACCTCAAACTGCTCACAAGAGACCATGCTTACTCTTTTCATTGACAAGTGAATGAACATGAGCTGTTTCCCACCCCCCCCCCCAACTTTTAATGCTGGATGTTAGCAGACTGTTCTTTCCCCTGTGAACCTGTCATTGAACCATTGCTAACTGTGTGTGTACATGAGTGAGTATGTGTGTGTGCAATGTTACTGTAGGTGGATGTAAATATATCACAAACAGGCCATACTCAGGGGACAGGCATTTGAATGGCTGTTGCCTTTCCAATGCTACCTTTTTCACCCCCTTCTCCAAATATTTACTTTTTTTTTAAGCTTGGGAAAGGACTTTTTTTTTTTTTTTTGCCCGTGCCACGTGGCATGCGGGATCTTCTTTCCCCAACCAGGGATTGAACTCATGCCCCCTGCAGTAGAAGTGTGGAATCTTAATCACTAGACTTCCAGGGAAGTCCTTCCCCTAATACTTTCTGACAACCCATGTATATCCCAAGCGTTTAAAAAAAAAAGAAAGAAAGGTTAGAAAGTCCTATACTTAGAAACCCCCAGCAGAACAGAGATATAAGACAGTAGGTCTCCAGGCTAGTGCTACCCACTGGGGGATCACTTCCCAGCAAAGCTTCAAGGACCTCGGGCCATGCAGCCATTCAGCTCTGGGTTCTCCAGTCAGAGGCATGCAGTGTCCGGGGTCCGACTCCCAGCAGAGCCTGCCCCCACCTCGTGGCCCACAGGCCAGCTCCATTCTTATCCCTGGCCGTTCTCTGCCTGACCACCCTCAGCTGCGTTCAAGAGGACTTAGGCGAAAAGGCTGTGAGCACAAGCCAGCTCAGCAAGTTTGGGGCCTCCACGTTTCTATTTTGTACCGGCCATAGGAACGGAGGCAAATATACTTCTGAAAAAAAAAAAAACAACAACAACTCGTGATGATCAGGGAGAAAGTGGGAATTGATTTGTGGGCCTTTCAAAGGCTTCCCGTGGTTGGCCCTGGAGGCTCCCAAATTCGCAACCCCACAGCGCCCCCTGCTGGCTGTCGGCCTCTGCTCGTTCCCTTCCTGAAGCTGGCAGGTCTCGCTCTCCAGGAACCAATAGATTGGCATGAGCTCAGAGCAGAGTCATTCACGCAAGCCCATTTAATAGATAAGATCAGTGCCCCACGGAGGGCAAAATCTGCCCGGGGAAGGAGAGTGGGAGCCCAGACCCCCACCACCATCATTCACAAGCTCAGTCACCGAGTTCCCCACCCTACTAAGGACAGGGGTGTCATGCTTCAAGAAAATACACCCAAAAAAGCAGAGATGCCAGCACAACTATTTTTAATAATGGTGGCTATTTGCAGCACAAAAGAACTTTTGGTTGTGCCAAAAACTCCTTCAAATAGCGAGTCCCATTGGTCTATTCAAGTGCTGATTTACATACCATGGAGAATGTAGAAACTTCATGTTGAATATCAAGTGTCTCTATCAACTGAAAACCAGTTGGCAAGGAAGAAAAAGCGGATCTGAAAATGCGAATTTAACTCCAAGAATACAAAAAGATTTGATTTACCCAAGTGTAGTCATCAATCCCAAAGTTTTCAGGCATAAAAATGCAGTGTATTGGTACTAAAACTTTAAAAGAACCAGAATAATCCTATTCTAAGGATTCATTCATAGATGTCCTGCACTTGAAATCCAGCTATCGAAGGAAAGGGCATGACTCGGCAGGCCTAAACAAGTTTCCCTCTGGGTTTTCTCCTTTGTTCTATAAACTTTATACTGTCAGTGGACTAGGGATAGTAAGAACCTGAGCTTAAGGTCAAGCCTTTTTCCCTTTTCCAGGACAAGGTGAGGATCCCAGTTGTAAAAGGAGGTGGAGCTTGGGATTCCCAGCAGAGGTGGAATTTCGCAGAACAGGGCCATCACTGCCGTGGCTCCTGTGGGGTTTAGTGGTTCCTGGTAGAAATCTGGTATCAGAAGTAGAGCCTATTCTAGCAGCTGGTTAACCCTGAGGATCTGAGCTTCCTTCGATCGAGAAATATTTCTTGAGTATCCAGTATGTGTCATGCACTGTCCTAAGTGCTAGAATAGAGCAGTGGAGAAAACAGACAAGTTCCTCGCCCTCTAGAGTTTAGACAGATTCTTAGTCCCCTCTATTGTCCTCGGGGTGGGGATGGGGAAGGGGCAGGCATAGAGACAGACCACATGCCATAGAATGGAGTGAACTCTCCATTCTGTGGAGGTTGGTAAGTGCTATGGAGAAAAGGAAAGCAGGGACAGGAAGTCAGAAAAGCAAAGAGATCTGGGGACTGAATCTCGGGGTGCTCCACCGTCCAGAGTTAGGGGAGATGAGAAGGAACCAACAAAGGGGACTGAGGAAGAGCAGCCAGGGAAGAGACCAGGAGAGCCTGGGGAGCTCAAGAGAAGGGGATTGAGAAGGAAGACATGAGAAGCCATGTCGAGTACTGCTCTGATGACCACAGTGAGCGCTGGGAGCTGGCTGTTGGGTTTGCAAAGAGGATCTCATGAGTGACCTTGCTGAAACCCGCCCTGTGAAAATTGATGAGGGTGGAAGTCTGGCCTGAGCCCCCAAGGAGAATGGAAGGAGGGGAGGTGTAGCCACAAAGACAGACAAAGGGGCAAAGAAAAGGGGCACAAGCTGGCGACCCTCACCCTGTTGTTCCCCCACCCTTGCGTCCAGTCGATCGACCATCTTCGTGCGTCTCCACACCAATGGGAGTCAGGAGCTGCAGTACCAGCCCGGGGACCACCTGGGCGTCTTCCCCGGCAACCACGAGGACCTGGTGAATGCCCTGATCGAGCGGCTGGAGGATGCCCCCCCTGCCAACCAGTTGGTGAAGGTGGAGCTGCTGGAGGAGCGGAACACGGCTTTGGGTAACTACGGCCAAGCCAGTACCCCACCCAGCCACTCCCAAGGGCCCTTTCCATCTCCGAGGAGTCCCAGGTGTCCAGGGAAGAGGAAACCTGTTCTTCTGCCCAGTTGCCAGTCCAGGCAGGAGAGTGGGTCTCTGTCACCCCCCAGCTTATGAGACCGAAGGCTCCCCTTCCTCATGGCTGAACAGCCTTGACCCAACTAGCTGAGCAAGTGTCCATTTAAGCCAGGACACTGATGGTTCACCCTTGAGGGAAAGAGTCTTACCTTCCTTCATCGGCTAGCCACCGATCTTAGCAAAGGCTACTTGTCTGACTTCCTTCATCACCCCAGCCTCACCGCCCACCAAGGGAATAGCAGCTAAAGTCCACTCCTGCCTTCTCTTAGAATCCAAAAGCACTAAATGAAGCTTGGTGGCCCACTGGAATTGAACCCGATTTCTGATATCATTAGATTAAGTCCCAACCTGTTTGGGGGCCACCCTTGACATTCCTATTAAAGAAGTTTGCAAGGCAAATGGGTCTGATGCTTCATCTCAGTAGCTGTGAGTGAGCTCAGGACTTAAGGAACTGCGATGGCCGCACGTGGTAGCCCATGATACAGTGACGCATCTCCTCTACAAGGGAGGAGATACAAGGACATAAAGTCAGCGCAGAGTGTGAAAACAGTACGTAGTTGAAACCCTGCTGGTACCCTCAGGAGAGACACTCCTCTTATGAAATCCAGCCCAGCCAGTTCTTCCTCCATACTGGAACAGTACTTTATATCTTGAGTTGAGCGCCTGATGAAGTAGAGGCTTGTGTTTCGGGCCTCTATTGGACTTAAGTACACAGAGGCAGTAGTTCAAACATGGTCTGGAGCAGTACTGCCTGACTATGGATTTGAGCAGCGTTGTTGCTGTTGAGCTCAGTCGCTCGGTCATGTCTGACTCTCTGTGACCCTAGAGACTGTAGCCCATCAGCCTCCTCTGTCCATGGGATTCTCCAGGCAAGAATACTGTGGGACGGGTTGCCATTCCCTTCTCTAGGGGATCTTCCCAAACCGGAGATGGAACCCACATCTGCATCTCCTCTAGTGCCACCTGGTGACCGTGGGCAAATGCCTTAACCTCTCTGTGCTTCCCTTTTCTCAACTGCAAAATGGAGATAATAATAGCACCCACCACCTAGGATTGTGGCAAGGATTAAGAGAGTTGCTAATAGAAAGTGCTGAGGAAACAAACATGGTACATAGAGAGGGCTAGGCAAGTGTTTGGCGTTTTTGTCATTTTAAATGCTAGAATCCCACTCAGAGGGTGAAAGGCTGACACCACGAGAAGAGAGACGGAGGGGAAAATGGACTCATAGTTCGTGCTCAGTTGGTGGCTCATTGCTCAGAATATCAAGGGACGGTCTCATGCTACTTTAATATTTACTCTTAAATTCTGGCACTAGCTTGCTCAGCTGATTTTGGACATGCTCCTTGCGTACAGGAGGCGACCACAGGGTCCCCAGGAAACCTGGCTTTAGATGTGGGATGGAGGTGGCCAGCCAAGAGGTCAGTTGGCTCAGGGGCAGTCAGTTTTTTGGGCCCCATCCTCTGCTCCAGGAGCAGGTCTGGCCTCCCTGACTTGGACCCAAACCCTCAGAGCCCACTCTGTCCCTCCCCCACCCATCTCTCACCTCTGTTGTGCCTCTGCAGGGGTTATCAGTAACTGGACCGATGAGCATCGCCTGCCGCCCTGCACCATCTTCCAGGCCTTCAAGTACTACCTGGACATCACGACGCCTCCAACGCCACTGCAGCTGCAGCAGTTTGCCTCCCTGGCCACCAGTGAGAAAGAGAAGCAGCGTCTGCTGGTCCTCAGCAAGGTGGGTCCCTGGCCTCATTCAATCCCACCACCTGCTCCTTGGAGAATTTTATGGTTCCCTCATGGCTCAGCTGGTAAGGAATCTGCTTGCAATGCAGGAGACCTGGGTTCGATCCCTGGGTTAGGAAGATCCCCTGGAGAAGGAAATGGCAACCCACTCCAGGATTCTTGCCTGGAAAATCCCATGGACAGAGGAGACTGGCAGGCCACAGTTCATGGGGTCGCAAAGGATCGGACGTGACTAAGCAACTTCACTTCTCCCTATGGTTATTGCAGCAGTGTTTCAGCAGATGGCAGCCTTGAGTGAGAGCTGCCACGGTCTAGTTTGCAGGTCACCATGTTAGCTAATCCATTTTGGCGGCTGCTGCTAAGTCACTTCAGTCGTGTCCAACTCTGTGTGACCCCATAGACGGCAGCCCACCAGGCTCCCCCATCCCTGGGATTCTCCAGGCGAGGCTAGACCTGGCCATCTCCCCTCCTTCTAACAAAGGTCTAACGGAACAGAAGAGCGACCCCATTGAACCTCTAAGTTCTCTGACGGCAGTAGAAATTGCTAACGCTTTTTTCTCCTTCCTTTGGAACCCTTATTATTGTTCAGTCGCTTAGTTGTGTTCAATTCTTTGTGACCCCATGGACCACAGCACGCCAGGCTTCCCTGTCCTTCACTATCTCCCAGAGCTTGCTCAAACTCATATCCATTGAGTCAGTGATGCCACCCAACCATCTTGTCCTCTGCCGTCCCCTTCTCCTCCTGCCCTCAATCTTTCCCAGCATCAGGGTCTTTTCCAGTGATTCAGTTCTTCACATCAGATGATAGTATTGTTCGTTTGATTCTCTACCTCCAGCCATTAAAACATATAAAAACAACTCTTAGTTCACGGACCATATGAGCAGGTGGTTTGTGGGCTAAAGTTTGCCACCACCTCATAGCTGTGTGATCTCTATATCCCTCAGTTTCCCCATCAATAAAATAGGGGTGACAATCAGGCTTATTTCATAATATCCTTGCAACAGTGAAAACTTGGCACAGGATAATTCCTGTGTAAGAGTTAACTATGACTACTTTTTAATTTCCCTTTTTCCCTGAACCTCCGCGAGCGAGCCTTCCTTGAAAGTTCGCTCCAGGGTCTGGCTGCAAGTTCCCTTCTGTCCCTGTCTGCGGTTCAGGGTCTGCAGGAGTACGAGGAATGGAAATGGGGCAAGAACCCCACCATCGTGGAAGTGCTGGAGGAGTTCCCGTCCATCCAGATGCCCTCCACCCTGCTCCTGACCCAGCTGTCCCTGCTGCAGCCTCGCTACTATTCCATCAGCTCCTCCCCGGACATGTACCCCGACGAGGTGCACCTCACCGTGGCCATCGTCTCCTACCGCACCCGAGGTGGGCAGAGGCGCTGGGAGAGCCCCCGGCTCTGCATTTCCCACCCTGCTTCCAAGGGCCCCTGAACACCTGCCTAAACCTCTGCCAAGACCCAAACCCTGGGGAGGAGACCCATCCCTGTCCAAGGTCAGGAAAACTGCGAGAAGGAACAGTGCAGAAAACTGCCCCCTTAGGCAGAGCCAGCTCTGTGCAGAATTAGGAAAGAAATGAGCTGTGCCTTTGGAAGCCTCTGCTCCCAAAGCCCGAGATGCCCTTTGCTCCCTTCCTCCCTTTGCACCCCAAGGTGGCAGCTAGAACAAACCACCACCCTCTCTTCCCTCGGAGAGGGGAGCTCTGTGCTCTGTGACACCCAGCTGGTTGTAGGGCAGCCAGATACCCTGACCTCTGTGCCTGTGTTTTCCATCCTTGGTAAAGAGGTGAAAATGCATGGTGCCTGGGAATTCCCTGGCGGATGGTTGGGACTGTAGGCTTTCACTGCTGGGGCCTGGGTTCAATCCCTGGTCGGGGAACTAAGCTCCTGTAAGCCACGAGGCACAGCCAAAGGAAAAAAAGTACGTGGTGCCTGAGAGAGTGCTGAGACCAGGGTCCTGGCAGGCCACAGAGAGCACATGGACCGAGGCCCTTGCAGTGGACAGGATTAGAATCCAGCCCGCCCCTACCCAGTGGTTTCACAGCCACGGGCCCACCCCAGCTTTACCATTTCCTTTTCGCCATCAGAGCAAGGGATCCAGACAGGGACCCCTAAGGCAGAAACTTGGCATCGGGGCTGTGAGCCTTCTGTGCTGAAGGATTGGGGAGGCCAGGGATGGGGCAGCGTGAGGGACAGTAGATGAGCCAGATCGCCTCGATTATCCTGTTAGATGGAGAAGGACCAATTCACCACGGCGTGTGCTCCTCCTGGCTCAACCGGATCCAGGCTGACGAAGTGGTGCCCTGTTTCGTGAGAGGGTGAGTAGCAAACGAAGAAAGAGAAGCAGCCATCCCAAATCTGCATCCTGAGGTCCTGAGATGGGGTGGGTGGGGCCAGTGGACCAGCCGGAAGGGTTCTAGAGAGGTGGCCGAGTCAGGCAGGACTGAGATCAACATTCAGCATCACTCCCAGCTGTTAGGCAACAGGCTCATGGGGGCAGAGCAACCTAGCAGGAGCTAAGCAAGTCCTCTAGTCAAATTCAGGTCAGTGCAACAGATATTTATCAAGTGCTTGTCCTGTGCTAGCTGGGGCCACTGCAGACAACCAGGCAAAGGCAGTTTTCAGCCTTAATGGAATTTTCAGGCCAATAAAATTTCTATCCGAAGCCTGCTGGCCACCCCATGTGTTCCCAGTTTCTTAGAGACCAGGAAGATTTAACCGCCCTCCCTGTCAACTACCTTGCCCTTCCAAACTCAGTTTTAAAGGATATTTCTGCCCTCAGGTAACAGTACTGTATTGTACACTTAAAAACACATTACAAGGATCAGTTTCATGTTAAGTGTTCCTACCATAATCAGTCAATCAAATAAGAAGAATATAGCCTTAAAAACATAAAAATTAAAAAATCATTGATATACCTGAGCTTAGGCCCTCTGTACTTACCTGCTTTGTCAACTGATAACTTCCCTACCTAAACCGTGGACTTGGACAGTCATTTTTCTCAGCTGTGAAGGGTAGAGTGGTCATGGTTTCGTCCACATAGCACCAGCACCAGAATCCCCTGGGGTGCTTCAAAAATGCTGAGTCCTGAGCCTAGACTTACTGCATTGCCAGCAATCTACACCCTCTTTGAACATCCCCATGTGATTCTTTTGTACGCTGACATTTGCAGCTCCCAGATTTGGAAAATCTCATAGATGGTTAATTCAGTGGTTCTCAGCCAAGGGTGATTTTGCCCCCCAGGAGCCCTTGGCAAAGTCTGGAGATATTTTTGGCTATCACAGCTGGAGGGTTCTCCTGGCTTCTAATAGATAGAGGCCTGGGCACTAGTCCGTATCCTACAGTGCACAGGACAGCCCCCATCTCTTGGTCGTGGGACTGTATACAGGGAACTATGCAGCCCCCAATGTCAGGAGGGCTGAGGTAGGGAAGCCCTGTATTTGATCCATCCCATTCCCTTTGTGGCTTAGCTCAGCAATGGGGATAATTAGAAAATGGAGCGATAGGCAGACCCTGAGGATTTCCTGTTTGGGGAAATTCTCCAAATTTATGGGACCTTCCAAACATGAAAAGGGCCACCTGACCCCAGTTGAAGAGCTTTAAGTCCCATTGTAGTTCCACCCAGGACAGCCATCTGGTTTACCTAAGATCCAACAGGGTTTTTCTTTTCTTTATTTTTAAATTTTTTTATTGGAAGATAATTGTTTCACAGTGCTGTTGCTGAGCTCAAATATGATCAAGAACTGTTGGATCTCTGTTGCTGTATACAGCAGAGATCCAACAGTTCTTGATCAGATTTGAACTCAGCCAGACTCCTGACTCTCCCTTCCTTGTCCAGAGCGCCCAGCTTCCACCTGCCCCAAAATCCCCAAGTGCCCTGTATCCTGGTTGGCCCAGGCACTGGCATCGCCCCCTTCCGGAGCTTCTGGCAGCAGCGGCAATTTGATATCCAACACAAAGGTGGGTTATGGTCCAGCAAGCACATGATTTCCTCCCCCTGGATCCTGGGAGGGCTGCCTGTATCCCAGCAGCCAGGAGGCATGTCCTGTTCTGTCTCCTTTGCATCACTGCCTGGGGAGGGACTGGGAATACTGTAGCAACCAGACCCACAGGTGAAGTTTATGGGGCAACTCAAGGGACCCATCCAAACAAGTCATCCACACAACTTGTTGCAAGGCCTGAAAGCCCATCCCCAGAAGACATTTCTGTTAAGACATTTCTGTTAACATTTCTGTTAAGCTAGGACCCCCATCTTAAAATGTACGCAGTCCTAGAAGGGGTGTGCATTAAGCCTTATCCAATGGATGTGTGTTTCTGGGATGGTTGCAAAGGCGGTTATTGAAGTGCAGGGTTTGCTGTGCGAGAAACACAACACGTCAGCTTTGGGAGGAGAGAGGAAAAAAAAAAAACCCACAGTTCTGACATGCATTAAACGGAGATTTACTGAGCATCTCATGGATGCCAAACACTATTGTAGGTGCTGGAGGCGTAGCAATGAACAAGACAGAAACAACTGGAAACACACACACACACTCTTGCCCAGTGGAATTGTCATTCTAGTGGAATAGCAAACATACATTCACAAAGTACAGTTGACCCTTGACAGACATGGGAATTGCGTGGGTCAACTTTCATGAAAATTTTTTTCCTTAAATCCGTGTATACCATCCGAGGCCAGCTGAGAGCCCATGGATGTGGAACCACAGATACAGAGGACCAGCGGGTTCGGGGGACCAACTATAGCATTGAGCATCAGTGGATTTTGGTATCGGGGTGGGTCCTGGAAGTGACCCCCTGGGATACCAAGGGACTTCACTATGTACTGGGCAGGGGTCTAATGTACATTTGCTTCTTAAAATAACCCTATGAGGTTGGATGCTGTTATTCCATTTTTCACATGGCGACACAGAGACATAGAAAGTTCATCCCTTGGCATCACACAGAGCTGGGATTTGAACCCAGGCAGTCTAGCTTCCAAGTCCGGGGGTTTGGTGCTACCAGTGTGGGGGAGGGGCAGAGGAACAATTGAGACCCAGAGAAAAGGGGTCTGCTGAAGCCTGAACACACATCACCTGCCTCCCTCAGTGTGTGCATGTGTGTGTGAGAGAGACAACACACATCCCCTGCCCCAGCGTCCGCACGCCTCTGCCCCTCTCACACGTGCTAAGGTTCCCAGCACCCTGGCACCCCCACATCGGGCATCAGAGCTGTCGGTGACAGGTTTCCCCACCCCCAGGAATGAGCCCCTGCCCCATGGTCCTGGTCTTCGGGTGCCGGCAGTCCAAGATAGACCACATCTACAGGGAGGAGACCCTGCAGGCCAAGAGCAAGGGGGTCTTCAGAGAGCTGTACACAGCCTACTCCCGGGAGCCAGACAAACCAAAGGTAAGCCCCAGCCCATCACGCACGTGTGCACGCACACTCTGCTCCTGAACACCCTCACCCCTTCTGAACTCTCCTCCCTGACATTGCTCTGAACTTCAGGAAGCATGAAGCATAAACATGCGATCTAAAATATTTAACAGTCCATACTCTGTCATGCCACTTACATGAAATATCCAGAACATCCAGATCCATAGAGACAGAGGCTGATTTGTGGTCCCCAGGGCCTGTGGGAAGTGGGGAATGGGGAGTGACACTTATGGGTACAGGGTATCCTTCTGGGGCAGAGGGAAAGCTTGGGTGGTTGTTCAATACCACGAATGTGCTCAATCCCACTGCGTCGGGCTGCACACTTTAAAACACACCTGCATTTTACATTATGTGTTTTTTATCACAATAAAAATATTTACAAAATGAATTAAAAGGGACTTCCCTGGCGGTCCAGTGGTTAAGACTCCGTGCTTCCAATGCAGGGGACACAGGTTCAATCCCTGGTCAGGGGACTAAGATCCCACATGCCTCAGGGCCAAAAAATAAACTTTTAAAATAATTAAATACGAATTTTTTTAAAGTTAAAGAGCACCCCCCCCCCAATAAAAAATTAAACAGCCCATAAGAGGCACTCCAAGTCAGAGTGGACACGGGCTACAAGACAGGGGCACATCCCTGCTGGATCTTGGGGAACTTCAACTGGACCCCCAGGCGCATCCCAGGAAAGGACCCAGGACAGCCGGGGAAGGGGGTGCCCAGAGGGTCTGGGCAGCAGCTACTGGACACCTGGCATGAGAGTTCATCAGTGTCTCAGCAGCTGGCACGGTCGTGCCTAAAAGTACCAGCTGAACACCAGGCTCGCCTCGGGGAAGCTTCCTGAACAACCCAGAAAATTCTCTAGAGGCTGCACTGGACACCCCTTTTGCCCACCTGATATTCCCTTAGCCCACCATTTATCCCAGCAATTCCTGCAGCAGCTGGCTTTGCTCGGGTGTCACCTGTGAGCCCCTCCCCCATCTGCTGTCTGTCTGGGGCTTCTCCAGCACGTGGGCATAGGATGCCTGCAGTACCAGCCCCACACCTAGAGGTGCACGGGTCTAAACAGCCCCGGGGTGACCACTGGCCATGGGAGAGAGGAGCTGGTAGAGAACACCCCACTCTTACGCCTCCGGCGGACAGCTCTGGGCGTGGGCAGTATGGCTCCCTCCAGGGTCCTCAGCAAAGGCGAGCTGCAGCAGAGGCGCAGCTCATCACTCTCTCAGATGGATGGTCCCTCTTCCCCTGCTTCACTCTTCCCAGTCCCCTGCATCTCTGCACAAAACACAGACCTGCCCCCAAGCACCTGGGTCAGGCTCTGTTCCCAGGGTGGTGGGGGAGAGGGGTGAGCTCCACAGCCTGGCTCCTCCTCACCAGTCGTCCCGCTCCCCACCCCACCCCTAACACCCCGCAGAAGTACGTGCAAGACATCCTACAAGAGCAGCTGGCGGAACCCGTGTATCGAGCCCTGAAGGAGCAAGGGGGCCACATCTACGTGTGCGGGGATGTCACCATGGCGGCCGATGTCCTCAAAGCCATCCAGCGCATCATGACGCAGAAGGGCAAGCTCTCTGTGGAGGACGCTGGTGTGTTCATCAGCAGGCTGAGGGTGAGTGATGGGCTGGCTCCTGGGAGCCCTTTTCTGGCATCCTGTCTCCTCTTCCTCATCTTACCTGTCTCAGTGACTCAGGGGACCCATGATGACATCCCTGCTCCCATCTTCCCATTTATGACTGGGGGTAGAGGACGCAGGTGATCCCAAACCATAGTAGAGAAGGAAAGATAGCTGGGCATGCAGTGTGTATATTAAATAGAATGGGGAGCTGTGATGTATGAAAATGACAAAGCGGGTGGGCCACTAGTAGTTAGAAACAATCACAACCCAACCATTCCTGTCCCCAGTACCAAGCTGCAGGACTGCCCTGGGCAGTTGTGCAGGTTGGCCACTGCACAAAAGTATTTGTCCAAAGGGGGCAAGTAGGGGATGAAAGTCACCACCAGGCCTGGCCTCCCAAGCAGCACGCCTTGGCATGGAACTGTGTTCCTCCCAGAAGGAGGGGTGTCTTTTCCTAATTTGCAAAAAGGCCAGTAGCAGCCCAGGAAGCAAAGTCCCAACTCTGTGGTCAACTGCCCCAAATAGAATAAACTAAGTCCCAGGCCTCCACAAAGCTCCAAATGTGACCCCATTCTTCTCCCTGCTTCCCTAAATGAGCAGCAATCAAACATTTTCACAGAGGAAGCCCTTGCTCTAATTCTGATACGAAACTCCTACTGCTGCTGCTAAGTCGCTTCAGTCGTGTCCAACTCTGTGCGACCCCATAGATGGCAGCCCACCGGGCTCCCCCGTCCCTTGGATTCTCCAAGCAAGAACACTGGAGTGGGTTGCCATTTCCTTCTCCAATGCGTGAAAGTGAAGTCGCTCAGTCATGTCCGACCCTCAGCGACCCCATGGACTGCAGCCTTCCAGGCTCCTCCATCCATGGGATTTTCCAGGCAAGAGTACTGGAGTGGGGTGCCATTGCCTTCTCCTAGGTTAAAACAATGACGACAGCTTTCCAGTAGAAATGCCAGAGCACCCTGGAGAGAGGCAGAGTCCCCTACCACTCTGTCTCGTTGCTATAAGTCCTTGGGACACATTTTCATAGATTCTGCAGAAGAAGGTCGAAAAACCACTCCAACTTAAAATGAAGCCACTCTACAGATGGGAAAGTTTCTTCAAAACCTTTGGGACTATGGATGCCAGAAACTCTGCTCAATGCATATTCCCCAAACACCGCCTTTCCTCAGTGAGGGGTGGCGGGGGGGGCACCTTACCCCCTTGTTAAATTCTCAGTGACACCGCCCTATGGGGTCTCCTTAATGCCCATCCCTCAGTTCTGCCGAAGGAGCTCCAGTGGCTCCAGAAACCCTTGGATGCCCCAAGTTCATCCTCACTCATGGTGTTTCTCGACTTTTCTTTTTTGTTTGTTTCTGGGCAAAGCTGAGCTAAGATACTCATCATCAGATAAACTATGTCAGGAGAAGTCTCCACTTTAGCAACCATGGTGTTCCCTGAGTGCTAAGCGGACGCTTTGGCCTTTCTTCCATCTCTGCTGGTCTCTACTGACGGTGACGTTTCACACTAAACCCAGCCGTGCCCCAGATCTGAACTGGCAGGAACAAGGAGGAGGGAGGAAATGGGGAAATGAGCTAAGGTTTCCCCTGGAGCCCCTCAGCTCTTCTGTCCTTAGCACCCGCAAAGCAGCAGCACTCTCTCTGGGTGGGAACAGAAGTGTTTGTTGCCAGCTGGGCTTAGACCCCATGCCCTACAGGGCAGAGGCTCTTGCTAAAACACAGTCTCGGAGACCAGAGGGGTCTCCAGGGGCCCTGAGTTACATCTCATTTCTTTTCTCTTTCTTTGGCCATGGTGCAGGGCTTGCAAAACCTTAATTCTCTGACCACGGATGAACCCAGGCCCCTCCAAGGAAGCACTGAATCCTAACCGCTGAGCCACCAGGGAACTCCCTGCGCCCAGTGTCTTCAGGAACCATCTTCTCCACGGATGTTCCATTCCAGGATGTCCGTGTGTCCACCCTTCTCCACTCCCTCAGCTGGCATTTGGAATCTGATCCCTGCTTGTTTCTGTTGCCTAGGATGACAACCGCTACCATGAGGATATTTTCGGGGTCACCCTGCGCACATATGAAGTGACCAACCGCCTTAGGTCTGAATCCATTGCCTTCATTGAGGAGAGCAAGAAAGACACCGATGAGTAAGCCGGCTCCTTCCCAGGGGTGAGGGGCGGGCAGAGCCCTGACAGACAGAGATGTCTGACTCCGTTGACCATGGCTTTCCCACGCTGGGGGCCCAGACCAGCAGCATCGGCATCTCCTGGGAATGTGTTACAAATCCAAATTCCCAGGCTGCCCCAGCCCTGCTGAATCTGAATCTCTGGGGTCAGGGCACCGAGCAGTTGGTGTTTTTATGACCCCTGCAGGGCATTCTGAGTTCCCCTCAAGTGTGGGAACCCTGGCTGTGGATGTCAGCTTCCACTGGGGCACCCCCAAGTTGAGTGATGGCTCTCGCCACTGCAAGATGTGTTCCTATTCGCTGCTCCTAGGGTTTATACTACCTCTCTCACCCCTCAAATGCTGCTGGCATTCTCATGGATGCAAATTTCAATCGCTATTATTTTGATGATTCCATTTGTCCTCTAGAAATTGCTGGAGATGGTCTGAGGTACCACACAACCGGGATTGAGCATAACTCTTTAAGCCTTACATTAATGCCATGACACATCACCCCTGATTGTAAGCTCACTCCCTGCATCGTCTGCCTCAAAACCACCACCAAGCTCCCTTCAAATTAGGTGGGAATTCAGTTGCCTTGTTTTCAGGAGGCTAGGGCACACACATTCCATTTCATAAGCTTCCTCATTGTCTTCCCCCTTATGACAACACGGCAGTCTTGAAAACATACTTTGGTGTCTCTCAAGCTGACATTATTGCCTTGAAGATCACAGCTCATCCTGGCTTATTGTGTGGCTGAGCCAGGCTCCTTCATCTTTTCATTGATTCATTCTTCATTCACTCAAGATGAGTCCCACCCGGGTGCCAGGGCCTGTCCCAGTCACTGGAGCTGCCAAGGAAGTGAAAGAGACGAAGTCCAGAACTCAGGAGCTTTTCTCTGAGTCTCTTTAAGGAAACAGAGCAGCCTTGCTCCTCTGGCACTAACTCCCTCCCCACTTCTCCTCCTACAGGGTTTTCAGCTCCTAACTGGACCCTCTTGCCCAGACGGATGGCAGGGTGGCCGCCCCATTGCACTCGGCCGGGGTGGCTGCTTTTGTGAGCACGGACACTGCTGAACCTTCCCTTCAGGCACCCCCACGTGGCCCCCGCTCTGCCTCTCGTCCCGTCGCTGTGTCCTGGTCCTCCTCTCCCAGGTTCTCACCTCTCAGTGGTTTCCCGGCCCACTTGGGTTTTCTCCTTGAGTTTTCGTGCTGCAGTGCAATGCCTTTATAATCCGCAGTGGCTCTTACGAAACCATCTCCCCACCCCCGCCTCTTTCTCTCTGTCTTTCCGACAAGGGCAAATCACCGGTGACAAAACCACTGGAACGTGGGCAGGGCTCGGGTTAGGGTGTTTTCTGGGGTTTGCCCTGGAGAGGCTGCAGGGACCAGATAGAAGAGTTTTTTGAGCTAGTCCCTCAGCCATTCGAATCCCACCCAATCCTTTTTATGATGACGTTCCGGTCGTGCGTGTGTGTGTGTGTGTGTGTATGTGCGTGCGCAGGTGTGATGGGCCTGGGTCTCCCTCTGTCCTCTTACCTGTGTAAGCATGTCGCCTCCAGACCCTCGGTGCCAAGAAATACGCCCCAACCCGTATTGGAGCCTCACACATCCATAATTAAGGGTCTGTGCTAGCATACCTGAAACACGTGGACGCATCCTAATTGTCCTGGTTATAAAGGGTCAGGGCATGGAGGTGGGGTTTGATGACCAAGGGGGAAATCCCTAGTGAAAGGGGGCATTAGATGCATTCAGGTAGTGGCACCAGTTAGCGGAGCTCTTGGGGGGAGGTTAACCCATCTGATGGACTGGGCAAACCCACTTCCCAGCCCCACCCACCCCAGCCAGGATCACTTAATTGGCCCTCTCGGGCACTCTCACCCAAGACCCGAAGTAACATCGTCCAAGGGAATGAGCTGGAAATAAGGGTCTTCCTGTCTTTGCCTCTGGGTAACTTTGGAAACATTACTTGTTGCTTAATTTCCCCTAATCGTAATGTTATGAAGCTAAAAAGTGTGAATGGATCAAACTTTAAAGTTTTGAAAACTGGAAACAATATCAAGGAAGAATATCACTTTTTTTTTTTTTTAATTCTCCCACATGGAGCTTGCTATTTCACCCCTGGGGGTAAAGTAATGGAAGCCAGTGAAGGCAGATCAGGTTGGAGAGGGAATCTGTCACGAGGCATCTAATGGCTTCCTCTACAGCCAGGGTGGGGAGGATCTGCCTTCATGCTTTTGGTCTTCTAAAAGAGATTCCCCCCATTTTTTAAGCTGATAGGATCATCTTGACAAATGATTCTCAACTCAGATAAAAAAAAAGGCAGCAAAGTCATTGGCAGGCATCAGGGTGGGTACCGTTTCTCCCAGGCAGACAACCTGCTGAATTCACCTTCTCCGAGGAAATGGGATGGAAAGGTCCCTTTCTACACTTACGCACTAAAAGTCAATGGTAGGCAGTGCCCAGAGACAGCTGATGCTCCCAAGAACCCCTTCCCCAAGGTTGAAAGGCAGTCAGCCAGTTTGGAACTTCCGTCTTATTTCATTTTGTCTTGTCCTACAGAAAGCTAGCCCTTTTCTTTCTATACAGCGCACGAGCATTTCTTTCTTTCTTCTCTGCCAAAGGGAGAGAGCCCTGGCCCTCTCTGGAAGGGCCTTAGATCTGGATGCCAGAGGTGTCCCCAGGAGGTGCCCTTAAAGACAAAGGGTAAACTCTGTCTCCCTTTTTCCACCCTTCCCGGCAGCCCCCGCTGGTGTCATATCCCTGGCGCTCGGAGTTCGACTTCATGCCAGTTCTGATTACCCTGCCTGCCTTTAATCCCGTTTCCTCCCACTCAGGCTTCCATGGTACAGAGACCAAGTGCTCAGCATGCTCGGCTGACCCTCTCTGACCTGGAGGGAAGCCCATTCTAAACCCTTTCTTTCCTGCAAACACGATCCTGGCTAGTAGCTCTCCTCCCAGCAGCTTTCTTTCTAGCCGTTTGAGCCCTTTGGAGATAGCTCCTAAGATGTCACTAGCTTCTGGGGGACTGAACTGCTGTGTCCGACCGCCATCACAGAGAAATGAACCAGTGCTCCCCTTTCCAAATCAAGTTTTATGTACAAATGCTTTTCCATCGCCGGATAAATACTTAAGAGCACTTATTTCCATGCCAGGCACATTCCTCATATAGCCCTGGTCATCTAGTAGCAGGAAGGGCGAGGGAAATAGCATCTTGTTTTATCAGATAGCCTAAAGAAGTAATCATATCACCAGGATTTATCTTTCTTCCCAAGAACGATTGTTTGGTTTGGTTTTTAAGTAAGTATCTTTCAACCCTCAACACAAGCTGATTCATAACTGCTGTCTAGAGGACAGGAGATTAGTCTGATGTGTGTCTCTCATTTGACAGAATTCTCTGATACCCAAAGCCTCGCTGTAATGAGCCCATCAAGAGGCAGGAGTGGAACCCTGATTTCAGGCTCAGCTCTGATCCACAGTAGCTAAACACTGCCCTCTTGTGGTGCTGTGAGGTTCAGTCCCAGTAGCCTGCAAATTTGGGTGTTAACAATTAGTGAGCAAAAATGGGGTTGACTGGGCATTTGATTTGGCAGGGGGGAGGTTCATCCTAGTTACAGGGCTATTATTTCTCCCTCCCTCTCGAGCTGGCCAGAAGTAGCTCCAACTCGATTTAACAAAAGTGAGTTTGGCCTGGAGGGACACGAAATCCCCTGCCACAGGGAAGTGGAACGGTCATGCTCCCTGGTTGTCACTGTGAATCCTATTCCTATGGTTGTGCTGCAAAAGAAGCAGAAGTCATTAACCTCCCAAAGAGGATACAGGCTTCCCCTTGGCTTCTATGGAGTGAGACAGTCAGGTGTCTTTGCTTTGGGGGCAGTGCTTCAGACCCACCGAAGTGGAGTTTTAAAAGCAGTCCTGAGTCCGAACAGTAACTCTGCCATCATTTCTGCGGACAGCCCTGAGCTGGTGACCTAATCTTTCTGAGTCTGCATATCCCCCTTTATCACAAAGTGGACTAAATGCGATAATGTCCAGAAAATGCCCCAGTTGCCATACCTGGCCCATGATAAGCAATAGAATTTTGTTTCACTTAATCGGTGTCACATCTTACCTCTCCAGTATCCGGAAGACACAGTCAAGTGTACAGAGCAAACCACAGTTCCTCTCTTACAGAAGGTTGGGATCTGTGATGCAGAGACACAGGTCTTAGAATCAGTGTTCAGATCTGGGGTTTGAGTGATCGCCAGGATTCCCCCGGCAGGTTTGGGGAAACGAGATTGCCAGGATGTAGGAGGTCGGGGGTGGGGGGTGAAGCATGGATGGAGAGCAGGCAGGATGGATCAGGTCTGGCTTCTGACATAGCCTGGCTTTGGGAGGCTGAGGAAGATGGAGGTATGCAGCAGAGACAGGCAGGGAATGGATGGAATTTTGTCAAGGGATTTTGTCTTTATTTGGTAGGCAACACGGAGTCCTTAGGAGTGTTTCTTTTTTAAGAGGAAGATGAGCTGATGGGAGTTATGCTTGGAAAAAAATGTTCTGGCTACAGCATACAGCATAGACTGCTGACCTGTTGAACTATTGGCTAGTTATTGCAGAAACCCAAGACTTGAATGAGGGAAGGGGCAGATTATAGCGATAAAGACATTCCAGGGGTTGAATTACCAGGACCTGGACTCCGACCTGTTGTGGACAAAGAGAACAAAGGCAGAGTCAAGAGTCTTGCCTCTAGGCTGAGAAACAGGTCTCGGGAGGAAAAAACAGGCTCCAAAGAGAACTGAGTTTTCAGAGGTGACAGAGCCAGGTTCCCCCCACCCCAAGTCAACAGGGTGGATCCTCCAAGGTCCACACCTAGATGGGCAGAAAGAGAACTGACCCCAGGCCACCAGACATCGGCCCGAGAACACAGGAATTTCTTGCCAGACACACTCTTTGCAGCCACCTGCTTGGGGCTTCCAAAAGGAGGTCAGGTTTTGCCCTAAGTCAGGTTTGCCACAAGCAAGATTCTCTGACCCAGATCACGGTGCCAGAATGATTATCCGCAAGCCGATGTCTGGACTCCTCACCACCATGGCTCTGGTCCCTTTTAATTCATGCCATTTGGAAAAGTGTGGACTTAAGATCTTAGGCTGGCCATGTTCCCTTGTATATTTCCATTGCCCCTGCCACCAATATCCAGCATGGCGCTGTGCCCTCCTTACCCTCGAAGCCTGCTGTCTGAATAGGCACGTTAATCTGAGACCACCTGCCAGAGACAAGGAAAAAGAAATATTAATCTGGGCTTCCCTTGGGACCTGCCCACATTCCCTGTCTTCTCCCAGCCCTCTCCTGCATCTAAGTGTGCCATTCGACTCAAGAATGAAAGGCCAAAAGCAGGGATGGAGGATAAAGAATCTGAGAGGCTGTGAAAGCAACTCTGCCCCCCTCCCTAGGGACTCAACAGAGATGGTCCCCACAAACCTGAAGCCTTGGGGACTAATGCAGCCTGGCCTTTCCTCTTTCTCCCACACCCTCCCGGACCTTGGTCCACCTGCCGGTCTCTGCCTGACGGCACAAACACACTGATGTGTCTCAGATCCAAGGACTCAGGTAAACTCTTACGCCAGGAAAGCAGGAACTGTTTGCAGGGGGAAGAGGGGGAGGTCTGTTCTCTATTAATACTGTCTGAGTCGTGTGCATGGGAGGTGATTGGGAGTAAACACACCTCGGCATGTTTCTGAATTCGCTATTTCCTAGAATATCTGAGCAAGCAGGGCATGTGTGTCTGGTCCCAAGCAGAGACCATTCTTAAGCAGGTGGCCCTGGCAGGTGGGAACAAATCTGCCCAAAGATACAGCTTTCCAAAGTCTTCTAGAAATTGGCTCCAGGACATCAAAGTGCCCAGACTTGGCTCCTAGGAGATGCTTGGAGGCTCTAGTCCAGAGTCCGTCAACCTCAGTACTGTTGGCATTCAGGGCTGGAGAATTCTTTTTTTTTTTTTAATTTTTTTATTTTTTAACTTTACAATATTGTATTGGTTTTGCCATATATCAACATGAATCTGCCACAGGTATACACGTGTTCCCCATCCTGAACCCTCCTCCCTCCCCATACCATCCCTCTGGGTCGTCCCAGTGCACCAGCCCCAAGCATCCAGTATCGTGCATCGAACCTGGACTGGCGACTCGTTTCATATATGATATTATACATGTTTCAACTTTGGGTAGGGGGCTGCCCAGGGCTTTGTAGGATGTTGGCCAGCATCCCTGGCCTCCACCCACCCACCCGACGCCCCCGAAAGTTGTGACAACCAACTGTGTCTTCAGACCTTGCCAGATGAACCCTGGGGACAACAGACTCTCTACCGGCTGCCCCAGGCCTCCTTACCATCCACCTTCTGGAATAAGCGAGGCATTTCTCAGCCCGCTGGTTTTCCTTCCATTATCTGCTGCCCAACAGAGACTCGAAGGATTTCAAGAGGAAATGGAAAAGTACGGTTTCACCAACTCCCTCCCAGGACAGAAAGATGACAGTCCCGATTCAGTAAGATGCTGTGCCCTTGGCGTCCAATTCGGACGAAGACTCACGGAGGCCCAGTGCCCCCCCGTGCCCACCCCCTCCCTGCCTCCACCCTTCTGTCCTTGCTGTCGAGTTGTCGTTGTGATTGTAAGACCCACTCTGGGCTCAGCAGTGGTTTTCCAGGCGGCGCCGGACGGGTTTGTGGGTGGGGGTCGCCCTGTGTCGCTGGGCAGGTGGTGGGTTTCTGTTCTGGGTCTGGGGAGCTGGGGAGGTGGGCCGAGCGGGTGTCGTCGCCTCTCACCACACTACACCGTCAGAAACTCGGACCTCCCCCTACCTCTGAGCTCTCGATGCTGCTAATGCCGCCAAGTGTCCCGTGCGCTCCAGCACCTTCCCAGAACGCGCTCTGCGAGGTTGTCCAGGCTGTACTCGCCGCATGCTGTTCTTCTGTATCATTCTTCTAATTTGATGAAATTCAACAAAAGTCTATTTATGCCTGTTTGCATCATGGTCAAAATATTAAAAAGTGGACTCAACTCAACTGGCTGTGGTCTTTTGTTTGACTGGCCTAGAATTTCTCACGCCTGTTGCCCACTGCGTGCGGCTGGCCGGGTGCCCCAGGAAGCCCAGTCTGAGATAGAGGTGGCAGGAGGCTGATGGGTGGGGATGGGGCAGGGAGGGAACCTGAGCTGCCACGTTGTCTCAACAGAAACTTCCGCCAACCCTGCCGGGAATTCTGAAGATGGCCTTGCAGGGCTGTCCCCAATGTAGGACAAGGAGCCCTGGCGCTCTGCAGCTGAAGCCATCTCCCAAGGGCATGAGGGCGTTCTCAGGGTCCAGAGGAAGAGCTGCGGACTCCTGACACATATCTGGAGGGCAATTCTCAGTGTCCTGTCCACCCTCCTCCCGACCCCTTTGCCCCTATCACAGCTGCATCCCTAGAAAGGACCCCAAAGGGAGAGTACCACCTTCTCCCTCAGCCCCCTCTCCCTGTACACACGAGCCTGAGGCCCTGAACCTAATTCCCAGCTGACTTCAGACTCGATTCCGAAAGGAAGAGACTTCCAAAGCAATAAAAGGGGACATCCCCATCAGTCCAGCAGTTAAGACTTTGCCTTCCAATGCAGGGGATGTGGGTTCAATCCCTGGTCTGGGAGCTAAGATCCTACATGCCTCTTGGCCGAAAAAACAAAAGATAGAAACAATATTGTAGCAAATTCATCAAAGACTTTAAAATTGGTCCACATTAAAAAAAAAAAAAAGCATATAAAGGACAGATGAAAAGAAGCAACCCCAAATACCCTGACAGAGTGGCTACTATGAAAGGATCAAGTGAATGGTGGCCTTTATCAAGCCCTTTTGAACATGGCCATTAGATGCTGTGGCCAGTTTGACCTTCACACCTATTTCCCAGTCAAAAAGCATAAGCTATTAGATACTCAACCTTTTAAATTACAAGGTTATTTATCCAACAGCAAAGATACCCTTAACACTGTTCCTGGCTCTTCTGCCCCATCTCTGAGCCTCAGGGCCAAGTTCAAACAGGAGATGCTGATCAGCAAGGAAGCAGAAAGTCATCACTCGATCCACACTGCCCTTCAGAAATGAAGTAAAATAATGGCTAACAGTTATCACGTGCCAGTCTTTACAAGAATACTCTGACATGTTACCTTTGCTCTCCGTACTTTAAAACTTGAGAAACTAAGGCAAGAGCTTGGGGCTTTCTTGGTGGCTCAAATGGTAAAGAATCTGCCTGCAATTGAACCCGGAGGCCTAGGTTCAAACCCTGGGTCAGGAAGAATCCCCTGGAGAAGGGAATGGCTACCCACTCCAGTATTCTTGCTTGGAGAACTCCATGGAGAGAGAAGCCTGGTGGCTGCAGTCCGTGGGTTCACAAAGAGTTGGACACGACTGAGTGACTAACGTTTTCACTTTCAAGGCGAAAGCAGCTCAACCAGTCAACACAGCCAGTAAGTATTAGAAATGGAGTTTGAGCCCAGACCGTCCGGCTTGAGAATCTGCATTTTTAACCACCACCTGGTTTCAGACAAAAAAAAAAAAAAAATTGCTGCCTGCCATTTCAGTGGAAAAAGCAATGGCACCCCACTCCAGTACTCTTGCCTGGAAACTCCTATGGACGGAGGAGCCTGGTAGGCTGCAGTCCATGAGGTCTCTCAGACACAACTGAGCAACTTCACTTTCACTTTTTACTTTCATGCATTGGAGAAGGAAATGGCAACCCACTCCAGTGTTCTTGCCTGGAGAATCCCAGGGACGGAGGAGTCTGGTGGGCTGTCGTCTATGGGGTCACACACAGTCAGACACGATTGACGTGACTTAGCAGCAGCAGCAGCCATTTCAGTAAACAAAGACTGTTCCTGCCATTCCTGTATAAAAAACTGGACAACCTGCCCCTCCCCCTCAGCACACCCAGATGGGGAGTCAGGACGGAGATAACCAGGATGCTGGCCCTAGATAGTTGCTGCTGCTAAAAGATACATATTCAAGGAATAATTTCAGTGCATCTAGATTCTTAGATCTTCCCATGCATAGAACAGCACTAAAATCATTAACTTCAGAGGGCTTGGTTTTTATGCATGTGTGTGACTAGCAGTAATCTTTTGATGTTCCACTTCATGTCCATTTGTCTTCAGCAAAAATGTCTACATACCCCAGCTTCCCCCTTTCTTCTCTGGAACAGTTCCTCAGACCAATCTGAGATGTTGCCTTTCCCAGGCTAGAGTTCTCAACAAGGTCCCACGTAAAACATAATTCTTAATTTTCAGTTCAGTTCAGTTGCTCAGTTGTGTCCACCTCTTTGCAACCCCATGAACTGCAGCACACCAGGCCTCCCTGTCCATCACCAACTCCAGGAACCTACCCAAACTCATGTCCATTGAGTCGGTGATGCCATTCAACCATCTCGTCCTCTGTCATCCCCTTCTCCTCCTGCCTTCAATCTTTCCCAGCATCAGGGTCTTTTCAAATGAGTCAGCTCTTCGCTTCAAATGGCCAAAGTATTGGAGTTTCAACTTCAACATCAGTCCTTCCAATGAATACCCAGGACTGATCTCCTTTAGGATGGACTGGTTGGATCTCCTTGCAGTCCAAGGGACTCTTAAGAGTCTTCTCCAGCACCACAGTTCAAAAGCATCAATTCTTCTAAGCTCAGCTTTCTTTATAGTCCAACTCTAACATCCATACATGACTCCTGGAAAAACTATAGCCTTGACTAGACGGACCTTTGTTGGTAAAGTAACGTCTCTGCTTTTTAATATGCTGTCTAGGTTGGTCATAATTTTCCTTCCAAGGAATAAGCATCTTTTAATTTCATGGTTGCAGTCACCATCTGCAGTGATTTTGGAGCCCCCAAAAATAAAGTCAGCCACTGTTTCCACTGTTTCCCCATCTATTTGCCATGAAGTGATGGGACCGGATGCCATGATCTTGGTTTTCTGAATGTTGAGCACTCTCCTCTTTCACTTTCATCAAGAGGCTCTTTAGTTCTTCTTCACTTTCTGCCATAAGGGTGGTGTCATCTGCATATCTGAGGTTATTGATATTTCTCCTGGCAATCTTTTAGGTTGTGCCTTTTTTTTTCCCCCAGTTGACACAGTGCTGCTACTAAGAGACTGTCACAGTTCAAATCCCGGCTCCTCCACTTCTGAGCTGTGCAACTTTGGATAAGTTGCCTAACCTCTCTGTGCCTTCATTTCTTCACTGTAAAATAGGTTGTGATGATTTTGACTTCATTGCCTTTCGATGGGATTAAATGAATTGATATATACAACACACACAGAACATAATGGCATGGAATGGAATAGAATAGGACAGAATAGAATAGTCCTATACATGAGTAAACTAGCTCTGGTTCCTTCCAACTTTCTCATCGCTTTTCTATATGTATTTATTTATTTGTTGCTGTGCTAGGTCTTCATTGCTGTGTGTGGGCTTTCTCTATTTGCAGCGAGCAGGGGCTACTCTCTATCTGTGGTGTGCGGGCTTCTCATTGTGGAGGCTTCTCGTTGCAGAGCACGGGGCTCTAGGGCACGTGGGCTTCAATAGTTGTGGCTCAGGGGCTCCAGAGCACAGGCTCAGTAGTTGTGGCAAACGGGCTTAGTTGCTCCATGGCATGTGGGATCTTCTGGAACAGGGATTGAACTCGTGTCTCCTGCATTGTCAGGCGGATTCCTAACCACTGGACCACCAGGGAAGTCCCAGTCCTTTTTTCTTATTGAAACTCAAAACAGCCCCATCTCGTTGCTGTTTGCCATTTGACACTTAGGTGCTGGGTTTCCCAGACCACCTGCCATCACGGGGCCACTGGTTTTAAAAGCCAAATCCTTGCCCTCTCCCCACACCTGCTCACTAGTGCTTGCTGGGGATTTAGGTTTGACACCGCTGCATTTTTAACCAGTTCCTCCATGTGACCCGTACACACACTGGAGTTTTGACAGGCCCAGCCTCAAGAGGTGGCTGAGGACAATTTAACATTTATGTGCCTCCCGGCTGGGGTGGCTTCTGTTGCCTGGCAACCAGGTGAAAAATCCAAGTTTACACCAAAACAGAACCTTCCCAACCACAAATCAAAAGGAGAAGGGGGCGGGAAACAAGTGGGGGAAGGAAAAAAAGGAATTTTGAGTTACAGCAGATCAATAGAGAATATGGGCTTCGCAGTCAGTTGAATAGTAAAAAAATGTACTTCTTCTGTTTTTCATTGTACCCTTTGCAAAACCGCTGAGGAAGCAAAAAACAGGGAACGTGTTTACAATCAATACAGAGCTTAACCCACATCAGTAGAAGGAAACCACTTTAGTAATAACCTCTGGAGGAAAATAAGATTAAGTTAATCAAATAGCAGAAGATTAAAACCAGAGTAAACAGTAAATTAGTAAAGTGATTTTTTTTTTTTTTTTAGATGCAAATCTTTTAGATTACTAGACCAGGGTAGGGGCAGGGTGAGAGGACACGGGTAGATGGATCTCCTGGCTTCTTGGCATCTTCGTTTTCTCGGCTGGAAGTCAGGGTTGAGGTTGGAAGTTGATGCTGGAAGCCTCACTCTCTCCTCCCTAATTTACTGTTTCCAGGAATTTTGAGATCTTCAAGGGTGATGAGTCCCACGTGCCATAAGGATATATTGGGGAAAATAAACTGTTAAAGGCAAGAAAGCCTCTAAGACACACTACCAACTCAAGGTGTAGTATCTGTGGCATTAAGCAGTGAGTAACTGAATCAGTTCTGTTTTGAAGGCTTTGAAAAGAATCACTAATGGAAATATAGTTATTAGCAGAAAAGCCTCAGGGAAAATCTGTAGGGAGAGACACCTGTTCCTTGTTCCTCCAAGCGGGTGCTAATAACGTCGCCTTCCTTGAAAAGCGCACGCTGCCTCCAGAACTTTCTCTTTCAGCCCGCTTCGCCTTTGCGCAAAGGCATTTGGGACCACCAGGGGCCAAGGCGGGAAGACCAACCCCTCTGGCCAGCGCTCAGTGCCTGCTCTGGCCACAAGCAGCCTTTTGTGTTTCTGTTTTGGCCGCTGCTCCACCCAAACCATCCAGTCTTCTGATTTGCCCCCAGGGGCTTTGCTTCTGACATGCCCCTCACCTAGAGAGCCCACCCTGCCCTCTCATTTCTGCGGATCTCACCTCCATTGCTGAGGGCAGGATTCAAACACTGCCTTTTCAGGGAAGCCCTCCTCCACCGTCCAGCCATACTTTCTGCCTGTACCAGTCGCTTGACCTAGTGGAGGTACTGCTTTGCAATTGTGTGTGTGTGTGTGTGTGTGTGTGTGTGTGTGTGTGTGTCTGTTTTACCTGCTTCTGCGTATCCATTATCTATTGCCACAGTAATGCTGCCTAACAAACAGTCACAACATCTCCCTGGCATGCTATTTTATTGCTGCAGAGGTTGGAGTCATGCTGCTATAGCCAAGGGATTCAAGTAGCCTCTACAAGCCAGAAAGGGTTTCACCCAGAGCCTCCACAAGGAACAGAGCTCGGCTGCATCTTGATCTTAGTCTCCTAACACTCCTAAGACTCCTAAGACTCACTTGAGACTCTGACATCCAGGGCAATAAGATCACACGTTGGTATGGTTTTAAGACCCTAAGTTGTGGTCATTTGTTACAGCAGCAATAGAAAAGTAAAATCTGTATTAAATCTATATTAATTGCTAATTGCTACTGATCTAAGGAAGAATCTATTTCCTTAGGTTTTCTAGCTTTTAGAAAGCTGCCCACATTTCTTGGCTTACAGCCCAACATCACTCCAACCTCTGTATCCATCGTCACATCCCCTCTCTCTGACTCCGACCCTCCTGTGCCCCCCTTTTATATATATATAAAAGGCTTCCCAGGTGGCTCAGCAGTAAAGAATCTGCCTGCATTGCTGGGGATGCAGGAAATGTGGGTTTGATCCCTGGGTCAGGAAGGTCCCCTGGAGGAGGGCATGTCCACCCACTCCAG